>NW_027271363.1:112500-425000 GCF_040938485.1 Diadema antillarum | reverse complement strand
CACAGAAAGGATTAAAGGAACTCTCATGGAGACTTTCTTTGGCACAGAAAAGGTTAAAGGAACTCTCATGGAGACTTTCTTTGGCGCAGAAAGGGTTAAAGGAACTCTCATGGAGACTTTCTTTGGCACAGAAAGGGTTAAAGGAACTCTCATGGAGACTTTCTTTGGTACAGAAAGGGTTAAATGAACTCTCATGGAGACTTTCTTTGGCACAGAAAGGGTTAAAGGAACTCTCATGGAGACTTTCTCTGGCACAGAAAGGGTTAAAGGAACTCTCATGGAGACTTTCTTTGGCACAGAAAGGGTTAAAGGAACTCTCATGGAGACTTTCTTTGGCACAGAAAGGGTTAAAGGAACTCTCATGGAGACTTTCTTTGGCACAGAAAGGGTTAAAGGAACTCTCATGGAGACTTTCTTTGGCACAGAAAGGATTAAAGGAACTCTCATGGAGACTTTCTTTGGCACAGAAAGGGTTAAAGGAACTCTCATGGAGACTTTCTTTGGCACAGAAAGGGTTAAAGGAACTCTCATGGAGACTTTCTTTGGCACAGAAAGGGTTAAAAGAACTCTCATGGAGACTTTCTTTGGCACAGAAAGGGTTAAAGGAACTCTCATGGAGACTTTCTTTGGCACAGAAAGGGTTAAAGGAACTCTCATGGAGACTTTCTTTGGCGCAGAAAGGGGTAAAGGAACTCTCATGGAGACTTTCTTTGGCGCAGAAAGGGTTAAAGGAACTCTCATGGAGACTTTCTTTGGCACAGAAAGGGTTAAAAGAACTCTCATGGAGACTTTCTTTGGCGCAGAAAGGGTTAAAGGAACTCTCATGGAGACTTTCTTTGGCGCAGAAAGGGTTAAAGGAACTCTCATGGAGACTTTCTTTGGCGCAGAAAGGGTTAAAAGAAATCTAATGGAGACTTTCTTTGGCGCAGAAAGGGTTAAAATTAAGGAACTCTCATGGAGACTTTCTTTGGCGCAGAAAGGGTTAAAGGAACTCTCATGGAGACTTTCTTTGGCACAGAAAGGGGAACTCTCATGGAAACTTTCTTTGGCACAGAAAGGGTTTAAGGAACTCTCATGGAGACTTTCTTTTGGGGCAGCATTATTTATTTCGTCAACTTGAAACATGATCATAACTAAGTCGTTTCTTTCTAGAATGCGTTGTATAAGTGTTTTTTTGACATAAAATTTATCATGTATATACAGTCAAACCTGCCTTAGCGGCCACTGAAAAATCCCCCAGAGAGAAAAGGCCTGTTGCGGCCGGTTACAGTTCGTTATTCCGAAGGTTCGTTAATCCGAAGGTTCTTTAGTCCGAAGGTTCGTTATTCCGAAGATTCGTTATTCCGAAGGTTCGTTAATCCGAAAATGTGATAAGGTTTGTTATTCCGAAGGTTCATTAATCCGAAAATGAAATAAGGTTCGTTATTCCGAAGGTTCGTTAGTCCCAAAATGAAACAAAGCTCGTTATTCCGAAGGTTCGTTACGGACCCTATTAACGATATTGTCGGATCAAGGAACCTTCGGAATAACTAATCCTATTTCATTTTCGGATTAACGAACCTTCGGAATAACGAACCCTATTTCATTTTCGGATAAACGAGCCTTCGGAATAGCGAACCCTATTTCATTTTCGGATAAACAAACACTGCAAAAACAGTGGTGTTAGATTTAACACCACTGGTGTTGAATCTAACACCGGCCGAACTTCAATAAAGGACCACACCATCTGGTGTTGAAGTAACACCGTCTCTGGTGTTAAAACATCCAACACCCATGGGTGTTAAAGGGTGTAAAAATATACCAACACCAGCCTCGGTGTTTTTTCAACACTTAAGAGAGTGTTAAGAAGTTGACACCATAATGGTGTTCATTTGACATCCCAACACCAGTTATGGTGTAAGTTCAACACCCGTGGTGTTAAAATATACCAACACCAGCTTTGGTGTTGCTTAGATTATTGATAAGTTGACACCACTTTGGTGTTCTTTTGACACCCTTTAACACCAATGACGGTGTAACTTCAACACTATTTGTTGTTAGAATCTATACCCCAACACCTGTCATGGTGTTATTCTAACACTTCAAAGTGTTATAAGTTTGCATTATTTGGTGTTTATTTGACACCACAGAAGTGTTGATTCAACGCTTCAGAGTGAGAAATAAATTCCAAGTGATGCCAACTTATTAACAATTTGAAGTGTCGATACCTCGACATCATTTCACACTCTCCACATTCAATCGCACAAAATAACACAGTAATGTAAGTAGGTGAAAGACAGTCACGTGCTACTAGGTTGATCAAAATATTTAATAAATTCTGTCTGTCACAACAAAACACAATAATTCTATTACATGTAATGAAAGCCTCATCTCTACAATATAAGTATCAAAATGGAATACCTTTGACCCTGTCAGATGGTTCTTTGATTATCTATGCAAATGAGATACATTATGGCTATTGTAGGCTAAAATATCAAATTTAAATACTCACTCTGAATACCTTTGGCCTTCTTGGCACTATCAAGTTGAATTTTCAAATGAAATTGATACTAGTATTATATCTTCTTGGCTCTATCATTCAAATGTTCAAATTGAATTGCCTACTCAGCTGTATAATTCAAATATTCAACATAGATCATCCAGTCTGGTTGTAAAATGTTAACATAAAAAAAATATATACTCTTTCTTTTGATCAATGCTATTGCAAGTGATGATACAAGCATGTGAAATTCGGATCATTTAAATATTCAAATGACACACATAAGGCCTTCTTGGGCCACTATTTTCAACTCGAACTGGATGTAATTGATACCCCCACCTAAAACTTAGAGAGTTAGCTCAATTCATGATATTCTTGTACGCCTTTTGTTGAAAAAAAAAAGTATAATGTAACAAAAGTTGTTACCATAGCAAGATTACTCAACAGTGAGATCAGTGTGCGACTCATCTTAAGATTACACTGGTTACATGAGCGAAACCTCAAGTCAAATGCTAGAAAACTGAGGGAGCTCACCCAATTCACAGTATTTTTTGTTTGATTTTCATTTTAAAAGATGGTTGCCATTACATTAGCACTCTGTGCAATATTTCAGGCCAGATGCTCAGAAACTGAGGGAGATTGCATAATCAACTGTTGTGTAAGTTTTTAATTTGAAAATGTCACTGCCATGATAACACTTTCTTTGACCGATACAAAAGATGACATTTGCACATTAGCGCACTACAGTGGTCACGTGCCAAATTTCAAGTCAAATGCCTAAAACATGAGGGAGTTATGAGTCAATCACAATATCTTCGATTGCTTTGTATTAAAAAAAGAAATAAGTTAGCATGGCAACGCATCGTTTAACATTGACGAGAAAAGTGTTTTGCACATCTAGAAGTTATCTTGTCACAATATATAGGTGTCATATCTCAAGGTTATTGCTAAAAATTGAGAGAGTACGCTCAATCCACTTGTAGTTTATACGATTCTCATTACAAAATACCATTAACTTGACAACATACTATTTGACAATGACGAAAAATAAAATTTGCACAGGTACATAATACAGTGGTCACATGTGCCAAATTTAAAGTCAAATGCTCAAAATCTGAGGAAGTTAGCTGAATCCACATCGTACTTGTGGATGATTTGTATGAAGATGCTGTTGCCATGGAAACGGATTTATGAGCCCCACAAAAAGTGTCTTGCACGATAACATATTATCATAGTGACCATATGTATCAAGTTCAAATTTAAATGCTAAAAAAAAAAACTAAGAGAGCAGCGTGATCCACACAATTTTGTATGATTTGTTTAAAAACTGCAATTGCCATGGCAACAGATTTCTGGACAATCGAATTTCAACAGAATTGATTTAAAACTGAGTAGCTTGATCCACATTCTGTATTTGTAATCTTTATGAAAATTTGATGTTACCATGGTAATGTATTACTCCATACTGACACATGTAAACTAGGACATGTAAAAATTACAAGGTCGTTGTTCAATGTCCCCTGGACTAAAGGTAATCACCTCCTCATCAAAAACTGTCATCGACTAATGGAGAGTACTGCTTCATCAACTGTATACAACTTGTATCATCAGTCTCTATCTCGGTTCCTCCATAGAACTGGACTTAGAGTATCTTCACAGTTTCATTGTCACAATGATGATTCTTCAAGTGTCTTCTAAAACCATTGAACGAATCAAATTATGTCCGTACACAGGCCCCCTGGGCGCAATTTATTGTTTGTCCATCACTCAGTCCATGTTCATATGGCAAACAGTGAAAAAAAAGCAGTTTCAGTGGGAACTCCTAAAGAATGCATCACTTCATTATCTATTTGAAAGTTTAGATCTCGGTTCACGAACTCGGGGTAATTCCAAATGTCCAAAGGTTGATGAGAGGTTTTCCATACCGTAGACAAAACACATATTTAATGTGCTTTGAACAATGTGTCGAAGGCACTCTGAATGATATCACCAGGGCAGGGTAGTACCAAGTGGTCAACAATGAAGTAATATTGGTACACATGTATGTTATCCTTCTGACGTCCTCTGTCAAGCAAGCTGCATCTTCTGATCTTCAAGCAAGCAAGCTGCATCAAGAGCTGCATCTTCTTCTGCTTTCCCTCTTCAAGTGGTGATCAAAACTAGCATCAGGCTGAAAATGTACGGAAACAATGAAAAACAAACAGACATTGTATGAATCTATTACAAATAAAAACTAGACAAATTTGACTGTGACCTTTATTTCGATTCCATAATGCAATTTGATAGACTCAGTCATACATAGGCTTAACACATTTTATTCACATTTATGATTATTTTAACAGATTTCAAGCTATCACACACACGGAGGGATGGACTACTCAAAACCATAACAATTCAGGCACCACTTCTTGGCAGAGGATAATAAATGGATCTTATTCCATTTTACTTAAAGATCACTATAATTTCACAATTAAAACTCACTTATACCTATTTTTTCTTAAAGAAGCTTTGAAATTTATCACTTTTCTCTTATTCGCGACTGATCAAAAAGCAACTTCAAAATTTCAGCCTACATATGGGGAAGACAATCTTTAAAGTTCAAGGATCGACTTTCAAGCATTCACGAGTAAAGTTCTCGTCGACATCAGGACATAACCCTGACAAAGGCAAGTGCGCAAAAATATTCACAACATCCACAAAAAAAAAAGTTAACCTGTGAAATATTGAAAAGCAAGTGATCTTAATAAATTACATAGTCCAACAACACAAAAAAAAACCCAGAAAATTTCCCTTGACCTCTAATTTCTTTTCTAATACAAAAACAGATCATAGAAAGTAGAAAATGCAAAATCAATTAAACTCGTAAAAATCAATTTCATTTTCAGAATACCAAAGTACTGTGAGTTCTAATTGCCTGTCCAAAATGACTCATAAAGGCTTGTTCAGATATGATGAGTCAAACTACGGCAACATTTTAGTGCACAAATCAATGCGATATGAGATGGTAAAAAACAAATAAACAGATCAAAATGCAACAAAACAAAACAAAAACACTGAGGCAAGAGGAATATATTTTGCCACACAGTGGCAAGAAGTTATGGTGCAATCAAGCTCAAAAGTAAGTGAAGATACAATGTCATGAGTTTATCTTATATATATATTTTTTTTTAGTCATGTGCATTCATTAACGTAATGAAAGTGGCGTGGTTCGGCGCACCATATCTGAACACTAAAAATGTCAGGGGGTTTGTCGCATCATATTTGAACAAACCTTATAGTCATGTAGACTTACCTTTTGAAATCGGATAAGGTAGTCTATAGCCAAAGCCACAGCAATCTTGCACAATCCTTGCGCCCTGGTTCACAGGTGGAAGCAGATAGAGTACAAGAAGGATTTGCAGGTTACTTACATTCTATGCTGTGTTGTAAGAAATGCATGTTATATACAATATATTCTACGACTCATTAACAAAGTATCCAGATATCAACAGAAATTATCAGTGAATTGCACTGCATAATCAGGGAGCATTAAGTAAAACACATGATCCTTCATGTAGGATGAACCCATGGGTTGTTGTGTGACTTCTTTAAAAAAAAAAAAAAAAACAACAACTCTTCTTTATTACATCAGCATCTCCAAAATAACATTACATATTGATTTGTGACTGTGAACTTTTATATTACAATTGAGTTTGGTGAAATCCATTCATCTGCCTTTGAAAAATCAAAGTCACAAGATATTTCCTGCATTTTTTTTTCATAATGAAGGGCTCCTGACCCTTGATTATTGACCTCATGACCCTTATCGACTCCAGGGAAACGTTTGATAAAATGTATTGTCAGATGCAAAGATTTCAGCTACTTATAACAGTTGTCACCAATGACAAGTTTTGTGGAACGCCCCCTGGATTTACATAGCTTTACCAAGTTTCATTCACAGATGATTGTTTTCAACTTGCGGCATGATACACAAGAAACGATATTGGATGGATAGACATCTAGAACATAAAAAAAGGGGCTTTCAAAACCTATAGTATTGTGCATACCCTGACTGCTACCAGGTCTGGTGGTACACTATTTGATGATTGCTCCAAGTCTCATGAATCCACATCAGTTTTCTGCATGTGTTCTCCCAGCAATCTCAACAGCTTGACTGTGGTTTCTGAAGGCTTTCCTCTTGCTAGCTTGACAAGACCTTCCACCAAAAACTGGCCACTGCTCGAAAAAGCTTGGCATCGTTGCCTGGGAGAAGGAGTGAGAAGTACTGTTCAACCTGCAAGTGTAAGGACCACGAACATACATAATTATCAAGTGGCTACAAGTCCACAAATTGTCAAACTGGTTCGCAAGGTGTGATGCACTGGCTTAGGATTCAAAGTACTGAACATCCACATAACTGCACTAGTGTATTTACTGTATACAAGTGCATGAAACAGATTTATCTTGTGTGCATGAAAGATTTGATCAGAACTGCAGAAAACAAAGGGTTTTGTTCAGGTGGCTTCAGATTAATTCAGTCGGTGATTCTATTATATATATACCTACTTGAGATATGCTCATAATTTCAAGTTCGTTTTAATTAGCCACCGGGGGGGGGGGGGGCAATAATATCCTGCTTCCAGGTATTCATCATCTTTATGCAGTGTACATTTATGCAAATATTATTTGAGGAGAAATGGAAAAATCAAATGCCATTTTGCAATTGATCTACTCTCATATTTTCAAGGTTTTTTAGATAGATAATAAAAGGTCTTTTTGCAATTCTGTCATTTTCAAGATTCTCAAGTGCACTATTACCAATATCATTAAGTGTGGCAATAACATAAGTATGGGGAAGAGGCATATTCCAGAAGGGATTTTTTTTTTTCAACAGATTATTTCAACAAATACTACCATCAAAGTAGACGTATATTCCCTCACCTGAATCATGAAAAAGGCGATGATACATGTATTCCATTTTGACTGATTTGTGAAATTTAGGATCAGTTCTCAGACAGAGAACAACTGCTAGTTATTAATATGGGCTGTGATTCTGTTTCTCGCTACCCTTGAACTCGCACCTTACGATTAGATCTAGAGTCTAGAGTCTTAACATGGACTCGGTGGAAATACCGGTTTTACATGCATGTGACGTCATCAACTTTATAAGAGCATATTCTTATATAATGTAAATTTGTAAGCGGTTAGCAAACTCATAAATAGTAGTACTCATATTAGAAACTAGTTAGTAGATTCTAACGTAAGATCCACGCGCAAACACTAGCGTCCCATATACAATTGTAGGCCCCTACGTTCCTACGTGTACACTGTAGCTACTGAAAACATCACGTACCGGTAACCTGTTGTGATAAACAAAAATCGGGTCGGGAGAACCCCCCACCCAGCCCCTTTAATCGGGTATTTACGCTCTTTTTAGAGCGATATTTGCTACTAGTACCTAGTACTAATTTAAACCTAACAGTTTGGACCTAGAACAGTTACAGTAGGCCCTACAAAAAATATAGTAGGCCTAGGGGCCTACCACCAGTATACCTACGAACATGTACAAACCTACGAACATGTACACACAAACATTGTTCGAACTTCGTCTTCGTGCACGTCAGTAGCGGGTAATGATTTGCGCGCTAACAAAGATCCGCACCAGAGCCTCAGAGGTAAGAAAACTACATCAATAACAATACAAAACGCCACGGAACCTTTTATATTTAAGATTTGATGATATTTTTAAAATGCAATTATTGGACAAAGGAACCCTCAGCGAAATTCGGATTCAATGCACCGCTGCAGCGCGTTGGTGTTATGGCCTATTATGTATGGCAAACACTATAGGCTACATGTACTTAGTATGCTGCGCTACATAGTATACTATAGTATTACGTGCGTGCAAAGACAAAGTTGTCTATAATATGCGATGGAATCCGTGAAAATCATGCACATCGTTTATGATAGAAAATAACTGGTACAGGAAATAGTTACTTTAAAAGATACTTATCCCCGCTGACAGACTTAGCAAAGTCACCATCATAGATTCAATGTCATTTTTAGCCCCATACGACATCGAAAACCTGACTATCGCGATGACAGACGTTGACGACTCCGCGCCACAGCAACAAATTTCAGGCATTGGCATGTGTAACCAATGAGATCATCGGACTGCGAACACGTGACTTTCTCTGGTGGACAACTAACACCGATACGGTGTTATTAGTGAAAACCCCCTTTTCATGACAAAAGTATAACACCACTTGGGTGTCATTTTAACACCGAGAATCTAACACCCAATGAATGAGAGAATGTTGGTGTTAAATTAACACCGAAGGGTGTCAAATTGTGTCAATTTAACACCAAATTTAACACCCACAGTTTGACACCCGGTTGGTGTTACACCTTTAACACCGCATTTTTTGCAGTGAACCTTCGGAATAACGCCACAAATGTTCGGATTAACGAACCTCTACAGGTATAGGGAATTTGTGTGTTTCGTAATGAACCTTCGGAATAACGAACAGCACCCGTTGCGACCACCTGTCTAAACGCGGCCAGCGGCCACAAATTTTGTTTCCCGGGCGGTGTATAACCTGTCTATAGCGAGCACAAACCCGAATCGGATGGAGTCGTAGCTGAGCCGATATTCAGCGTGTTTTACTGCTTTGTAGCCGTGCCAGTCATTCATGGGCAGCGTTCAGTGATCTCCACCTCTGCATTTATCACTCATTCAGTCATAATAATACTTTCTTCACGACTGTAGCCCTACACACACTACTGTGCAACCGGTGACAAACACCGGCATTGTCCAATGCATGAAACACACATGATCATACGTATACACATACATGTAATAACAGTACTTCCAACGATGATAAGATATTTATGTATTTTATGTATAGGCAATGCACACAAAGTTGGATCACCTGCCTATAGCGCCCTGTCTATAACGACCACTTTTCCGTTTCCCTTGGGTGGCCGCTGTAGACAGGTTTGACTGTACAGCAAACCAATTTTATCATTCCAAATCCCAGCCTATCTGCCCCTGTGCACTCTCAAGCACTCGCACGCACATTCACCACCATCACACATCAGAGTTTATTTTCCCCTGCTATCTTCGCAGCAGAATTTGTATTGTTTACCAATTTACTTACTCTCTAAAAAAGATCGAGTGAAAATATTCACTCTTGAAAGAGTGAATACAAAAAAGAGTGAATTTAGAGTGAAATTGGAGTGAATTTTGAGTGGAAATGTTCATTTTCACTAATTTTGGAGTGACCTCAGGGATCAATCGAAGATTTTGGAGTGATCCCTGAGGTCACTCGAAAACGAGTGAAAATAAAAATTTTCACTCAAAATTCACTCCAATTTCACTCTAAATTCACTCTTTTCTTTTATTCACTCCTTCAAGAGTGAATATTTTCACTCGATCTTTTTTAGAGAGTACCTACCTTTTCCTCGGGCCGGCCATCTTTTCAAGCAATGCTTACAATGGCGGCCCTCTGCATTATCATTTCTTGAATATAATATTGTTAATGTAATCCCAGCTGCATAGACATGCATACTGTAATATCATTAATTTCCTTTTATATCGTTGTTTATGCAAGTCAAACGACTCTGTTTCAAATATACTTTGTATGTTTCCCATGTTCACGATTGTTCAATTTATGTATATATTGATTTGCAGAAAATAAAGTATCTGTCAAACAAATCAAACAAACATAGGCCTATATTCATCTTCGTTTTATATACTTTTGACATAACCGACGTGTCTCTATCTATATATCGTATTGGTCTTAACCTTTTTAAAACTGTTATATTCGCTGTTTTTATTCACTTCGTTTTTTGTTGTGTTTCTCTTCTCCGCCATACAAATAGGCGAGATTTCAATTCGATAACTGCAAAAATTACCAGATGTTTTCCACATTTTTACATTATAACGGTAAAATATACTGCTGTGGCCCACTCAGAGTATAATCAAGGAGGTACTGCCTAGTACCTCCTTGGTATAATCTATACGGCAAAGTCTAGCGTACTGAGTCAAATAATTATTTGAAGAGCATATGAAGAGTTTGTTCGCAAAAACTGATAAGTCCATTTTTGAAGATTTTGAAGTACGGTCTCTGTCATAGAGAACAAAATAATACCCTTTAAATGATATATTGGTCACTACATATAAAGGTACATTTTTGAAGTAATGGTCAGAAGAAGCAAAAATTTTCTTATTATCCTCTTTATTTTTCTTGACTTTAATCGCAAATATCTCCATTTGGCAAATATAGACTTATCGGTTTTTGCAAACAAACTCTTCGATTATATATAATGCCAAAACAGATGCATCCATTTTTATTAAATTGAGATATTCAAGATTGATAAGCTGCCAAAAAACCCCACAAAAACACACACACACAAAAAACAAAACAAAGAAGATAAGTGAATTCAGCTGTCTATGTGACGATTTTATGTTTAAATATATTTCTCTTTATATAACGAGTGCGATAAGACTTTAAAGATTAGTATTTCTCTATGACGTTGTGTTTATTAAAAATGATTGAAGCGAAATGGCGTTTATCTGTTTTTGCGTTCCACTAATTCTTCATGAGAGTGAATACTGTTTACCTTCACTCGTCCGTATGGAATGAGATTCAAGAAAAAAAAAACCGATAGTATTTTGACTGCTGTCATTAATTGATACACACTCGAAATTCTTTCGCCAGCAATGAATTAGTTTGGGATTTGGCGATTCTGACGTCACCCAAAACATTTTTGGGGTCACTTTGCTTGACCCTTATTATTTTTAGCAAGCCCCCTGCCCTGTTGCTCGCGCGACAAACCAGCGCATGTAGTGCGTGGTGGCGTTGTAAACGTCTGCATGCAATTCTAGCATTGCAAGACGTGATTTCTGAATGAGTCCGTGCTAGCAGGACTGCCATTGAATGTGATACACACCACGTACGACACGCGCACTATAAAATCATCAGCTCTCCGTAAACACGTACACGTCGGGCTGCGCGGCGATTGCGACCGACCGCCCGCAGCTGTACGGAGTGTGCGCGCGTACGTTAACGTACGTGTCGCCGCTGTACAGTACTGTAAACGTCAATATTTTCGCGCGATTAATTTTTCGCGCCGAGCGGCTCGAAAACGTATTCGCGGGTTCTTAAATTCGCGCTCCGCAGCAGGTTACTTTACTGTAGTACACATTCACTGCTTTCATCCAAAGCCTCTGCTACATAGCTTGCTATGCCAGCGTACGACAAGCGACGTAGCGAGCGGCTCGACTGCGAGTACAAGCACTCAAATACGTAGTACAGCTGTGACTGTAGTACCGTAGTCACGGGGGAATGTAGCATCGGTGCGTGCGGTGCACACATGCATGCTACAGTACACAGCAATCTATCGTCTCTTCGCACAGCGTAAACATGCCTGTACATTGTACTACGTAGCAGTATCATCGATGAAGCGCACACAATTCATCCCGTTCAAAATGTGTATAGAAAATTGTGAAGATATATTCGCGCGTTTTTGAATTCGCGCTAGCCGAACGTAGCGCGAAATCCGCGAAAATTAATGTACCGCGAAAATTTCCACGTTTACAGTAGTAGCCACACAAGTACAGTGTGTGCATGCATATACATAAAGTGGAAATTTGCGAAAAGATACTTTTGTGTACCGTACCCACGTGAAGAAATAGGGACCAACGACGCACGTCGGTACAACAACTGCGAAAAATACCGGAATTTCAGTTTGATCCATTGTCTAACCGACTGCTTCTGTCTGCAACACGCTTCGTCTACCACCAGAAGTAAAATGGGGGCATATTTATCAGAACCAAACGTGGAAACGACCTCCGAAGATGGAAGTACCGATTGTCTGTCGTACGGGGCATCGGCCATGCAGGGTTGGCGAGTCGGAATGGAGGTTGGTTGAAACGACGCATGCATTGCGTTGGTCTGTCCTTGCTATCAAGTGGTTGACGCGCGCTGCGTTTACACTGCACTGAATCCATTTCTGGGGGCTAGCTCCGCTAACACGAATTTGTACTCCAAGCTAGTGCGTGATTACCAAGTTATCAATGGTTATGATTATGAGTAGTAACACGGCTCAGGTACAGTTGGGGGCTAACTGGGAGGTCATCGTTAGGAGTGAGCCTGGACTGAGAGGAAGAGAAAGGGAAGGGAAAGGGTGATAATATTAATGCCCAATGCAATGCCCAATGGGCAAGTGGTAACACTTAGTTCCCGCGTGCAGGCATGTGCTAGCCACTCCTGCGTGACCTCAAACAGAATAGAATCTTGTTAGGCAATCCAGGGCAGGGCCCAAGGCCAAGGGCATAAGGCCTCGAAGGGTTTAGATGTGGGGTGTGTGTGTGTGTGGGGGGGGGGGGGGCACACGACACACAGTTTTGACCTCAAAATGATGCCAATTGATGGTTTGGGTTATAAGGCCCTTGCGCTACGCCTACAGTAAATAGTTTCTGTTGTATTCTCACATGTTTTACTTGTAACAAGTGTTAAGTTGTAGCTTCTCTTACTAGTAACGGTTAGACTACAAATACGATGTCATTGATTGAGTCAACCTGATTGACAATAGGGAGCTTTTACTGTAGATTTTCGCGACGGGGACGTTCAGAGTAGCCTTCATCATAAGAAAATCAGATTTTCACCGAACCATGAAATGAGATCAATTATCCGTAGATTGATATGTAACATACACGTAAACAGTGTTTAAATCAGTCCATCTTTTCATTGTCTTGGAAAAATCTCGCATTTTAATAACTTTTCGCGTACACGCAGGCCTGTCGTAGCAGTGGCTTCGATTCGCCCATCATCATATTGATGAGATGATGATGAGATGATGATCTTTGTACGCGAAGCATACGCTTAGGAGCGTATTCGTTGTATCAGCCAGCTGCTAGCGAGTAGCGAATCAGTGAACGATATACACTGTAGTACAATTTCTGTAGGCATCCAGCAATATTTATGGCAATAATTTCTTTATTCAATCTTAAATATGCGATTGTATTATGTAGCCGAATTTGGTTCGCAGTGGCATCGCTGAAAGCTGCAACTTGTCGGAATACAATCCTGTAAAATATCAATAGTGCCATTGTAAGGATATGTAAGAGTGTGAGGCCCCCCAAATCCCCTGGATTGCCAAATGGCCTTAAAATGGCACCTGCTGATAGGTCAATCCAGGGGTTTATGGGCCACACATACATGTTGTGTAGTTTTGACCTTAAAATGTCTCTATATGTGCAACAAAGGAGAAAGTGTGTGCTGTCTGACAGTAATGATTGATTTCATAATACAATGCATGTACAGTTGTAGACAACACACACACAATATACTGTATTTACATCCATACATCCCATTGATCACCTGCTTCTGAGGCACCACAAACACCGCTGGTCACATGATACACTTCGCGAAGCTCAGCTGCAAGCATTCAGACAGCACAAACTTTGAGAACATCTGGATGGGGGGGGGGGGGTGGGCTTGGAAAATTTCTCTAGTTTGATTAGGAATTTTCACAAGAAGTTTCATGAGAATTTTTCAGGAAGTTTGCAGTCACACTGGCATCACTTCGAGAAGTTAAACTTCGCAAAGTTTTGCCAGTGTGACCGGAGCTGAAAAAAATTGTGTTGTATTGCAGTGTACGTATGCATACAATGTACACTTATTTTGTATACTGGTACTAAAGTACGTGTGCACTGTATGTACTGTACAGTGTAAAGTCTGCATTGTTTCTGTCTCAAAGCAAAGGCAAGTGCACTTTTTAATGTCGAGCCCACCAGAGGTGAGGGGAGACTAAGGGATCGCCTGCGACGTCTGTCCGTCCGTCGTCCGTCCGTCCGTCGTCGGTTGTCCGTCCGTCCGTTGTCTGTCCGTAACGCTACAAAAACTTCAATAACTCTTTACTCTGGGCTTCAATTGCAATCAAACTTTGAGGGAAGAGGGGTCATACAAAGTTTCACATTTTACCATAATATGGAGGTCACCTCAATGTCAAAGCTCACAGGCAGGGGTCAATGAACTTTAGGGCCCACTGTTAAGTTTGTATGGCGCGTTTCTATTATGGGTCATAACTTTTGATCCATAACTCCATTTGTGACTAAACTTGGATGGTAGATGTCCCTTGGGGAGTGGATGGTCACCACAAGGTCAATGATCACAAGCATGGGTCAACGAACTTTTAGAGCCCAATGTTAAGTTTTTATGGCGCATTTCTATTATGGGTCATAACTTTTGATCCGTACATGTAGGTCCGTTTGTGACTAAACTTGGATGGTAGATGTCCCTTGGGGAGTGGATGGTCACCACAAGGTCAAAGGTCACAAGCTGGCGTCAACGAACTTTTAGAGCCCAATGTTAAGTTTTTATGGCACATTTCTATTGTGGGTCATAACTTTTGATCCATAACTCCATTTGTGACTAAACTTGGATGGTAGATGTCCCTTGGGGAGTGGATGGTCACCACAAGGTCAAAGGTCACAGGCAGGGGTCAACGAACTTTAAGGGCCCAATGTCAAATTTTTATGGCACGTTTCTTTTTTGCCATAAATTTTTACCCTTTTATATTCACTCTTTATATCTGTTACATATATCCCATTCGCGTACAAGAAATTGTACGCGAATGGGCGAGACACATTATGACACTTGCCTTGTTTGTATACTGAACATCTGTACATCGTAGTATCAAGTACACCATTGCACATGATGTACTGTACATGTAGAAGTTTGCATGCATTGTCCCTCTCCATTTGATCGCCCATCCCCCATCCCTAGAGCTCCCCTATCCCCCAGCCCCCATCCCTTCACCTCTAAAGACAATTTCTAGAATTGAGGGCATTTTACAATGCAAGCCCCATATCCTTCATACTGTAGCAGATGGTTGTATCCTACAATGCAGTCACAGCGGACGGGTGCAATTAACTCACCGTTTTCATTTTGACCTGACCTCGCTTTCCTCTTGAATGAGCACGTTTCGCACGAAAACCGCTACGAAAGTGTCGCAGCAAAACTGCCGTAACTTTACTATTTATTCATATTTTTTGATAATTCAAACGGTTATGAAAAGTAAAAACCTCATTTTAACCTACCATTATGTTAACTTTTTTAAATAACGACGAGAAAATAATCCAAAATGGGGCATGACTTCACTTTCAAAACGGAAAATAATTGTCAGAAATCGTTGCTAAAATTTCACATTTTGACTTCGTGAACAACAAAAAACTTTCAAGTATGTTACTAAGTATGTATTTCTTTCCGGAATTCTAAAATATCACATTCGAGAAGTCATGCGTCCGGATATGTCTGGAAAAAATCGAAAGTGGTGCACTTTCTACCTTCGTTCCGAGCACGAAATTTCATAGTCATTCGCATACGGGAAGACAGGGTACAGTCCCACGTACCCACATCTTTGTCGCTCTAACGTCACCTGTACTTCAGTGCCGTACGGCACTGCTGTACTCTGATCGTAACTCGTACCGGGAATTCGTAGTTGTAATGTTACTTTACATAGTGCAGTAAAATCTGCGTTAAGTCCGAATAATCCATGTCAAGAATTTGCAACTGCATAAATGGTATCATAGCCGAATATAACTATTCAAATTTTTGCTACATTCTTTTTAATAGGACAGTTCTGATAACGTACAACTACAGTTACAGTGCTTGTCTTTGAGGTATAGCGAGGTCCCCAGCACACTGCTGTACATTGTACTTATCGACACACCGCGTCCCACTCTCATAGCATGCATGTGCAGTTTACTAGGCATCCGCAGCAGCCACCTCGCATCGCACAGTAACAGTACGCTGCAATGCATCGACCAATCAGCTCGCTGGATCGAAGCAGCATGGGAAAGTTCATTCATTGCGCAAGCGCAAATCAGTTTTTCTTAGAATATGACGTCATTATTCTGGTTTGCTGCTCCAAGATTTCTGACAAGATACCTCATTTATTTTCACTTGTAACTTCAAAAATAGGTCTTCGGCAAAGCGAACAGGGCTACATTTACGTCCGCACATGTATGTCTTATGAATATGTATGTCAAGTTTCATGAATATTAAGTGGTGCGTCCAGATGTGTCTGGAAATAATCGGACAGTAGTTTTCCGAGACAGAGAAACATGAAATATTGAATAACTTTAAAAATCCTTGATCGTTTCTCGTGATTTTTCGTATGTAGATAGAAATCATGATTTTGCATTGATACTGAAAGTTTGAGCGATTTTGGTCAATGTATAGCGGAGATATGAGAAGGTGAAATTTTGGTGAAAATGAGAACGCCCGATTCGCACTGCCTCGGTGACGGTTGAAAATTCAAAACGTTTCGTGGGTTTCGGGGGAGTTAATTATAGTCGTCCGCTGCGACTGAATGTACATGTACACTGTAAAGTACTTTTGGGTATTAAAGAAATGTACATGCCTGAATCTTTTATGTCTATAAGGTACAACTTGTACAATGTACATTGACCAGAAATTTGTACACCACAATACATTTCGCAAAAGCATTAGATGCACCAGGAGGTACAAATGTACTGTATGAGTGAGATTCCTTGTTCTCTGGGCCAGTGTAATAATTGCATATAAATTTGTATTTTATTAGTCGATCAAGAAATCCCCATACAAACTGACTGCAGTTCTGTAGTATGATTGCGCTGGTCAGTTTCAAAGTGATTTCTGGAGTGGCTGGCATGATGTCCAGAAGATGTTTTGATTTTGTAGTTGTGACATTCTGTCTGTTGAGCCTATACCCTGTCTATTGTGCAGACTGAAGTTTTATAGTAGTCCAGTTCACACTCAAACACATACAATGTAGGCCTACACACACACATACACACACACATACAATGTTGTAGAGTACATATGTTTGCAAGCCCACTCAGATCTTGTAGCAATGTGCCTCAGTCTAGCAGGAAGGCCATAATATTACAATGGGGATTTTAATACAAAAAAAAAGAAAAAAGAAAGAAAGAAGGTACAATAATCTCTTCAAAAGTACATGTACAATATACATTGACAATTAGTTTCCAGACATCTGTACTATCCGTGTGTGAGACAGTCAGTGGACAAAGCGTCGATTGAGATTCCCATACAACGTGTACATCTGTACAATGTTTGTACAGTATGTCTCCCCCCCCCCAAAAAAAAAAAAATAAATAAATAAAAATAATAAAAATATACAATCAGATTTTTGCATCAAACCTTTGATAACTTCCAATATGATAAAACTGTCTGAATGCTATTTCAGGCTCTTTAATACCTAGAAATATAACATCTTTTGTAGGTCTACAATATATTTTGCAGAAAACCCATTTCAACTTGGTCAAGTAATCACCAGGTGGTCACCGAGAAATGCGGATCGTTGTAAAGCTGCTAGCATGCCACAGGTCTGATTCTTCCAAGTTTAGCACTTACTGTAGATGTTCTAATAGAACTGCATACGTGTACATTGTATGTATTAATGGACAGAACGTGGCGGGAAGGGATTCCTGACTTGCTCTTTAACCCTATAAAGCCCAAGGGGGATGTGCCCCCCCCCACCACATTTTCGTTTGCCACTCCTACACCCTTTACTCGATTTCAACCAAATTTGGTGACTTTTCCTAAAATCTTATTGCGAACATTTTGATATATAATTTAACTATGTCCGATATTGCTGGTTGCCATGGCAACCGTAAACTGACAACCATGTCAGTCAGATTTTGAATGATTTTCTGTTCCAATTTCACTTCATATAATAATGGATGAAATGGGGGTTTTCTTGGCTGTAATTTGCTGAAGGACAAAAATGTGAAGTAATTATGGTTGTGAATTACCCTGAAATGGTCTTCTTATTATTTCCTTTATTTTTATATGACATAGGCATAAAACAATAGATATAATAGAAATAATTGAAAATACAGCATTTTCCAAAGACTACCCTTTTATTTTGTGTTATCTTTACACAAGCTTTGCCTGTAATATCATTTTTTATCGCGTCAATCTGCAAACTCAAAATGTCAATATTTTGTAAATATGAAATGTGATACCAATATATGTACCCATTCCAAGCAATACATCATAGGTTTCATTGGTATATTTCTATATATTGTAACGAGTAGCGCCCCCACATGTTGACCTTGAGAAATTTCAACCATAACAAATAGTGAAGGTTGACTTGCTTTTCCTTTTTGGTAAATATGAAAATGATTGATATGAAATAAAAACATATATACTGGGGATAAAAAATAAAAATAAAAATACATTATTTTAGTGTATTTCCTATGTATTTCTGTATATTTTGGTAAATAGCGCCCTCAGTGGATGACCTTGAGAAATTTTTAATGTTGGGTCATGTAGAGTATGAGTTGCTCTACCCATGTGCCAAATATGACGGTCATACATCATATAATAAAGAAGTTATATAGGGGGGGCACAATGTGCCCCCCCCCTTGGGCCTGGAAGGGGTCAAAATAGCTTGGGCTTTATAGGGTTAAAAATTCTCATTTTTCTTTGACCACTGAAGCAAATGGAATGGGGTTTACTGTAAGATGTGGGTAATAAGTAAATACAAATTGTATAATTTTTTGGATTGATTCACCATTTTTAAAGTTACCGTTGTGGAGGGAACCGTTGTATTTTTATTTTTTATTTATTATTATTATTATTTTTTTTTTTTGGGGGGGGGAGACATACTGTACAATGCGTTGTAGTGTGCTATTATTTGATTTCAGTAATATTATTTACGTTTTCTTCTACACTGTATGCCTTTGATATTTTTTCTTCTTTTTTAATGGCTGGAGCAGATACTCAAATGCATCTTGTAATTCAAACAGAGAGTGAGAGAAGAAAAAAAAATGAAGAAAAACATGAAAAAAAAAACCCCTGCAAACTTTTTAATGGCATCACGTAGGGCTATAACTATTACAACAATGTATGTTGGTACACTTTCAAGTTTAATATTGTGCAAATATGGTATTCAAAGTGTAGTTTATGAGAGCCGGTTTTTAACAAACATCACTTGAAAATAGAAATTTTTGATACATACAATGTAACTTTGTTACAGTATTTTGATATCTCCATACGTGTGTACTTTGTTTGCAAGGTGCAAATGTAAGGAGGTTGTACTATTACATACACTGTACATTGTATGTGTAGTGTATGTACATGTACAGTTTGCACACATATTTGTACAGTATGTGTGGGCAGTGGTTACCGTAATGGAATTGTCCAAATTTGATGTACATACACGTACATGTAATGTACAACACGGTGTATTACCGGTAGGTGTAAATTAATAGTTGGATGATACAGATAATACCAGTATACTGTCCATTAGCTACAGTGTGTACACTGTACATGTACAGTACATTGTATACACTTTTACATGTACAACTTCTCTGCAAGTAGGTACACGTGTACATGTTGTACGTACAACGTACAGAATGTATGTCAACATGCAAGGGTACTGTACTTTGTATCGGCCTGCATGTGTAAATCCTGCTTTTAATAGCTTATGGCTGATCACTCCATAGTACCGTACATTTGTATCTCGGCAAGGTTTGTATAATCAAAATATTTGAATAGCCTTGCCATGGTGGGGGGGGGGGGGGGGGAGGGGATGGGGGAGGGGGAGGTGGAGGAGGAGGAGGACGGGGATTCTCCAGTGTGCATGTACACTGTGACTACACTATACTAAAGGCAACCCTGTCCTTGCTTTTTCATTTTCATTTTTTATTTTTGTCCCTTGATGCATGGCAATTACAAGGCGATTGCCTATTTGATGTGTCACTCCGGTGCCGGGTGATGAAAGTAGCATTGTACCTTGGTTGACCTACAGATTACGTTATGTGTTTATAGCCGTTGTCATGGTAGCAGGAAGTGGCAACACTGTGAGACTTTTTTTTGGAAAAAAAAATTGTACGAGACTTCCATGTTTGCGGCTTTCTGTCTAGACAGAAATTGGAGTGCCAATTTTAGCATTGCATTCCTTTGAGTGTTATGACTCTGTGAAAACCCTTGGCTTCCAATTACAAAGGACGATTCAAGATGGGATTGAATGCCAGGGCTAAATCTGTTGATCCACAGAAGCAAGTGAAATGAATAGTTATTAAATTGGAAAAAGTTCTAGGAAAGTCAAAGATGGAGACAATGATGTTTACTGTATGTTTTGGTATTTACATCGAGCAGTCTGTCTTATTGTTCAGTGAGCTCTAAAGAAAGACACTGTACAAAGATGAAAGCAAAGAGTAATCTAGATGCAAAGATTAATTTACAGTACAAGTACAAGTGTACCTTGAGATTATGAAGTGAATACATAGGGATATTAACACGTCTGCAAATAAAGAGGCTACACATGTACGTGTAGGAAGGTTGAATTCAACATTGACATTGAGAATGATCAATATTTTGGTATTTCAACTCCCAGGATTAATAAAGAATTTCACAGATGGGTTGTTGCAGGCACATGTCCAAAAATGACAAAGCAAGGTCTCTTGCAACTTTCATGTCCATACTACGTACAATTGAACATTGTATCAAGAAAAAATGATACAGTGTATCTCACTGTAGTAGCCCCGTTTTAGTAGAGATTTTCAAATTACATTGTAGGTTACACCGCAACAACGTCTAAATAGTGTCCGGATAATCCTTTTTACCCTGTAATGTAATTTCGTTACCATTTGTGTAATTCCGTTACCACTGACTTTATGGGGGAAAAGCCTGCTGCTGAGAAAATGTGATTAAATATTTGAAAAACAATCCAACTAAACTGAAGTTTACACAATTAATGATGAAATCAGACAACAACCCACATATAGTGTATGTGTTATAGATTTCAGAGAAACTACATGTACTTCCAAAGTCAGAGTTCAAGTTGTGACTCAATTTTCTGGTAATTCCGTTACCATCACACATAGACCTCCTTTGCAACCAACCAAGTGAGAACATTAAAACAAATTTGTACAATGTATTTGGGGTGATAGTGTGCGTACCTCTGCATCTTAATAATATGTATCAAGAGAAGGCTAAGTACATGTATTAATCCAGTGTACAGGGGGAAAGAACATGAGCCAAAATGCTCTGATTTGTAATTCCGTTACCGCGGAATTGCCCTGTAGTGTATTTGAGGACAGTGTTACCATGGCAACACGTGATGTAATGCACTGCATCCTTTACTGTAACATGATTTCACATGGAGCTATTGAATGAAATTGTGGCTATTTCAGTACATACAAAGACCTCGGCAATGGCTTGGACAAAAACTTATTTTAACTATAAAAGCAACAGAGCAACAAAACGAAGACAGAAAGAACAAAAACAAACAAACATTAACAGACAAAGATAACCAGGACTTACACTTTACATGTATATTCACATTATATCTACTAAAAGACAAGTGACTGACAACTGGGGTCTCAAGTTTATGAAAGTATCCTTCAATGGAAAATGGCTTCAATGTTTACATGAATACACTTTACTGTAGGATGGAAATGGTCCAACTGGGTCACTGCATTTATAATGGGAGCGGGGGTCAAAGTCTGGCCGTGGTAGGGCAGAGAAGTTTGATGGTTTGCATTGTGTATTTCTATTTTTTGTTCGTCAGCAGTGATGCAGTTCAATAGGAACTGTATCAAGAGAGTTTCAGGACACTGCAGTGTTTTTTTTTTCTCAGTTTTTGTTGGTGTAAAATTTCTTCTTGGATGGAAATTTCAAAGGGCTCTGTTGCAGTTTGCTGGCATGTGTTTTGACTACCCCCTTCATGTTTATCGCTGGATGACAGTGGGCATGATATCACTACTTGGCTTGTGCATTTGAATATTATGTGTGAGGTGTGAGGTACACTGTAGGCCCTACCATTAATTACCTCTGCCAAGGAGATTTTGTTTTTTGGTCTGTCTGTCTCAGTGTCTGTCTGTTTGTGAAATAACTCAAAAAGCTGTGAATGGATTTGGATGAAACTTTAATAGAGGGAAAATCAGTGACATACTGTAGGCCTACACTTGTACATTGTACTTACTGTAAGGTACTGGTGATTAAATTGTGGTAGTGATCCCGGATTATTTATTTTTTTTTTTTGGTGCCATTTGTGAAGGATTCTGTAGCTTTGGCAAAACAAGTATACGGTTGTAGGGTCAATGAACTTGGGATTAGAAGCTGCACATACAGTGTAGCCTGTACAATATTTGAGGTTTGCATGTGTAATACACTCACTGAGTGCATGCTCCAGGCACAGCTACAAAATGTACAATGTACAATGTACACTGGTACATGTACATGATTGATACAGGGAGCAGGAAGCTGATGAGGGTAAACAAGACTTCTTTCACGGGGAAGTAGGGCAATTTTCAGCATGTGTGAATGGGTGTATCATATTAATGAGATGCTTTGTGGAGGTCTGCACTCAAAAGTGTTTTTCTACGTACAAATCACTGTTGTTCACTGTCTTTTACATCTTGTATTAATTATGATTTGATTGTACATAGAAATACAGTGTACATGTAGGCCTACATACAATTTGTACAGTGTACATGTATGTACATAGCTGGTAGAACAACAACAGTTGTGCATATTTTTGTTTGGTTTTCCAAAACAGCATATCTATGTGGAATAGTTTACCGCCTGGCAAATCTAGGTAGAGCAGAAAAGTTACAATGTACAAAGGCCTATTAAACTACAAAACAACATGTACAGTGTACTGTGCACATGAAAAAGCAATCACAGGTTGTGCAGACATTGTAGTATGCATTGAGGCACATGTTCGTACGTGTAGGCCCTAAAGACTGGTGTATACATGTACATGTAGTTTTGACTGGGCAAACCTATAGTGACATTCTGATCCCTTGTGAGATGTACAATGTAAAGGAAATATACAAGATGTCTAGAGAGCATTCTTGATTGACAGACAAACGTTGCAGTAATGAAATTATAGGCAAGGAGGAAAGGTAATGATGTGGTCGTTGCAGCAGAGAATACAGCTGTGAGTGTGGCAGTTAACCTCTTTTTTTAGTACACGCCCCTCCCTTCTTTGTGTCCGGGTGCTGGGGGAGCTTTTGGGAATGAACATGCTCCAGTTCATGGTGGCAGTTGACAGGTCTCTTAATAAAACACCCCCATTCACACTGAATGTATTTGACAGGCAGTTGCGGGTCAACATGGCAAATTTATTCATGGGATCTGCTGGTGCCGGGGTATTAAATAGAACATCCATTTGAGCACAGGTGTTGTGAAAATGTGCAAAGGCTTGAAGATCATCAGCCTTGTGGATTAGTATTGAAAACTGACCTTGACATGTCCAGGAAGAGGGGGACTAAAATTTTTCTGGGGGAGAGGATGGGCAAAGGAGAAGGGAGATGATATGGGGCAGTGTTTGTTTTAATGAGAGTGTCTCTGTTCCCTATCCTCCCTATAATAGGCTCATTTTGTTTTGTTTTTGCACATCACATCTAATCATGTCTGTGCAGGGAGCATTACATACGCATATAATCATGTACAGCTGTACAATTTGTATAACATGTGCACTATGGGATAGTACCGATTTGTGTGTAGAAACAGTTGGTTGGCAGTAAGTACAATGGAGAAATTTTCACATTGGTGAGCCTTTGTACCAGCATTGACAGGCAAATACAACTGGTTTGTGCTGATAATTTGATGCTGCAGAACCCAGTAGTTTTTGTCCGGACAAATTTATGCTAAGTTTCCTGCTAATACATTCAGACTTCAAAATGCAGTTGTAACAATGAACAAAAGCATGAAAAAAACAGCAACAAGAAGTTTGCCTTTTGAATTCTTGACCAAGCATCAGCAGTCAGTTGTGGGAAAATATCCACTTTGACTATGATCTTTCACCTAAAGTGTGTACAGCTGTAGCACGTGTTGGTCAACTTTAATAGTGTGTGGTGTCTTCTTTTGAAGTGTTTAAAAGTACACTGTACAGTGTGTTCATAGGACTGTATTTTTGTTCGGCCCTTCTTAATGCTTTAACTTGTACATTGTATGTAGGCATACATTGTACTTTTAAATAGTACACAAATATCCTTTCTATGTGTTAAAGTACAATATGTACAGTTATGTATATCTATATTAGCATACACAAGCATTATTCATGTGCTAGACTACGTGGTACAAAAGTACATGTATCTGTATTTTTGCTTTGTTTTCAGTGAGGGGAGGGGGGTAAAGTTTCATAAAAACAATTGACTACAAATTGTACATGTTTTTGCATTCAAGATGTTTCTACAGTGTTGAATACACTGAAGTTTGTATTTTTTGCTACAAAGTGTTGCTATATTGACAAGGTTTGAGTACTAAAGTAAGTTTTATTGAATTACTAGTAGCTCCTTCCGATCTCTTCTTCTACAAGGTACATGTACATGTATAATCAGTAGGCCTGCCTTTACAGTAGATTTGCATCGATAATGCCTGGTTGACTCTTTTAGCTACCTCAAAGTATTTGTTTTGTTTTGTTTTTGTTTTTCCTTTTTTTTTTCATGGAGAACATACAGTACATGTACATGTACCCTACTCCAGTACAAATGACATGAAGGTACAGGTGTACTATACAGCACTAGAGTCATACTCTGTTGTTTTCAACGGGAGTGTGTGTGTGTGTGTGTGTGTGTGTGTGTGTGATCATTTTCATGAATAACGTACTGCTTGTACTATACTGCCACTCTCTATTAAATAGACTACTTCAACCATTGTTTATCTCTCTATCTATGCATTGTGTAGGTTCGATGAGTCTCAAAGACTAAGAGGATAATGAATCCAACCCAAGGCCATCTGTATTAGGAGACAGGCTTTACATTTGTACATGCTGTTTTAAAGAACCCAGACAAAATGTGTTTGTCCTTTATTTCTCTCTCCCTCTCTTTTGCTCTCTGTCTATTTCTTCCCCTGTCGTTCTACAGGTATCTGTTTTCTTTTCTCTCTGGCTCTATACAGTACTGTAGGCCTTCGCACACTGGGCACGGTATTAAAGGACAAGTTCACCTTCATACAAGTGTAGACATGTGAGTTGAGTGAATGCAGCAATATTACAGTAGTAGAACACATCAGTGAGAGTTTGAGCAAAATCGGACAATCCGTTGAAAAGTTATGAATTTTTGAAGTTTCTGCTCAGTCACGGCTGGATGAAAAGACTACTTTTCATTGTAGCTTGTGATGTCACATGAGTACAGTGATATAGAGAAAGAATAAAGAAAATTCAACATATTTCCATTTTTCTCGCATAACAAAAGAACACTCGACTTCTCTCTTTCAGAAGGCAGGGGGAATAATATTACCCTTAACATACATGTACGTCAGTAGCAAGTCGAAGAACTGTGCACTTTATTCAAAAAGCAAAGTTTTGTGAAATTCTCTTTTTATTTTCCTTATATACACTTGTAGTTGTACGCATGTGACATCATACACTGTAGTAGTCTTCTCTTCCAGCAGTGACTGCGCAGGTACTTGAAATATTTGAAACTTTCTAACGCATTGTCCAATTTTCCTCAAACTTTGACTGATGTGTTCTACTATATTGCTGCATGCTCTCAATCCTTATGTACAGTTGTATATGAAGGTGGACCTGTCCTTTAAAATGGCAACAGTCCATTTTTTTTTTTTTTTTGCTACCAGGTGCATCAAAAGAAACCATGTCTGGTTTTTGTGTGTGTGTTTGTGTGTGTGTCCAGAGCTGTGTCCAGAGCTGTGTCCAGAGCTGTACATTTGTACATACAAGATGTACACATCTCTCCCCCTTTCTATCTGTCTCTCCCTGTCTATCCTCCTCCCTTGCCCCGTCCCCACCCACATCCTTCCCTGCTTAATTTCTCAGTGACACCATACATCCTTGATAAAGCTATCATACACATGCACTGTACACTGACACAGTTTGCTCTCGCCTACACTTTTGTACAGTATGGGCTGCCTCAAAATGGTGCAAAACAATGTTCCCTTGGATATCATTCAGTGAACCATTACCCTTGTGGGCATATACACTATTCATCGCTACATATTTTGTAGATACAAGGTGTATCCCGTAATTTACATAAACAGCATGTTTTACAAGATGTATTATCACAAATTTCGATAGTCTTGAAATTGAAATTCTCATGATTAACGACTTGCGAAAATATGGCCTCCATAAACACATATGTGCTGAATAAATGGTGTCCAAGATAAAAATTCACAGAGTTTTCTCCTACTAAAGGATAGGCAGTACTTATTTCTCATTCTGTCATTGCCATTCACGATTGCAAATTCAAGCACTTAATATATTGTTTTTTAGTCCCAATTCGTGAAGCACAGTATGCAGCGTACCGTAAAACGAGGAATGTTCGCGTGCACTATAATTTCGCAAATTTCGCGAGAGCCAAGATTCGCGAAAATCAAAATGCACGTGAAAGTTCTTGTCTACACTATACGCATTGAATGTTACAGGCAACTCGCGAAAATTTCATGGCGCGAAAAAGGCAATCGGCTCCAATTCGCGAAAATTTCATGCCGCGAAAATATCGTGTACATGCTTGAACATTAGGATCATTTTGTATGGGTAAATGGCATCCAGTAGCATTCATTCGCCTCCACAAAAAAAAAGGTAAAAAAAAACCAATACCAACAACAAACAGGGATCCTATTAAATCGTTGTTTAGCAGAAGAGGGGGAAAGCCATCGTTCATGAGATTCACACTAATGCGAATTAGCAGGATGCAAATCTCAAAGATTTGCATCTCGATAGAAATCTCGAGATTTTTGCCTTTGTGGACATAAAAATCCCACGGAATACAATGTACATGTAGTGCACGATCAGCATCGTGATTCAAATCCCAAGAAATATTGTGACTAGTTTATTCCAGAATCTGTATCGCAGTGATTTAGAAAGCAATAATTTACACTGCAGCGAGTGATGTGCATACTGGAGCAAAAGATTTCTTGTTATTTTGTCGTATCAGACAAAACACATCACAACAGCCCACAACTTTGTAGATTTCGGGCAGCTTGGCTAACACATTATCGCAGTCGGTAACTAATGAAAAATTTATGTCCCTCTGAACATGCGCGAAATATCTCGGTATTTGGATCACGATCACTATCCCGCTATTTGTCTGTGTGACTGTGACTATTGTATTGTATGGGATCACTGGAACAAAGAAGGCACTGTGTGTACGCATGGTTCTTTCGATGATAGGCTCAGCTTTCTGTTATGGGTTCATGGTGAAAGTACTTATCCCATCATGCACCCACTATGTCCATTGTGATTGGTCAGTGATGGCTATGAGTGAGTAAAGGGCAGCTGTTAGTGGTGTGTGTTATAGTGTGTTCAAAGATACACAGTAGTTTATACCAGTCAATGCATTATCTACCAGGAAGTTTTTATACAACTTTAATAGTACATTGACTTCAATTACATGTAATTTGCTTTCTGATGACAGCTTGCAGAGTAATAAACTGAAAGTGAATTTGGAACTTGAGAGAAAATCAAACTACATGAAGCACACACCTTTTCCAAGTTTGTCACATCAAATGTGTGAATACACTGTAAATCTTGAATTAGCATTGTTGAGATGTTTTCCCTAATTATTTTTTTCCCCCGTTCTGCCACAGGACGCTCACAACTGCATCACAAAATTGGCCGAGGACACATCTCTGTTTGCTGTCTATGATGGGCATGGAGGTGAGTCAACTATTAAAACCCATCATCTCAGTCTCTGGACAAAAAGGTGCTATTACAAAACCCATTGAGGATACAATTGTATTTAGCTGATTTTGGTATTAAAAGCACACGTTTCCCATAGACACCTGTCAGAGTATACTTGAGACTGGTCTTCACTGGGTTAAAGAAAAAATATTTAAAAAGCCACAAGCAGTCATTTTTAGAGTCTAGTACAGTGTGGTACTAATGATAAATGATGTAACCCCACTTTTTGTGCGAAAAAAAACCCCATAGTGCAGTCAGGGTCAATCCACGTGGAACAGATTCCTGTATCGCCTATATTGAAATGTGTGATATGGGCTGCAGAAATGGGCGGATAGCTGCCACCCTCCTCCACATGTAATACAACAGATATATGATGCTACAGTGTATGCATACAAATGCTGTTGATCATCATCATGGTCGCATGCACATTTTTGGAAGTCCGAGGGAAAAAGATGTTTGTGTGAATTGCAAGTAATTAGTACAAATTCACTGAACATCCAGACATAAAAACTTTGGAGCTGTAGAGTGGGTTAAACCTAAATTTCTCCCCAGTGAGAGTGGTATCATTGATTTTTAAATGAAAGTAATAGTTTGTTTACTTGTTGGTTTGTGGGTGTGTTTTAAAGTGGAGAACTTTGGGGTAAAGTAATGTACATTGTAGCTTTCGTCCTTTTTATCATCTTGCTTATACGATTTGAATGCATGTATTTGGAGAATTTAAGAATTAACCACACATGAGCAACTAAAGCTCTGTCTGAGAAAGGCTTAATGCCCCAGTACTTTTACAAATACGAATAATTGTAGTAAAAACCTTGTTGTCCCCGACTTGATTAACGAACAACTTCTTTGAAAGTGTATGCAGACCTCAACACTTTATCCAGCATTAGATGCTTTCTGTAATTTTTTGCTATTAAAGGATGCAAAGACAAAGAAAGCAAATGTCAAACTGCAAGTCAATGTTCTGGTTATGTAGCAATTATAATATAAAGTAATAAGTATGACTGTTTGTGGTTTTATGGCCAATAGTTTGTGACATGTACTAAAGATGAAACACCAGTCTCCTTTGCTGTATCATGCAGACACATTTCCCCTCTGAAATTGATGATTGCACCTGTCATTAATTATCTGATCACTTTTTGGCTTTTTTTCCACCTCACCTTGGCATCTACATCCCCGACACCTCTGCTGTTTGGTCATCATCCGCTAGGAGCCGAAGTGGCGATCTACACGGCACAGCAACTGCCCAAGCTACTGACAGACCTGGAGTTGTTCAAGAACGGGGACCACTCGGCGGCTCTGAAGGAGGCCTTCATGCTGTTTGACGCTTCGCTCAAACAGAAGGCCATCGTGGAGAAGCTCCGGAGGATATCGGGAATGGAGGAGGACGAGGAGAAGGAGGGTGAGGAGTCATGTGTTCAGTCAAATGATCATTGCAATGGCTTTACATAAACCCTTACAGTGCCAGTGACTTTGGACAGTGGGTACAGTGCTATGGGGTTTTCTGTGCCAATCAGTACTTGAGGTACACAAAGAGTTAAAGGACAAGTTCACCTTCATAGACATTTGAGTTAAGTGAATGCAGCACTATTAGTAGAACACATCAGTGAGAGTTTGAGGAAAATCAGACAATCCGTTAAAAAGTTATGAATTTTTAAAGTTTCTGCTTACTCAAGGCTGGATGACAAGACTCCTAGAGCTTGTGATGTCACATGAGTACAACCATACAAAGAAAGATTAAAGAAAATTCAACATATTTTCACTTTTCTCGCACAACAAAAGAACACTTGACTTCTCTCTTTCAGAAGGCAGGGGGTATAATATTACCCTTAACATGTGTCAGTAACAAGTCGAAGAAATTTGCACTCTTTTCAAAAGTAAAGTTTTGTGAAATTCTCTATTTATTTTCTTTATGTTGTTGTATGCATATGACATCATACACTGTAGTAGTCTTCTCATCCAGCAGTGACTGTGCAGGTACTTATTTGTAACTTTTGAACGGATTGTCCGATCTGCCCCAAACTTTCACTATATTGCTGCATTCACTCAACCCACATGTCTATGAAGGTGAGCTTGTCCTTTAATCTATCAGGGGAGTCATAGAGGTATCAAGAAGTATAAAACACTATTGTCATGGACTCGCTTCCACACTGCATTCTGCCATCTGGGGGTCTGCAACCCTGATGGCACCTGATAATCCATCTTTGGTGAAAGTGACCTTGTGAACCTCCTGTATAGAGACCAGTCATATGCAGTGTCTTTGCTCAAAAGAAAATAAGACAAATTTTCTGGGAAGTCTTCCCTGTGATCTGTGACATATCATATTTCAGGATTTGAAAATGTTCTTGATAAATCTTACTGTGGGGACACTCTCTCGCAATTGTGTCTTTGTCATTTCCTATCCTTCACTCCAACTCGTGTCACTAAAAAGCCATGAGCAGATTTGTTTGGTGGCAGTGTCTCAAACCATACATGGCTGAGAAATTGTCCATGCTTAGTTTTACAAGCTAGTTGAGTATTGACTTGTTTACATCTTTTCATTACTACTGAGTAGATTATTTGAGCTTGTAGTTCATATCACTAGCTAAAATTTCGCTGGCATTTGTGATGTGCATCAGCAGTGATGCTGATTTGATAAATGCACTGTAATACATTTTTGTCCCCACCAAACGAGTTCGAGCAGGGGACTATGAAACGGGCTCCGTACGTGTGTGTGTCTGTGTGTCCGTGCGTCCGTGTGTCCGTGTATCCGTCCGTGTGTGCGTCCGTGTGTGATCAAAATCTTCAATTTGCTATTTCTCTGTCATTTATGAGCCAATTTTGATTCTGTTTGCTTTAATATATTATAGCACTACATGGGAGCTTTGAAACTTCTACACAGAATTTCAGTTGTGACCTTTGACCTTGACCTTTGACCTATATTGTACATTTTGTTACAAAATGCTACTCCTTTGCCATTTCTAACCCGATTTCGATTCAGTTTGCTTTATGTGATGGCACTAGTTGAGGGCTTCAAAACTTCTACACAGAATTTTGACCTTTGACTTCTTTGACCTTTGACCTTGATTTTTGACCTGTATTGTACATATTGCTACAAAATGCTACTCCTTCGCCATATCTAACCCGATTTCGATTCCGTTTGCTTTATGTGATGGCACTAGGTGAGTGCTTTGAAACTTTTACACAGAATTTTGACCTTTGACTTCTTTGACCTTTGACCTTGATTTTTGACCTACAAAATTGTGTATATTGTACATTGGCTACAAAATGCTACTCCGACGCCATTTCTAACCCGATTTCGATTCTGTTTGCTTTTATGTGATGGCACTAGGTGAGGGCTTCAAAACTTCTACACAGAATTTTGACCTTTGACTTCTTTGACCTTTGACCTTGAGTTTTTACCTATTTTGTACATTTTGCCACTAAATGCTACTTCCGGCGGGGACATATATTACGCACCGCGTAATTTCTACTTTTCCTTGTTCTTCCAGAAGACAATGAGACAGAAACACTTCTCGAAGAGGCCAACCTTCCGATAGAACAACTGGTTGCCCGCTACTGTTCACATCCATCTAAGAGCAAACGAGTCAAGCTGAAACAGTCACACAAAAACGACTTGTTGTCGCCGATGATACAGAAGAAGCAACCAAGGTTTCCCCTCACCGCGGTGAATGGAACGCTCCTAGATGGTGAGGGACCAGTGCCAAACAAGACCGTTCCATTCGATGACGAGGTAGATGTTGTGCCAAAGAAGGAAGCAGACTGCAGGGACAGCTCAAATGTCGGGAGCAGGAATGGGTCGGGCAGTGACAGCAAGCAAGAGAAGGAGAATGGGATTGACAGTGATGATGGAGAGGGGGAGGAGCCTGGTGGGAAAGAGGCAGTGCCTAGTATTAAAAAGGCGGAGCCAGTGGAGAATGGGGCGGAGTCTGCCAAGGTGATTGCAAAGAGTGATGGGGATGAGAACACTCTGTGCAAAGAGGAGACAACAGGTGCTGCTGTGAAGGAGGAGTTAACGAGTAAAACAGAAGAGGAGGAGCCTGTTGAAATGGACCAATCAGAAGCCGGTACTTCTGGAACCTCAGGGAGCTGTAATGGCGATACGGATCACAGGGACACTGATGCTGGTGGTAAGACATCATGTAAACCATATGGAAGTGTGTCATAAAGGAAATTTATCCTGATTTTGGAGAATCAGCAAGATCTTCTTTGTGATTCATAGAAAGCTATCCACTCATATTTGTTCGTTAACTATAGTCATCAGCTTCACATTCTTCAGTAAGTATTTGCTTGTTGCCTGATGGTTCCATTAAATTTGCTCCTACAATTGCTCCCAGCTGCATGCTGTAGGAAGCTAATCATGAAACCTACCCACAAACATAATGCTAACCCTAATCCTAATCCTCACATCACACTAAGCCTAAAATCCTATCACAAGCTTAACCCTAAGTCCAAGGAGAAAATAAGACCGGAGCAATTGTCACAGGAGCAAATGTTGCGTCACCTTCCTTGACATAATGAAGAGTGCAAGAGTCACTGTAGTGCAGTAGTCACAGTATTGTTAAGTTTTCAAAGAGGAAGATAATCTGATCTACTCCTTTCAAGCGTATTTGAAGCGAGCTACACTTGTATCCTATGAACATGTTACCATCAATTGCATCAGTATCGTGCAGTCTATATTACTGTTCCTAGTTGTAATAAACCCAATATGATGTTGTATTATTACAATCGTTTGCTGTTTGAGTTTTCAGTGGAAACAATGCATATTTCGATGCATCATGAGAATGTTCTGTTGAACTTTACACTCCTTAGTCATATTCATAGAAAAAAAAAAACAATGATCACATGGAAGTGTGTCGTAAAGGAAATTTGCTCTGATACTGGAGTATCAGCAAGATCCTCTCTGTGATTCATGATTTGATGAAAGAGATAGGCGTACAAGCATTTTCCGTTGTATCTAGTTAACAATGAAGTTCTCAAACTTATCCCATAATAGTAGAAGTGAGACATATCTCATTGTTTTTTTTTTTTAAAGACTATTGATGTTAAAAATGTTACAGGATTTGATAGGCTGATATTTACTAATCAACATGTACGGTGTTCCCTACATGTAAATATCTGGTGACGAGGTGCACACAGCGACGTATGACTTGATGAATATTGCTAGTCAGTTGCAAGATGTAATTCCCATTTTGTTGTATCGCCTCTGATGGAGTCAAATTCCTTGGTTCAATGCTACAAGTGTGTGTGTGACTCCTGAAACTTTTCATTAGAATTATATTATGACAGAAGTCCTATTGTTTTTCCTATGTGCCTCTTTGCTACTTAGGCTCAAGCTCAAGAAGCAGTAGTTCTATCATGCAGCACATAAAGATCTTGACACCAGCCTCCGATGACGAAGACGACGACAGTGATGAAGACGATGCTGACTACCAATCTGGGGAGGATGATGAAGAAGATGAGGATGATGACGACGATGACGACGACGATGATGAAGAGGATGATGATGAGGAAGATAGAGGGGATTATGATGAGGAGGAGGAAGACTTTGTATCTCTGCAGCCGAGTGGCAGGGAAGAGGTACAGTCAGTTGTGATCGAATTCTGGTCTTCAGCTAGCCAGTATACAGATATCATATCTTATGGACCACTTTTCAGGACATTGTTGATAGTGTTGTCCCGCCCCAGGTATCTCAACTCCATGCTCTGACACCGAGGAGCTTGCACTGTGAGCCATAGCGTGGAGTTGAGATTCTTGGGACAGTACAGTAATATCAACCATGCCCAAAATAAAACCAGTCAATATCTGTTTTATATTACAACCAAACATTATTGCATTAAATTCTGCTTAGTCTATAACAGTGATTGCACTAGTTAGTTCACATATCAGGTACTGCCAGAGATGGCTACTTTGCCATTGCATCAGTAAAAAAAAAGGTTCACCTCTCTAGCTATCGAAGCCAAACGTTTACAGTACATGCACATTACAGCGCACCTACCAAAAGAAGGCAGTTTGATACAATGGAGCAGTTTAGCGCTATGGGCCAGTTTAGGTGCTATGAGGATGCAGGCAGTCATTGAATTTATGGCCCCAAATTTCAAGCAGTTCAAATCAAGGATTCATCGACTGAAGCATATGATAAATATAGTGACGTCTTTTGTGATGCTTTTAAGGCTTTTTAGGTTCCATAGTTTGCAAAATTACATTGTATGGGAGGTGTGCGTATTGTAATGGGACCATGGAGAATGAGCCCCAGGTCACATTCTAGGTGAATTCTGGTTTTTGCAAACGTTGTCCAGTATCTGTACGTTTGTGGTTTTATTTTGAAGCAGTGGATTACTGTTGTTTTCAGGACCAAAGAGGGACCATCACCTAAGTTTTTAACTTGTGTATTGCCACTATTTCTCAGCCCGGAAGTGACAGTGGATCTACGGCCGTAGTGGCAGTGCTCAAGGGCAAGCTCCTGACGGTGGCAAACATCGGAGACTCCCGCTGTGTCCTCTCCAGAGGAGGCACGGCTGTGGACATGTCCTACGACCACAAGCCCGAGGACTTCGTGGAGCTGCGGCGGATTGAGAAGGCGGGAGGCAAGGTGACGCAGGACGGGCGAGTGAACGGCGGCCTCAACCTGTCAAGAGCTTTTGGTAAGTGGCCTCATTGCGAACTGTGATAGGATGGACGACTGGTTCTTCAAATATGACTGTACTACCTGGTCATGGTGATGATCATAATGATAATAAAGGACATTAATATTGCGCGAGTACTATAATAATATACTCTTCTCTGCAGTCGCAAAGTAAAAATCATAACATGCATGATATAAACATAAACATTATTCAAAAGATGAGTTTGTAACCTGGTCTTAAACTCATGATCTGGAGGTGATGTGATTTTTACACTGATTGTCGACTTGCGCAAGGGATTGAATTTGTGAATGATATCCACAGTTACATAAGAATAGATGTTATCCCTTTTAGGAAAAAAGTTCCTGTTTTCCCCACCTTGGAGATGTTATGTGTAATATTTACATTATAAATGCATAATATACATTTATAACATAAAATCAGACATAGTATGTCTAGATTTTTTTGCAATTTTGTGACAATTTCTGGAATGGCTAAATTCGCGATCGTGAAGGACAGTGCTGAACAGAGAAATGTACGCATTTAGTGCATATTCATGTCAGGATCAGCGGTAATTTTTTCATTCGTTTTTAAATTCGCAAATAGCACCTGAGTTAAAAAATTTGTGAAAATAAAAACCTTTTTTTTTTTTCTGCCAAACATTTGCTGTATACAGTACAACATATTATTTGGAGAAGCAATATTTGTACAAGTTGTTAATTTTGTGAATGGTCGACCTTGGGTGATTTTGTTTTAATCATTTTGTACATTGCCCTGTTTCCCTCACCAGGTGACCATTGCTACAAACTGAACACATCTCTACCTCCAGAGGAACAAATGATTAGTGCCTACCCCGACATCCAGACGGCCACGATCGACGACGACGTCAATTTCATGGTCATAGCCTGTGATGGCATATGGTAAAGAAACATGTCGTGATTGGAGGTCATTTTAGTTTTGTCATCACAAAGCTAGGTTATAGGATTTGGAGTGAGGGGTGGGAGAGGGGATAGCTCTATATTGTCGTGTGCGTGTAGTCGAGCCCGAGAGGCGGGTGTCCTCTCTCTTCCACCTTTTTGTTCGAGAAGGGCCCTATTGCATTCTAAGATTTTCATGAAATAAAAAAGTTTATTTAATCAAAAGTGGGAAGATTTACAGCATGTATAAGCAGTGTTCCAATACAAAAGTGAGTAGATTTATAAGGATTTTTTCAAATATGTGGTAAAATAGCACCCTTGTGATTTTAATTTCTAACAGTTGACTGAAATATGAAAATAATTTATAATTGACACCATAATATAGAGGAGTTCAAGCTCTAGAACATTGAAGCAATAAACTCAATACCCCCCCCCCCCCCCCAAATTGTGATAAAGCCCTTCTGGTTCTCAGCCGATGATATACTGTGTGGATGGATCAATAGGTATCCCCAAAAAACTGGGCAACTACTGTATATGGCATATATTTCGCAAGTCAAAATTTTCGCAAAGTGGGAATCCCCGACGATTTCGCGAGTGGTTAAATTCGCGATCGTGGAGTCCTGTCCTGAATGGAGAAATGTACACGCGTACGTCACATCCACATGGGAATCAGAGTCAATATTTTTGTGTGTTTTTAATTTCGCAAATAGCACCTGACTCGCGAAATTTGCGAAAATAAAAACCTTGCGAAATATTCGGCGTATATAGTATGTACACTGGAATTTGGCATTTGGATGCTTTTCTAAGGAAGACATATATTATAAAAATGTTCATTAATGTCCAGGAAAAGCACAGTTCCCTCAAACTTTGTACTGATGAAAGTTAGACCAGTCTGTACAGTTGTGCCGCATTCTTCATGTGTGGGAAATAAGGCTGAGCTTGTTCTCTTTCAACATGCCTCTCTTTCTTTCTCTTCTTCTGTCTGTCTGTCTGTCTGTCTGTCTTTCTGTCTGTCTTTCTGTCTGTCTGTTTGTCTATCTGTCTGTCTGTCTGTCTGTCTCTGTCTCATTCTCTCTTCCCCTTCCTTATCTCAGGAATGCCATGACAAGCCAAGAGGTTGTTGACTTTGTGGAGGAAAGACTCAAGCAGTCAGCGAGGTCGGATCAACCAAACAAATTGTCCAAGATCTGTGAAGAGGTGAGAAATGTCTTTCTTGCATATGAAATATATGCCTAGCAACATCTGGAAAAAAGAAAAGTATAAAAGTAACCCCATCCTATAAGTATGCTTTGTTCTGCTGACATACACGTATCTTTAAAAAGCACTTTGAAGTATTATGATGTAAATTTGTGTCATGCAGAATTATTTCATTTTTTTTTCTCTCTCTCTCTTGGCACTCTGTTTTAGTCATCACAATAAAACTCCACAAAAATTATCCCCCTTCCTCCCTTCCCCCATCTTTGACTAATGGAAGTCACGGCAGCAGCACTTCTTTTAACTATAATGTGTTCAAGAACGTATCCACTTCCCTTTTGTTCATTTTCTTTTTTTTTTGGGGGGGGGGGGGGTGGAAAAGGAGTATGTTGATGAAATTTGGTGTCATAACACAAGCAGGTGCATTTGAGAGGTAATATGGAAGTGGTATGTTATCAGTATTTCATATTGTTCATATGCCAGGTGGACCTGTATAGGTCCATCTGGTTATAGAACAGTCAAGGTGTAGTGAATTTATTATGATGGTGACTACCGTGGTATTAAGTGGATGTAGCAGTCAGCGGGCTGTGGCAACAATATCATATTCATTATGTTGTAAAAGATACACTGTATGTTTCTTTCTTTTACGTTGTACTTGGTAATAGGTCTTGGCAATAACTCTTGAAATTCATGAAATACTTCCTTTGAGTTGTCTTTACTGCAACTGATTGACAAATTGCCCTACATTGACGTAAATAAGCGCCAATTCAAATTCATGAAAATCTTCCGTCGAGATGTTTTCATTGCAACTGATTGACAAATTGCCCTACATCAATATAAATAAGCACTGAATTGATCAGTGTTTTAGTAGTAGCCATGATAAAAGAAATTATGGATGTACATACTCAAGCAGGATTCGAACCTACGACATCCTTATCTCCGGACAGGCGTCATCTCCACTAGACCACCGAGCTTCCGCCCGACAGCAAGTGTTGGTTCTAATCCTTATAGCATGCAGGGGGTACTGCCTAATTATTTAAATTCATTAAATTCGTCTGTCGAGATGTTTTCATTGCAACTAATTGGCAAATTGCCCTACATCAACATAAATAAGCACTGAATTGATCCGTATTTTAGTAGTAGCCATGATAGTAGTAGTAGCCATTACTAAAACACTGATCAATTCAGTGCCTATTTACATTGATGTAGAGCAATTTGTCTATCAGTTGCAATAAACACCGAATTAATTTGATGCTTACCTACGCCTGTTGCAAAAAACCCAAAACTTTGTTTGACCTATTTCTTCTGCAGCTATTTGACTTCTGCCTCGCTCCGGACACATCGGGCGATGGCACGGGGTGCGACAACATGACGTGTATCATCGTGGAGTTCCACCGAGGTGAGAGCGGCTCCGCGGTGAGCGCATCGGTCGGAGCAAAACGGAAGTCCACTGAGGACGGAAGCAGTGCGGAAGCGGAGAGCAAGAAACCCCGGCACTAGTCACCGTGATCTCCAGAAAGAATTTTCACCAGTCTCCCTTTGCACGATAAGGCTTCCTGTGCTCAACTGGAGGACTGAACTCGATTCAGAAGAGACAAATGTTGTCTGGAATGCTCTCCTCGCAGTGCGCTCACTGACATGCAATTCCTACTCTGTGATCTTTGACATTTGACATGTGACATTGATGAAATGAAATTCCAGATATGCCTTAAGATGTTCAATTTCCTACATTGCTGACTCTCCCCCCCTTTTTTTGGGGGGGAAGGAAATTTTCCAACATTGTGGTTATGATGATGTTTGCTATGAATGTGTTGTTTTGTCATCAGTGTGATGTTTATACCAGTAGAAAATATATTTGCATATTGTAGCGAGGTAGACTCCATTGGGTGTCCGCGGGTAAACTCCTACGCCTTCAAGGACAACCCTTCAAGGACAACCAAAAGTTAGCAGACATGTTGTAGTTTTACCACTGTTATTGGTCTGTAGAGAGTTGGGTGTGTGATGTAGGTAGCATCATCAATGTAACGACAGCGACAGCAATGCGTATTAAAGCCACTATGGTTGGTATTTCCATCCCTGTGCTTCTTCCGAGAGACCCATACACCCACCGTGTAAAGACAGAGTGATTAGGAGCACACATTAAGATTGGAAAAATGAGCTCGGGTCCAGCTGGTTCCCAGTCGAACTGCAGTTCATCTGATGTGCTATATCACAGCCAGGTGTGGAACAAAGAGCTGCAGCTCGTGAGCTTCTCTACAGCGTGGATGGGTTTGTCACCGTAATGTACAGTACTGTCTTCTTGCAGTCCTTTGTTGCCGTTGCTTTGAGAGGGAAATTGTGATGCAGGAAAACAGGTGAATTACCACTTTGTGTGGTATCGCAGTGCCACACAAATTCCTGTATTAAACATTGGTAGTATACAGTGACGGCTACACAGACTCATTGGGCAAATTTCATGCAGTGGTCAGTTATCATTTTAACCAAGTGTAATTGGACCTACTACAGTGACACATTAATTACCCTGTTGCTTCTTGGAAGCAATTGTACAAAATCTTAAACACGGAGGGCATACCCGTACATTAGAAGCAGCTTGTAAAATACACTAAGTAAGGTTGTTGGTTATTGCCCTTCTGAAACGAAACGTGGGTTGATGACTTCAACTCTCGAAGTTGTGCAACTGAACTAAATGTGCTGGTAAGAATGTGCTTTTGTACGTGAGACATATGTGCTTGGTTTTGCCAGGCACCACATTTGAAAAGTTACCATGGCATAGTGGAGGGCCATGTGAGGGCAGCAAAAAATTCAATACATATACAACACCAGCTCCAGTGGAGTGTTTTGTTAAATAGTATGTTCTCAGAGCATCATTTTCTCATATTTGCTCTCCTACTGGTCATGTGTACGTGCCAAAGTCCCTTTATGCACATTTTTTTTTTTTTTTTAGTTACAGCTGTAGTCTAGAGAGAAAGATTCACAGTCAGCATCTGTGGGAGCAGAAGCCTATTTGATGAAACACTTTCAACAGTCATGGTTTGCAATTACAATGCTTAGTGTTGCCGTAGCAACAACTGAAATTCTCATTTTTGATTGGCTGCTGTTTGGTTGCTTCCTTGGTGACTGCCATGAATGCTGATAGAATTTTTTTGCAGAGTGTGTATCTGAAACAGGCTTCAAAAGTGGCAGGCCGTTTTAATTGTCCGATTTCTTTCTGCCGTGAATGCCGGCATAACTCTTTCCGCCAAATTTTAAAGAGAATAATTTTGTGTTTGTTGTTTTCTCTCTTTGACATGGTGTCCTGAGATATAACAATTCTTTCGTGCTAATGTTGTTGTTTTTACTTCGGTTCGGGAGGGGGGGGGGGGGGGGGGAGATGAGGCATCCCGTGCCCATGGAGGCAGAGACTCCAACCCTAAGCACCTTCTGATCGGGAGATTCTCCCACCTGAAACCCCTAGCAAACGGGAGGCTCCAACTTGATGTGCGCGAAGTGCACATCACAAGCACAAAGTTCCTTGCGGTCTAGGGTTCTAGATGCTCTCTCGTGCTATCTAAGGCTTATTTCTCAGCATGTAATGATATTAAGTAAGAAATCATTTCAAGCGGGAGAAATTAAATCTCAAGCGGGAGAAGGGGAGATTCTGCAAAAATGGACTTTCGGCGGGAGAGTTGGAGTCTCTGTGGGGATGTCATCCACACACTCTTATTATCTCTAAAAGGGACTCCCAGGGCACCATTAATGAATCTCTCTGGAACAATTTTACATTGCAACAATGACAGTTAATATGGCAATTGCTACAGCAGTGACCATGCAGCATCCAATCAGAAATGAGTTGTGAAGTCGTTACCATGGTAACTGCTGTTTCAGCAGCTTGCAATCATGGTGAACTGAGATTAATGTCGACAGATGCATCCTCTTTAATCCTGGATATGTTTCCCTTGCAAGGAATATATACAATAAATAGGAGCAATCAGTCAGAGAAATGTCAAGAGTTGATGAGGTTGGACTGGATAAAAGTTCCTTTTGTCACAATCAGTCACAAATTACCTGTTTGATGAGACTTTGATTATGCCTACTGGATCTGTAGGCATCTTCAGATCAATCGCTGTGAGAGAGTTGTTTTTCCACTAGCCGACGTAGCTGGCGCACGCCAATCTGAGAGAATGGGATCGTATATTGAGAAAAGTGAAAGGCAGAACTTTCAACAGAGACCCGGGGCAGTACTCACTGTCCTCAATATACGATCCCATTCTCTCAGATCGGCATGCACCAGGTACATTGGCTAGTGGGAAAGCAACTCTCTCACAGCGATCGGTCTGAAGAAGCTTACCGATCCAGTAGGCGAAAGTCTATTCAAACAGGTAATTGGCAACTGATTGTGACAAAATGAACTTTTATCCAATTGACATTTCAATCAGATGAATCTTTTCAGCGAGTTGATGAGGTTGATAGCATTTGAAGTGAGCCAGTTACATTGCATGTAACATGTCATTCATTTGGGACACCGCATAGCAATTGTTTCATCATGCAGGACAAAAGGAAACGTGTTGGATAAGGATACGTCTTGTAAATTTTTGAAGAAGAAACAAAATCTGCCCTTTTTACAGGTGAGCCTATCTGTAATTTGCATACCATCAGTGCAGTGGTTGTATAGCCAAGACAGCTATCGTAAGATTTCCCATTGGCATGAGATGACATGTAGAAAAATGGACACTTTTGTAAGACTTGCATATGACATCTGGAAAGTGTGTTCCTGCTTTCACTACTCTGGTGTTTCTCTGTTCCCAGGTTTCATGGAGGGGTACAGTTGGAAGTTTTTGCAAACAAATACAGTATGTCCCCCCAAAAAAAAAATTACCACCGGCATTTTCGTGTTAAAACTTCCAATATAACTAAACTGTCCGAATGCTACTTCAGGGTCTTAAAATATAACATCTTAGCTACATTTTGCAGAAAACCCCATTCAATTTGGTCAAGTGGTCACAGAAAAATGTGGATCTTGGTAAAGCATGTCATGGGTCTGATTCTTTCAAATCTAGTACATGGATGCTCTTGGAATTGCATAATGTGTGAACACAATGGACAGAACGTGGAGGAAAGAGATTCCTGACATGTTCTACAAAACTCCTCATTTTTCTTTGACCACTGAAGCAAATCGAATGAGGTTTTCTGTAAGATGTAGGTAATAAGTTATAGCTTCATACCCTGAAATTGTATTTGGATTGATTCACTATTCTTAAAGTTACCATTGTGAAGGGTCCCGTTGTAATTTTATTTATTTATTTATTTATTTATTTTTTAGATGCGGTACAATGGAACCTCATTATCAGAAGGTCGGATATTGTGCGATGCCTGATATAGTGGGATAATTTTGCTGGTCACATTTGAGGTAAAAGCAAGAATGCCATGGTTTCTGACCGTTCTCCCTTTTCAGTGATGAGCCATATTACATTGTGTGATTAGCTAGAGTTTGTCTTGCTTGCATAAGATTTTGGAAGTCGGGATCATCTCAAATAGGGCCTAAGCTTGTCCTGTAGAATAATTTACAACTCCAAAATGAACCCATGTGTGTCAAAGTTTTGCCACATCTTTGCTTCCTTGAGTAAATAGGGAGCATGTACCAACTCGTTAATTGATTGTATTAAACAATGGGGTGAAATTAATGGCTTATCACTGTTGGAACATGTGGACATATCTCGAGCGTAACTACATGATTTGCTCATTGCACCTTAAGTACCTCAGATATTGGAAATGTGCGAATTGTAGAAGTCTCATTGTTCGTTGACCCTTTGGTATACTCACAAATGAAAAGAAGAGAAAATCAATTTGGCGTAACCATATCTCGAGGTCCAGGAATCCAACAATCGAATCATATGACTACATGCACTCTTTACTTAGACTGAATTTAGCCATTTCCCACCATGAAGGATTTCATGTCCTACTTCAAAAAACCCTGAAAAGTAGTAACTTCTGTCTGTTATGAGAGTATTGTCTTTGTTGAAGCAACATGAAAAATGTACCTTAATATGCCAAATGCTTGGTTGAATGTACTGATCATTGAATGAAGTCATGTTATAATCTCCTCAGTGGGACCAATGGAAATGAAATTTGTGCTGCGACTCGGTAGATTTCTAGGTGTGATTTTTAGAGTTATTGGCTTGATTGTACGTTTGTGTTTTCCAGTTAATCTCTTTGTATTCCGTGATGCTTTGGGCAGTTTTGCCTGTCCATGGGGACCACGTCTTCATAATTCTATGATAAAAGTGAGCTAGCAGCAACTTGTATAGATTTCCTACTTACAAGTAGTCTGTCTGTCTGTCCTCAAAGGGGAGGCGTGGGGATGGGGGGGGGGGGGGGGGAATTAGCTGAACAGAGTTCACCTCCATCCCTTAGAAAAAATAGCAGAATCTGCCATATCATGAATGAATTTTTCACTTTCACAAGTCAGGACATATCCCCAATAACATGCCCTTAGTGGTTCCCTCTCTGTAAATTGTGTATATTTATTATCATCACTTCAAAGAAGATACGAATGGTAAAACAACTCAAGTTCTCCATTACTTCAACATCTTATTAGCAGCACTTTCAAAACTGGCGTCTAAATCTACGTAGCCATGCTAGTAAGGTCAGTTTCATACTTTAATACTCTTTCTTATCATGTTCGTTTTGAAAATGCACCTTGGGCAGAGTAGACGTTCATGTGTTGTGTTGAAACAGTAAAGGTGTATTAACCCGTTGAGGACGAGTCCCAAGTATACTCGCGCAGGTGTGTATGGGAAATGCATGTTGTAGCAAAGACAGTCTGTCCTCAATGGGTTAATTAGTCAGGCCCAAATCAAATTTCTACAGGTTGTGCCAGCCCCATGCATAATGATTTGAAAACTGTCAGTCTTAAAGGCATAATTTACCATTTGCAGATGAAACAAAAACCCAGCATTAGTGCTTCAAAATAGTTCTAAAATGTGAGTTAGGGATAGAAACAACCAATGTAAAAATTTGAACCAGTATAGTTGATGTTAAAGTATTGTTAAATATACAAAATGTGAACAATAGTTAATACACACTTGTAAAAATGTTTCCAGAGTAAACCGTCTACAGTTATGGTTTAATGAGAAAACTGGTGATATCTCCTTATTTTTTAGGCTTTATTGCAAAAATTTTATATGGTAGGATGCTTTGTGATACAACTGACCTACACATATGCATCATTTTTTTTTTTTTTTAGATTACTGCTTCCAAAGGTAAACAGGACCTGTAAGTGTAGCTCGCATGATGTCGGCAGTGTAACTTGCTACTGTGTGGAGCCAATCCCCCACCCCCACCCCCTTCCCTTTTGGTAATGAGAGAAGTGGCAGAGAACCCCCTGAGACCTGTGGTGTACATTTGTGTGTTTGTGGGGAGTAGAGTAGCTTCCTTCTCAGAACAGAATGTTCAGTGCATTCCTGACACCGGTGATCCATGGAAAGTATTCCAAGAGGCTTGTGTCTCATTACAAATTTGTCAGATGTTTCAGGAGGCAGAACTACACAGGTATAGGGGGAGTTCAAGGGTGTGAGGGTGTGTCTTGTGTGCTTCAGTGGTGTGTGTGTGTTGGTGTGAGCAGCCTGGGTGTGAATGTTAGCTTGTGCATGTTTAGGTGTTGTTAGTGTGTGTGTGTGTGTGTGTGTGTGTGTGTGTGTGTGTATTTGAGAGAGAGTTGGTGTGTATTGTCTTTGTGTATGTGCCAGTGTTGGCTTTATGTCATGCGTGCGTAGAAGTGTCATGCTCAAGGCGTGTGTGTGTATACATGGACGTGCATGTTTGCGTATGTAAGTGGTTGGAATGGGTGTAACTCTTGTGCTATTGCCAAGAGACCTGTACCAGATCTAGGATAGGGCCCATTGTATTGTATAAACATCAAGGTACTAAAATGGGACTTAGGAAAGTTGTCACTATTTCTCTTTTCGATTTCAAATATTCATATTTTTATACCTGATTTTGTCAATTTGTGTTATGTTAACTTCCAAGTCTTGTTTTCTTTCTTTCATGAATATTTGTAATGACGGTCCAAGCAAGGTGCTTGTCCAAAACAGATTAATTCTGAGACTGTGAAAAAAAAAAGATTTTGTATTCTGATGTATTTGTATAATAAATGCGTATTTTGAACGATTTGTTCAGATGCCAGTCATTCTTTTCCCAGAATTTAGTTACGGACAATGATTTTTTATCTCGGACGTGTACCTTGCCTTTATCAAGGATATTTCAAAGTGGAAGCCTGTCACATGACTAATTTTAGAGAGAGAGAGAGAGAGAGAGAGAGAGAGAGAGAGAGAGAGAGAGAGAGTGGAGAGAGAGAGAGGGAGGAAATAGAAGAAAGGGTTTTTGCTAGTACAGTGTATGTTCATATGAATGCTTGATAATCTGTGTTACATGTATTGCATTAGTCTGGGTGCCAGAGGCTGTACCTTGTGGTACTGTCCGCCCTATGTTTTTGGATTTCTTTATTCTATTTCGAGGGTGCTTAATCCGAATCTGGATGATGCAACTCTTGCATCCTTAAGGGTTTTGAGGTATTCAAGATGGCCTCCAAAATGGTCGCCAAAATCTACAGATTGATTTCTTTATATTCCCTTTAATGAATGGATAACATTTGAAAACAAAAATGAAGGCTTTACTTTATTTTGAGAGTGCGGAATCTGAGTCTGGATGACGCAACTCCCGCATGCTTGAGGATTTTGAGATATTCAAGATGGCCGCCAAACTTGAAGTGCCATATATATCGGTCTAAATAGTAACAAAATACACTAAGAATTAAGTTGTTTCACTCTCATTCGAGGATGCTGAATCAGAATCAACGTGGTTGATGCAACTCTTGCATCCTTGAAGGTTTTGAAAAATGGACATAAAAAATCTACTACGTATCTGAGAACCCTCAAGATGCCAGACTTGCTTCAAGCAGATTCAGCACCATTGGAAGATAGTAAAATGTATTTATTTTCATGTTTGTTTGTTTGTTTTTTTTTCACCAAATACATATACAATGTATTGGAATTCAAATTTTTCTGAGACCAATTTGGGTTATTTCAAAAGTCCTAGGGGTGCAATAGTTGCATTATCCAGATTCGGTTTCAGCGTCCTCGAAATATGGTACAACTATCAAATCTCCATTTTTTCACCATTGAGAAGGAATACGGGAAATTAAAGGGGAATTTACCTGCAAGTTGGGCTGAATGAGCCGCGGCGACCGTCCGCAGTCGTACATGATTGCGTAGATTTTATGGAGCAAAGTACATTATAATATGCGTCGGATTTTAGGGATTCCGTTATAACGAGAACATTTCATTGTCCCGTGTACCTCGTTGTAACGTGCTCGCTTTTACTTCTGCAGTATTTCCAACTGACAACGAAAGACCGTTTGGGCGCCGCAGTGCTATGTTAGACGATTGCCATAAACAGCAGCTATATGCATTTTCCGTTGGCATTCCTATCATTTCCTTTTGGCAAGCACTGGCAATGTGACTAGCGATCTCGTGAATCTGGCACGTGCTATGATTATAGTTTCAAAACTCATTTGCATTTTGCAGCAAGGGAAAACAAAACTCATTCTCTTTCGTGTTTCATTTATCACTTGTATGATTTTACCAATGATGGTAACATTACTGATAAGAACGCTTCTCATCCAGCGGTGACTGCGCAGAAACTGTAACAATTCATAACTTTTGAACGGATTGCCCGATTGTCCTCGAGCTTTCATTAATGTGTTCTACTAAAATTGCTGCATTATGGCTTTAAGATAACAAAAAACGAAACAAACCCGGACCATTTCCTCTTTTCCCTCTTTCATTCCCGGGTATAATGCTTATCCTACAACAGTGACGCACAGAAAAACGAATCGAACACGACAATGACTGCAATATAGACCTAATACAGTCCGCAAGGAGGCACCCGACATGCAAGTCAGAGGCCCTTCCCAAGGAGGTACTACTAGGTGAACCCCCTTGCCCTGTCCAGATCATGACTGCGTGGTCCAGCTCACTCCGGGAAGAAAGGAGGACAACACAAAATAGAATGAATGAAATGACGTGGAAACTAAACTTGCTGGAAATTTATCTACTTCTGTTTACTCCCGGCATCATAATATCATTCATCGTAACAGCAGACGGGTCGTCATTATCTTGCCTCGATCAACATGAAGACATCAATCTTGTAGCGAAAGGTGAGATGGCACTTCATAACTAAAGAGCGGCACCTTTGCTTCTTGCCGCTGATTCGCATCAATTTGGTATTGATCAGTGTTTTACTGTGCAGCCTTGAGCCACCAACACTTTCTATAGAATTTTCAAGCACGTAGTACCTCAATCTTTTCTTCTCAAATCACAATGTGTATCGTCAGCGTCTCTTCTATTGTGTTAACTCGAAGGCTACACCATAAACTTTACAAGCAATAATTGTACTCTCCCATAACATAAGAGGGTATGAACAGGGTTCATTTTTAGACGTTTGGCTAGCGAGGTTAAGAATAGCTTAAAAAGATACAGGCGTGTTTTTTTTTTTTCATGTTCTACGCAGTAAGTATATAGCATATTATATACATCATAAACTTGACAAGCAATAATTGTACTTTTAGACGTTTTGCTAGCGAGGTTAAGAATAGCTGAAAAGATACAGGCGTGTTTTTTTTTTCATGTTCTACGCAGTAAGTATATAGCATTACATAAAGAAAGGAAAGGGAATTATTTTCAGTCATGCTTCACGTAGTAGTTTAGCCTTACAAATACGGAATACGGGACAAAATGATCAGCTTTGGAAGTAATACGGGGAATCACTTAGCATTTGGAGTCTATAGTACACCCATATATTTCTCGACAGATTGAAAAAGTCTGTTTTTGGATTGGTATTCCTCTTTTAGCCGCTATTATGATATCATACCCAACTTGGAAGAAGTTTTACCAATGGTAGGTAAAATAGATACATCACATACAATATTGCTTTATGGTCTTCATCTAAACGGCATCGTGAGGTGAATATTTTATTTGTAAATAATTACCCACGCACCCGTTTTTGTTTATTTGTGTATATTGTGTGCGTGTTTTTGTGTGTTTGCTTGTTTGTAGCGTCGACCTGTCTTGGCTGCTTCAACACCAGTTGCTATCGGGGCCACTTCGTTTTTCAAGACGAGAACACGACAATCGTAACCTGTGTAACCGAATGTGGAAAAAGAGAATTCCAGTATGCTGGGGTGGCTCACGGGAACATGTGCAGTTGTGGGGTATTGGAATGTCATATGACAGACAGAGAACCAGCCAGATTCTGTGGCGTGCCATGCTACGGAAATCGGCAGTTACTGTGCGGTGGTATTTATTTTATCTCCGTTTACAGTGGTAAGGGTTTCCTCTTTATTCCCACGTGATGTACGGACTATGTTTGTTTGTTTGCTCGATTGTTTTTATTTTTGAGTGAAATACTTGAATGTGGACTATGCCCGATTGATAAGTATCCAAACTGCATGACCACACTTCTAGTCGGCAAACGATAACTGTCAACCTCACTGTGCACCCTTTCAATTAAAAATGATGATGATGATTATTATAGAGTTAAATTATTGATTTAACTCAATGTTCAAAGCGATGTACAACAATTAGCTCAAGATTCTTTCTTGTGTGTTTGCATCTATGAACTGTGGCCAGCTACTGCTCTGTCATGCTGATATGAAAAGATGCACACCCTAATTCACCCATCCCAACTAGAATTAAATGCTTTCGAAGTAATTTTGTAAAGAGGAATAGCTCCCAACATACATACATTTTGTGAATCCAGAGGATGCAAACATACTCGCTAGTTGTAAAACACATTCAGTGAAGTTTGAGGAAACTTGGACAATCCGTTCACAAGTTATGAATTCTTAAAGATTCGTTACTGCCGTTGGTAAAAAAAAGAAGACTGCAACAACTCGTGATGTCACAGTATGATAACGGTGATCATAAAGAAGACAGGAAAATAACTCCACAAAAACTAAAATCGAAAGAAAAGCTCGCATTTTGGAGTTCACTGACATTATGATGATAATAAAACTCACTTCTTAGAGCGCAAAAGTTATGCACTGAGTATAATATTCCCTTATCTAATTCTACGGGCAAGTATACCTTTATATCTTATTGAGAGAAATTAGAATATCTTGACTTCTCTTTAAGTACGGCAAGATATATGTTGCAGTTGTTCGGCGGTACCGAAACTTATCAGATTCATATATCTTAATAGCTCGAGTTTTCTCAGACTTCACTAATATGTTCTTTACTGATATTTTTGCATCCATGCACTCGTCATTCATATTTTGAAGGCAAACTGCCCTGTTATTACTTGTTCAATACTTTCGTTGATAGAAGTTGAAAATATTTTTTATTATCTTTATATTCTTTTTTTCATCGTTGCTCGACTATAGCATCACAAATTGTTGTTGTCTTCTATGACATGGATTTTACTTAAACTAGAAAACTTCCTTAACTTTTAAGGAATAGTCCAAATTTTATCAAACTATATCAACTCCTGGAACAGCAAAATGTAGGTTGTTACTGATATCTCTGTATTCAATGAATATTTGTATATTTTGGATAAACTTCCCTTTAAGTAATAAACCTGTGCTTCTTTAACGCCCTATTTATGGTTTTAAAATTGCTTTCAATGAAAGATAAATCAATCGCATTTGTTTCTATGACAGGATAAAGTAATAAATCTTGCTAGATTTCAAATAATGAGAAATCTTGTCAAGGAACGGGTCATTACTTTGGATCCACTACAATAGACCATCCACTTTGTTATGCTTGTCGATAGATACTGTCTTGTCGTGTTCAGTTTCGAAAGTACCAGTACATGACTTCTAATAAGAATAAAGAAGAATGCGTGCTCATTACCAGAGCATTGGGGAGACTTGGACCCCGTTTACAGTGCGGGGCTGGGCCGAACCGCGGCCTCAACTGCGGGGCCGAGCCCCGCAATTTTGTCCGTTTACACTGCCGGGCTCGGCCCGGGCTTTTAATTCAAACCTTTCAATATTTTGTCGTAGTGGCGCTCTGCTTGTAAAGAAAAATGAGGATTTTGTAAAGGATGTCAAATGTTCTCAGACCCTGAAATAGCATTCAGACATGGTAGTTCTCAATGCGAAATGCGATTGTATATTTTTCGGGGAGGGGGGGGGGGGACATACTGTATAGTCTATATTTTCAACATTGATTTGAGTCACGTGCCAATACATTTTAAACATTCATGAACCGATGAAATCAAAGTTAAGTGTAAACCTATATTCATATAATTATTATATACAATATTGTAGCATTATTTAGCATTAAAAAAAAAAGACTTTGTCTGGCAGTCCATAATCATGGCGATCTGGTACCTTAGTTTTTATAGCAGTTAATTGAAATGTATGCACTTATCCATTTATTCACCCCTGTTGTAGATAAGAAAAACACATAAAACAAAGTAGGCCTACACACTCCCGATCTTGGTGGCCCGATTAAGTCTCGAAAACATGTAATTTCTAAAGCATTATGTATAAAACATGGTCCGTCACCAGCTATTTCTGCGGTGTTCCTTGGCTATCGGTCCACCGCTAATTCCAAGTCTTTGTTAAGGTTTCCTATTATCTTTTACACTTTTTCTTTTCTTCTGCTATTGCTCAAATGCAGTGTGTCTCTTTAGAATTCACTGATACTTTCATTTTGACCTTCGTCATGTTCGTCCTGTGTTTTATCTGCAGTAAATGTTAAAAGCAAGAAGGAAACCTCTGGAGGATACCCATCAGGTTAGTGAAAGCCGACGTACCTGTTTGCACATTTATTTACTTATGTATAACTCTTACTTTACCTCGGTAACTCTTTAGGGAAAAAAGAAATGACAACCAAAGAACACAGGACAATCTTCTACGGTGGTTAAATCAGCGTGATCATTAATATGTAGAATAACATCGATCGTAGTATAGGACTGCAAGACTTTCAATCTAGGAGAGTCCATGCCCGTTCAACATTGTGGGTAGGTAGCAATCGTATTTTCCAGCAACCTGCATGCGATTCACTCTGTAGCGCTGAAGATCAGGGAGTACTGCTGTTGCATCGGTCGATCCTCGATAACCGATTATAAAAAAAAAAAATAATAAGTAGCAATTAGCTATTATGATGACGCCCTGTGAAGTCGAAGACTTGTATAGAGGGCCATTGAAAGGATCCAATCCTGAGCTAGCCCTTTGTCAAGGCCCTCTCGCTGTAATGGGCGAGCGAAGCGAGCCCAGCCGAGCGCGCCAGCGCGAGGGCCTTTTGAGATCTGCTTCACACATTATTATTCATGACACGTGAACCCTTCTGAATACTCATTTTAAGGGTTCCGGTCAACCAAATACGGAATGGCGCGCTCCCCGAATCCTCAGTCTTGGTGTTGTCATGCCTGTTCGCATACATCACTGACCACCCGCAGAGGTCTGCCACGGAACTCTACACACTCTTGTTTGTAGAGTTCTGTGAGGTCTGCGGCGTGCATTCGCTCCATTCAAATCGGGTTCGCGCAGACAGACACGCTGATTGGTCGACTTTTGCTCCCGAAATCGGGGAGCAAAAGTCGGTAATTCAAAGGGCTAACAAAAGGATGCGAAGCAGATCTCAAAAGGCCCTCGCGCAACCCCACTCAGCTGGGCTCTCTTTACCTTACAGCGAGAGGGCCTTGACAAAAGGCTAATCCTGAGCCTGAGGAGTTCCATGTGATGTATCCACGGGGTGGTCAGTTTATGCAATCTGGGTTAAATTTGTTACGTTTCTGTTTCCAGTGATCATTAGGCTTAGACTTGAAGCCGTTAACCTGCTCCGAATGGGAACCTGGTGGCCTGCGTATTAAGTCTGTATGGGATTTCAGAATTCAGTATGGAATGGGTTAACTATTGTTACCTCGACAGTTTCCACACAAAGGTTATTCGAGGTATTTACTACTCTATGGCTAAAAGAGTTTAACCTTTTACTAGTTCGACACTTTCCTTTATACAACTTAAAACTTCTGACCGCGTGTAACTTGAACATTGATACCAAAGAGAACAGTTGGGTTTATAGTCTTCCATATCATACAAAATTTCAACACTTGAATCATATGTACATATATAATAATTATATATATATATATATATATATATATATATATATATATAATATGTATGTATATACACAAATATATGTATATAATATGAACCTATATATAATATTGTATTTATGTATATATAAAATGCTTTGGCTTTAAATTGAAAATGTTTATTTTTCTTTCGGACATCAGAAAAACATGGTGGCAGTGTCGACGAGCAGACTGACAATAATATATTTGTCATCGCGCTCACCGTTGCTATGGTATCGTTATTCGTCCTTCCTCTGCTGGTCTTGATAAGATACAAGTGGCTAAAGGGTCGGGGAGGCCAGGGTAGCTCGGTTAATAGAGACGAACCAGAGGGTGCCGAGGGCATTAACGTCCAACTGACTAGCCACACAGATCAGGCCCTCCATGCAGAGCCCAAACTGGCCGCTGGTTGGAGCACGCTAACAAGCCCACAAAGCTTGGCGCCTCCCACGATCGTCTCCACGCCCTGTATGCAACTAGCTGAAATCGTCCCTTCCGCTTCCCCTTTCCAGGACGCTGATCATGAATACGTAGAAATGAAATCCATTTCTGTGGTTCACCCGAGATGCCCAAAGGCAGAGTTCGACACCTATGGCATTTCCCGGTGCTCACCCGATGCTGAAGACTTCTTTTTCCATTACCCTGTCACGTCTGAACGACAATGAGAGCTTTTATCAGAACTATCCTTCCAACAGAGTTTAAGGCGTCTTATATACCTAGCTCACAAACATTTTCTCTGTTGGTAAATTAGGTAGGGTTTTCCCTGGAAGGTAAAAAGAAAAGCGATAAGCAAGACTACTGCTTTTGACCCTTTTAGTGCCAGGGTCTGCCTTCGAACAGTGTGTACAATTCTTTGGGATTTCTGTGGCTATTGGTGCTCATATCACACAAAGGGTATTACTAGTTGCAGGTGTCTCAGTATTCTGTATCAGGAATTCATTCTCGGATCTCTGTTCTCACTTATTGCAGCACCTCTTATAATTCCATCAGTCATCCAATTGTGATTAAATATCAAATCAGTCAACATGTAGTGTCGATTAGGAAAGTCAGCACTGAACTAGAAAGCAATCAAAACACTTTTATAGAGATGATAGAAATGATAAGTCATTATAAAAGACAATGATTACCTCAAGTTGTTAAACACAGCCAACACATAATGATATCAACTCTACTAATGAGAGCCAGCATGTAGTAAAGTTGTCTCCAGGCGAATAGTAGTTCGTGCAGTTACTATGTATGTTGGACCTTGTCAATAAGCAGAAGAAACATATTGAGATACTTCCAATTCTTTACATCTCGTCCGCGTCGATAGTCGATCAAATTCAAAATTGGACGTTCAAAGTGAAGTGTTGAATAGCTTATGACGAACCACAAGAAAATATGTGTAGACCTAACGTATTCCATAAAGAAACTATTCTGTATTTCTATATTTGTGTATATTGTATAAATATGATTTTTTGGAATAAGTTTATTCAAATCAAATAAAGAATAAATGTCAATATCAGGGCGACCATGGGAGAATACGTATGAAAAAGTGGCCTGGGTCATGAAAGTCATAAAGCATGAACGTTGTTGACCATTTTTGAACATGAACTCATCAAGGATATCTTGATAAATCTTTTATGAGAATTACACATTCCATCAACTTGTTATACTGACATTATGTCAAGGGTAGTAATTATTCCCTCTGCTTTCTGAAAGAGGTTAGTCAAGTGCTCTTTCATTATGCTAGAAAAGTGAAAGCATGTTGAATTTTCTCTATATTTTCTTTATAATTGTTGTCCACACTTGATGCCATATATAGACTTCAGTAGTCTCCTCATCCAAAGGTTCCAATACCAAAACATTAAAAATTCATAACTTTTGTGTCGATTGTCCTATTTTCCTCAAACTTTCACTGATGTGTTCCACTAATGTTCCTGCTTTCACTCAATCCACATTTCTTTTTGGGTTTTGGCTTCCTTTAAAAAGTGGGGAAACATGGGTATTGCAGGTTTTCATAAGGATGTTGATTGAGCATCGAATATTTTGATTGATGACATTTATATTGTTGCTTGATAATATAAATCATAGTAATTATATTACTTTCCAGATCGCGGAGACTAACCTGTATATGAAACAAGATATGCGTCTGTATGCTATCATATCATGTTATTGGACTATCATTTCGTTCTTTGTGATATACATGTACGCCTATTATTGTTTGGAAAGGAAATTAGAAATGATATGAGATGAAAATAGAATTGAAATGACATGAAGACCATTTGTAAATTGGTATGTGTTGGATTCTGATGTATCGTCTGTTTTGTCAAAATTATGCTATATTGATTAAATGTCTTTGTTTGGAAAGAATTTCAAATAGATGATTGAATATTGATTGATACTACGATTTTGAACACTCACGTTAAAGGGGCATTCCAGACATTTCTCATATCGAATTTAACATCAGGTATAGTACATAAATCGACAGCTCCATGTATAGATTTATGGAATTTATTGCGTCTTTGAGCAGAGAAACCAATACTTTGAAGAACCTCAAACAAAATACACTGAACAATGTTGATGACATAGAGGCTCACATATTTCAGAAATGTAGTATTGTAATTCCATACAATACCGCTTTCTTTCAAGTTCACCTGTTTATAATCTATGCAAAACTTCTTCTTTTGTTCTGCTTCCCGAGCCCCAAGCATTCTTCTGGTGAGGCTTCCATGTCATCATCTTTGTTCATTACAATAAGCCAGTTCGGAGATAGCTCGTGTGCACATGGGTACAAATGACCTTTCATTTTTCTCAGTTGGTTAGGCACTTCACTCAATTCAAAGCGACATAATGCAACAGCTTGGCCAACATAGCAATTTATGGAACTCGTTTTCTAACAAAGAATGAACCTGTGTAGATGAAGTGACCAGTAATGGTTCTTCAATCAACACTTTGGGAAGCATCTATTTCATTGTGCTGTTTTGAATACATTAACAAAATTTTTCTTTTAACATTGCCAAATACCAGGCTTGCTGTCAGCTGGATAAACTGGCAGGCACCATTCATAAGGATTCCATGAATAATCATAACGTTACAGATGCTTATCTCAGTGAAATTAATAACCAACCTGTCTCTCGTTACAGATGACCTTTTTCTGCTCATGCTCAAACTGGAACCCCGAACAGGCTTATTTGTTATACAGTTTGAAAACATTCTTATTCTTCATCCCAATCACTATAACTTCTGAAACACTGTAGGACTATTCGGTATAACTAATTTATGCTTGTTCAAATGATAAAGTCTGAAAATCATTTGGAGGTATCCTATATATGATAAGTATTGCCTTCTGTCGATCATTACCTCGTAAGAGACAGAAGAATGAGTATTAAACTTCCCGTATCCTTTGCTTCTGATGTACTTGAGTCTGTGTGTGTCTGCATCATAATATTACCTAAACAGGAACATTAAGTACACTTAAAGAATAACTTTTATCATCGCTTTAATCCGCGCAACTCCAAAGTTTCTATTCTTCTTTCTTTCTCCCCCCTTTTTTTTTGGTGGGGGGGGGGGGATGTCTGTTCGCGATGCTTCGCGAGATGTAGATTATTTCAATAAGATCAAGATCTCAAGCACTAACAAAATGTTCAAAGAATAATGACTTTGGCTAAAAAGAAAAAAAATCATCATCATCATCATCATCGTCTCCCTCGTAGCTTGTTGAAGTGTCTCTCATTATCACAATGAGGACTGCAATGTAAAGGAATTTATTAGAACAGATGAGAGTGATTCGTAAAGAAATCTTGCGGAACTCGGGGAAATAAGACGACCTATTCCAGCTACAACTTGATCTAGGAATGTCTAAAGTGAAATATTTGAAAGAGAAAGGAGGGGATAGGATATGAAAGAAAGTCAAAATTGTAAAATGTCACCACCTGAGGTTAAAGCAGTTACTGTATTTAGCAACCATACTTGTTGCTGGAGGCGTCAAATGGGAAAGTAATTCCATGAAGAATAAGAACAAAGGAGAAAAAATAGATTAATGACATTCATGTTTTGAACGATTCCCAATTCCCAAATCCATTCTGTTAAGGAGAGCATTCCATGCACTGTTTACACCCCGAGACTAAGAAGAAGACATATAAAAGACATTGTACAGTATAAACAACATTTGTCAACCGCACTGAATACCCGTTGCGCCACATTATAAACCTTCACATTTAACGAGAGGCAGTTGTTTACTTACTTGGAGTGAACTTGATGTATAGATACGTATTTTAACCTGTACTTATTTGCCCCTATCGTATACAGGTTTCATTGTTCCTCTGTGCTGAATATGGGCTGTATTTATTAGGGGATGGCTGTTCCAGTGCAGTGGCGGATCCAGAGGGGGCGCACCGTGCGCGCGCCCCCTCTTTATTTGTTGTTAAAACAAAAGAAACAAAAAGAAAAAGGTTAGATGAAACCCGGAAGTAGCACCAGAAATATTGTTTGCGCCCCCACTTCACGGAATTCCTGGATTCGCCCCTGCAATGTTTTTCAAGGATAGTTTTGAACTGTTTAGCACTTGATGCTCTAATTGCTGTGCCTGGTAAGGAGTTCCACTTGTTGAAACTGAGAACAGAGCAACACTTATGATGTAATAATATCCTGGATCTTGTTTTTCTAACTTCCATGCTGTGCCCTCTTATACTAGTTTTGCAACTGTCTACAAGTTGGCTCTTTACTGCAATATCTGTAATATGTCCTCACCTTATTTTTTTTTCTTTTTTTTTGAACGTTGGACAACTCATTCATTCAAGATGGAAAAAGATCTCCGTAGAATGTCTAGCTTAGTATTGACTTTGTCATTGTGTTTTCAGATTTAAAAAAAGGTGCAGAGTCAAAGGATAAACCAATGTGTCTCTCTTGGTTTAAGAGCTTGTAAACCAAAGTGAAGCAATCCATGCTGACAGCGTCATGATCTTCCGTATAGTGTCCCAGCCTATGTATACCAGGACGGGATTTGTTGACTTCTAGGTGGAAGTGAGTGAAAATAAGTCCATCATTCTGTGAAAGTAAAATTGTGACCCTGCACCATAAAGCACACAAAAAGTCGCCAGACATGGATTTTTAGTTAAGGGCAGATTATGAAAAAGCAGACTCTAAGCTTTAGAATGATGAATAACTCAACTCATATGGACTCCCTAACCTATTTAAATACTGGAAAGAAGGCACACACTCTGGAAAAGTGTGAACAGAGAAAAGAGGCTCTGAAGTACAGGGTCCATTCAAGTGTTTAATCTTTACCTAGCCGTGCTAACTGTGTGACGAAGGGACAAAACAAAGGATGTAAACCACCGGAGCAACAACTATGAAGGGATTATCGAATTAAATTGAAATTCAGCATGCTCAATTAACACAGTCTGTCCATGACTAAGGCAAACATTCAAAGCGGTAGTGTTATCAATTCAAAAGTTATTAGACTTGAAAGTGTGCAAACGAGTGTGCAAACGATTTCAAGAAATGTAAATGGGCCTCTTTTATAAAGACATAACTGATCAGAAAGTGATCACTATACTCTCTCCCAAAAAAGAGTTGTAGAAAAACTGCTGAAAACACACTTTTCCATTCATGTTCTGATCCCAAACTAAAGAATAATGTAAAAGAAGGATAGCTCTTCCAGGAAATGTGAAAAACTCAACATTGACTCGGTTGACCCATTTCACTCTTCTTGAGTCCTCACGTAACATCAAGGGCCGCGATTTTTTGTTTGTTTTGTGATGCACGGTCACAATTGTGCAACTGTGGAAATTCGATTATCTCTATGTCTGTTGTGCTCTATGCTGCACCCCCTTCTGGCAAGAACACAGTGTCTCTACAGTGTCCCACAGTGTGTTCCTATAGTCGACGGTGTGAAAACGCTCGAAATTAATTTAGTTGGAAGTCAGTGAAGAAGAAGTCCATCTGTGAAAGCAATATATTGTGCAACTATGGAGATTTGATTATACATGTATCTCAATGTCTGTTGTACTTCTATGCTGTACCCCTACTGGAAAGAACACAGTGTCCCACAGTGTGTTCCTATAGTCGACAGTGTGAAAACGCTCGAATTCAATTTAGTTGGAAGTCAGTGAAGAACAAGTCCATCTGTGAAAACAATATATTGTGCAACTATGGAGATTTTATTATACATGTATCTCAATGTCTGTTGTACTTCTATGCTGTACCCCTACTGGAAAGAACACAGTGTCCCACAGTGTGTTTACAATGTGTTCACAGGATGTTCATAATTATAGTCGACTATGTGAAAATGATCGAATTTAACATTGTGGAGATTATTGCACTCTGTTTGTGGTTTTCACAGAGTGTTCACATAGAACACTATGAATTGACACACTATGAATTGAACACTATTGAATTTGTTTCACACTATGAATTGACAACTCACACTGTGTTCACACTGTTAAAATGCTCAAATTCAAAGGGATGGTACAGTAGGGCCTATTGGTGGAGATGAGAATTAGGCTTTTCACTTTTTGCGAGATATACCAAGAAAACACTTATGAAATAGTACAGAGCATGCCATTTTAAGAGGAATTCAATGTTAAGTTAATGAAAATCGGGTTTGGAATGAGTGAAACATCCAAAAACAAAGTAAAACACAGCGATCGTAATAAAAGGTGGGTCCCACACTTTATTAGAATCGCTCTGTTTTGGATATCTCAGCCATTTCAAAACCAATTTTTATCTAATAAACGTGTAATTCCTCATGGAATTACATATACTTTCATATTTCATAAGAAGGTTCTCATTATCTCACCAAAAATGTTAGAAACCTGAAATTAGGTCTCAACGAAAACTATACGATCCCTTACAGGGTGAAGAGATTTTAGACTGTGTTCACAATGTGGAACACGCTGTGTTACCACTGTGGCTCACACTGTGGTTCTCACACTGTGGTTCTCACACTGTGGTTCTCACACTGTGGGATACTGTGTTCTTTCCAGCAGGGCGTACGATGGAGTGGGATCTATGAGCATTGCATCCATTCATGCCAAGTGTCCGAGCTGGCGACAAGAAATAAGTTCCAAAGGAAGAACCAGGCGAAACTTGAAAAATGATTTTTGACAATAAAGTATTATATAGAATGATGACTGGCGGGGGAGGGAACATACCGAATGTTCCACCCGAAGGGTTTGAAATGCTATTGAGGGAGGTTATAAGTCCCGAGACGAAGTCGAGGGACTTGTAGCCTCCCGGAATAGCATTTCAAACCCTGAGGGTGGAACGTTTGGTACATGTTCCCGACAACAAGAGTCATCATCTGTTATATTATATGGGTTAGTCAAATACGTCAAATACGTCAACGTCAACCACCAGCAAAATGATACATGCACAACGCACTCGATCGCTCGCTCGCGCAGAGCCAAATTTACTGTGTGCGCGCGGTCCTAGGCCTTCTGTCATTAAATTGTTACGTGAAAATGTTTTCCCATGGGAGAACATTCACAAGAATGTTCGCCCATGGGCGAACATAACGACCGTACCTCCATCACGTGACTGTGTTCAGCCAATCACTAACCGGTATTTGACTGACCCATTTAATTTTATGATATGGCACATTGAATACCATTCACCTGACATATTTCGTTTGAAATCTAATAGACACTCTCATGAGAAATACACAGTTAATATTGAGTACTGTACTTTACTTTCACTTTCAAACTGATGAAGGGGAAAGTAAATTTGAGTGTCTCGTAATGACTTTTATGTGAACACAAGGATACGGCTTTTAGCTATGCCCTTAGGCTGTTTAAAAACGCCAAGCGGATGTCATGTGTGTAAATAACGTACGTGTCATGCCAAGACGAACACATACTGTATACCAGTATACAAACATTTCCGGGCATGCTCCTTGAAAGCACACACTGGACTGCCACCATCACGTAACTGATGTATTGCCACTTTGAAGGGATGCATACAACACACTAGATGCCTTGTCTACCAATAATTGGGGAGATTTAGATTTTCGCGACGGGGACGTTCAGAGGGGGAGAAAAAAAAAACTATTCTGAGCATGCGCAGAATCGCGTATCAAAGTCAATCTATTTCTAGCTCGCGTCGCCCGAGTTTCACTACGCGTTCTGGGCCATTTTTACGTCCGCTCAATTCACGACGTAGAGAGCGACTTCATACACCGATCTCGGGGGCGCCATGTTATTTTTTTGTAGGGTGCTACGTATCGGGCCAAGCTACTTTTCAACACGGCACAGGGAAAAGGAGAACGTTCAGCTCAAGCGTCGTCTCAAACGTCCACGCCGCAAATCTGAAGCTCCCTGATAACTCTGATGACAACAGGGCGACATGAAATAAAATGCCGTGGAAATTAAGCATGCTGGAGATTCACCTACTTCTAATACCGCAAAGTTTCATATTATTATGCATCGTAACAGCAGAGGAGCCCTCACTATCTTGCCTCGATCAACACGAAGACATCAATCTCTCAAAAGGTAAGATAAGACTTTATTACTATAGAGCGGCATTTTGCTTCATGTCATACATACGCTTGTATTAGACATTGATTGGTGTTTTACTGTGCAGCTTTTGATCTCGATAGCTTCCTGTTTTTTTCTAGTCAAGCCGCACTCCTTTTTTTCTCATATCAAGTGTGCTATAGCGTTATATAGTTTCTATTCTATAGGTAAACTCGAAAGCTATATCAAAAAGCATTTGAGAAGTTAAAGCAAAAGTCACGACAAACAACAATAATTGTACCTTCCAACAACACGAGAGGATGTGATCCAGGGTTCAGTTTTAGACGTTCTACCTGGACGAGGGATAACTAGGAAAGCGGTTTAATGCAGACGTGTATGTGTGTGTGTGTGTGTGTGTGTGTGTTTTAATGCAGTTAATTTGCTTTTTTTCTTTATAAAAGGAAAGGGAATTCATTTCAGTCGAGCTGCATGTAGTTGGTTTACAGGATAGGACAGAATGATTGACTTTGACAATATCATGAACAATATTACTTAGCATTTTAGAAATCTCTGGGTCTATAGTGTATATCTCAATATCTATAGAAATGCGAAAATGTTTATTTCTTAGATATTCTTTTATTCTCATTATCATCATTATTATGCTATTATATCCTAACCCAAATTGGAAGAAGTTTTTTTTTTTAAATAAAGGGTAAGATGTCAATGGAAAGATAACGTGTTGCTCTTGGCCCCTCAAATAAACAGCATAGTGAGGACAGCATGCATTCATAGGCATACATTAAATATCTTACTTGAAAAAAATGCACTTCCTTTCGATTTCATTTGTCCATGTGTGTGTGTGTGTGTGTGTGTGTGTGTGTGTGTGTTTGCAGCATCCATCTGTCTTGGCTGCTTCAACGCCAGTTGCTATGGGGATTACTTCCACTTCCAAGACGAGAACATGACGATCGGAACCTGTGTCAACGAATGTGGAAAAAGAGGATTCCTTTATGCTGGACTGGCTTACGGGATTATGTGTAGATGCGGCATATTGAAATGCAGTAAGGCAGACAGAGAACCAGCCAGATTCTGCGGCGTGCCATGTGGCGGAAATCGGCAGTTACTGTGCGGTGGCATTCATTTTATCTCCGTTTACAGTGGTAAGGCTTTTTCCTCATATTGATATACAATCAATAAGTCCCTGTAAACATTTGGTGTAAATTCCACTTGAAATAAATATGTGATTGTTTTACGCTTTAATTATGGTTTCAAGATTCCTTTCAATAAATGGTTAATCAATTGCATTGTGTCTATGACAGGACGATGAACTTTATTGATGTCTCTAGACTCTATGCTTTCAAGTAAAACAATCATAAATCATGTTAAGGAAGGTAGCATGCTCCCATCAGACCATCGATTCAATTGTCTTCCAGTTTCACTTTCAGTTTATTAAAAAAGAATTGCATCGTTAGCATTAGCACTTACACGTCACAGGAAAATGTATACATACAATGTGCATGTATCAGTCTCATTTGAAGCACACACATACATTGAATGTTGTGAATGACCTAAATAAAGCAGCACAGCTTATCAAACAATAAGGTCCCAACTGATGTAGAAAACAATGTAGACAAGTGAAAGTGATGTATTTCAGAAGTAGGGCTGGGATGAGAGGCTGGGAAGGAGAAAAAAGTACACGTACCCGCATTGATGACCTGGAGCAGACGTTTATAGCATTCTGTAGTAGCAAGTTAAAGGACAAGTCCACCTTCATATATATAAGGATTGAGAGAATGCAGCAACATTAGAAGAACACATCAGTGAAAGTTTGAGGAAAATTGGACAATCCGTTCAAAAGTTATGAATATTCTAAGTATCTGCGCAGTCACTGCTGGAAGAGAAGACTACTACAGTATATGATGTCACATGCGTACAACTATACATGTATAAGGAAAATAAAAAGAGAATTTCACAAAACTTTACTTTTTGAATAAAGTGCACAGTTCTTCGACTTGCTACTGACGTATGTTAAGGGTAATATTTTTTCCCCTGCCTTCTAAAAGAGAGAAGTCGAGTGTTCTTTTGTTATGGGAGAAAAATGGATAATGTTGAATTTTCTTTATTCTTTCTTTATATCGTTGTACTCATGTGACATCACAAGCTATAGTAGTCTTTTCATCCAGCCGTGACTGAGCAGAAACTTCAAAAATTCATAACTTTTTATCGGATTGTCCGATTTTGCTCAAACTCTCACTGTTGTGTTCTACTAATATTGCTGCATTCACTCAACCCACATGTCTATGAAGGTGAACTTGTCCTTTAATCAAGGCTACAAGTGATCTTGCATATAGATAATGACATGACTGGAGTATCTCTTTTTGAAGTTAAACAAGCCGATAACTTCGTTAGTCGTAAATGTCATTGTAAAATACTATGATGACATTCAGAAGACAGTGTTGTATATATATATATATATATATATATATATATTTATATATATATATAATTATATATATATATTATATATATATATATATATTATACATATATATATATATATATATATTATATATATATATATAACATACATATATATATATATATATATATATATATATATATATATTCTGGGTGAGAATTTTGAACGATGTACAATTGCCAATTTTCGCACCTTATGCATGGCTCGACACTAACTTTTTTGTTTGGTGGCCCGAGAGAAAAATTTGGTGTCCCGAAAAAAACAAAACAATAAAAAACATTAAAAGTCCTTTTTCTTAATGAGTCAAATATTTAAGATTTATGATAGTAAGAATTAGAAGTTGGACATATCTACTCATAAATAAACTTCAACAAACTTGCAACACTCACTCTCAGGCATTCATTCAGTCCTTTTCATCCATCCTTTGAACAAATTTAACTGCTAATTTCCGGCGCAAAATGTTACGAACTTATTGACATACTTTTCAAAATATTTTGGTGGCCCGAGGCAGGCCACCAAATTTGCCCTTTTTTGAAATTTGGTGGCCCGACTTTCATTTTTGGTGGCCCCGGGCCACCGGGCCACCGTTAGTGTCGAGCCCTGCCTTATGACATTCTTTCCCTTAGAACACGCCAGGATGATCTAAGAAACCAGATTCTTTCATGTCATCTCAAAGCCTGGTAAATTTCCTTTCAGTAAATGTATGGTTTGGTTGACTTTTGACTGACATTTTTCATTTGACAAGGACTTAAAAAATACGGTAAAAACGCTATTTCACAATAATTTGTGTTTTTCAATTTAATGATGTGCCTTTTTTATGGTACGTGGCATCTAATATCTGACCATGTTCTGGATCTGACATATCATTGGTATGTAGCACAAAATTATAAGAACTTTATGAGCACGTACAGTAAAAAATTACAGAGAACAATTGAAATGTCAAAGCCCAAGACAGACGAACGTCCGTGATGCTTTTATTTCTATCGCTGCTGCAAATTCTACTTTGTTGTCCCAACTGTAATGTATACGAAAATTTGGTGTTCCACCTAATGAACATATCCTGCAGAAATTGTACGTCTGCTGGCTGTACATGGGACGTAACATTCTTTTATGCAAAATTATACTCAGTTTACGTCACGGACATGCTTCCACTATTTACTAATAAAGATCGTAGCCCATTAAACGTTATTGGCGATATTGTTCTGAGTCCAAATCAACTAAGGTCTAGCCACACGATAATAGGTTTGTTTTGAGTTTCTGTCCATCCCTTGTCAAATGGGAACCGAAATTACATTTTTAGACGAACCTCCGAGAAAAAAAGAACGTCCGTGGTGATTAAAACGTTATCGAGTGGGACACCATCTTGCCTTGATGGCGAAGGTACATTTTAGCTTTGGCTCTTTAGCCGAGGAGCTGCATGTCATGTTTGGTGCGGACTGAGGCTCGTCCGCAGTTTTTGGACCATGCAATTCACCGAAAACCAAGCAAATAATTAGTATTGTCTCTGAAAATTCACCTCCTAATTCCATTCTGAGCAATATATACGTTGTAAGGATGTCAAATTTCTTATAATTTGCATTGACAATACCTTTTCAAACTTTTGAAAGAGTTAGGAGGGCTAGGTACTCTCTGCCGATTAGTTACCCGTCCTGGAACATGACCCTAGTAGTAGAACAAACGTCCGTGACAATCCGAGCGAACGTCCGTGACGTATGCAATCCGACCGATAGGGATAGCTTGTCCCGAAAGCGTCCTGTATTCTTTAAAACTTTTGGCTCCAGTAGCAACAAATACAGTTTTACAAAGTTAACAATGAGTTTAGAGCAGTAGATTCAGAATTTTTAAGGCGGTATGTGATCATGATGAACAAACAGTGGAAAATTTACTCCCAATTTTATGCTTGTTTTCCCTCTAATTAAACAAAAACAGCTTAACATTGAAAACCAAGTTATAGGAAAATGGAATTTTGCGTAATCTGTAATTTCTGTGCATTTAAATTTCTTTCTAATGAGATTTTGGAGACAATTTGCACTGTTACAGGTTCTGAAAGTTTCGCTCACGGACGTTCGGTCCAAGAAAGGAAATTTCTGATAATTACAAATATATCACTGTACATTAAGTTAATGCTACTTGAAAATATTACCAAATCACTGAGTCGCTCATACCCAAAAGTGAATAACGTTCAGCACTCAATTTACTTGTAATAACAAAAGGAAAACGTTTTGGTCACGGATGTTCATTGGTAGAATAAGTCAATGGATTACATAGTAGGAGAAAGAGGAACAGTGCCACTTTTTAGTGACAGATGCTCCAAGTGTTTATCTTTTGAGTATGGTAGCTGCCATCTCACACAACAGAACACATCCAGTTTGGGTCTCCATCACGGACGTTTGCTGTAATTTTCATGATATTTAATGCCTTAATACATTCTTACTTTTCTCTTCACGACGATTTTTCTCTCATTCCCTAAGTAGCCTGAACATGCTGCGACCAAAAACAAAAACAAAACAAAACAAAACAAAACAAAACAAATCCGAAAAATGCTACGCAGTCACATTCAGGATATATTGAAACAAAAAGGATGAAATCACGGAAGAAGTCTGTAATGGGCATGTGATGAAGAAGAAACGGAAAAGTTCAAAAGGACGTTGAAGCAGTTTAATGAAAATGAAAAGAAAGAGAGAAGGGATCGAGTTCCAACACACAGAGAAAAGAATTGCCAGTGCACTTCCGTTACACCGAATTCCTCTGGAGATTTTTTTTTTTTGTGTGTGTGTGCTTATTTTTTATTCATCGAAATGTCGTCACAAGCTAAAAAAAATAATGCAGCATACAATTATTGTCTGATGAAAACACGCAAATCCTCCGCTTATCATGACATGGTGTTTTTTATTCTCATCAATGAAAAGCAATGTGAATTTGTAATTCTGTCCCAGATGTTTTTTTTTTTTCATTTTATATTTAAGAGACAGAGAGATCGTCAAGTTGTTTGTGCTTTTGTGCTTACTTTAAAAACACATGTTAAAAAAGTAATGATTTAGAATATGTTTAAGGTTGCACTTTGATACGTTCGCTCTTCCAAAGATTCGTTACTCTGAATGTCCAAAGATTTGTTATTCCGAAAATGAAAAAAAAATCGTAATTAATTCAGGAGGTTTCTTATTAAGAATGTTCTTATTCCGAAAGTTTGTTCATCCGAAAATTGAATATTAAGGTACACTATTTTTAGGTCCGTTCTTCTAAAAGTGGAATGGGCCTAATATTCGTTTAGGTGAAAACGATTATCTGGAGGTTTTGAAATCTGGAGGAAATGGTTGTTAATTTGTTTCTCCACATTTGGATAAACGAACCTGATTTTTCATGTTCCAATCAATAAACCTTTCGATTAAACTTCGGGGATTCCTATCATTTACCGAATAAAAAAGCTTCATGATTATACAAACTCTATTAATTTTAAAGGGTGTGTACAGTTCTGGTCGAGGTGAAGATTTAGCTTTTAACGTTTTGTGAGATATTCAGAAATCACTCCATGAGATGTCAAAGAGCATGCAGTTCTAAGGGGTATCAAAAGTTTATTCGATGAAAATCGGTTTTGAAATGGCTGAGATATCCAAAAACAAGGTGAAACAAAGAGATACTAATAAAGTTGGGGCATGTCGCCTTTTATTATTAGCACTTTTTTGAATATCTCAGCCATTTGAAAACCAATTTTCATCAAATAAACGTTGAATCCTTCTTAAAATTACATGCTCTTTCATATTTCATAAGAGGCTTTTCATCATCTCACTAAGGAATGTTCAAAACATGAATCCCTACCTCAACCAGTACTGTACAGTCCCTTTAAGATTGACAAACTGTATTAATAACGAGCCTCCGAAATGACGTGCTACAAAATGTTTGCTATAAGAAAACATATTGTACAATATCGAAGTCACAAACATCCATCCAAATTATATGAACTTATTATGTCTTGTTATGACGAAACTTCGCAGTATCGAACCTAATATCATTCCTGACTACAAATACTCCTCGGTAACAATGTTACACAGGAGCAAACGCAGAGGGATTTCCTCCTAACGTTTGCCCTTCCTAGCTAAACTTCGTATTTCTATAACGGAGCACATTTCTTTTGTTTTTCCATGCCAATTATTTGTCATATTTAGCTGTGACCTTGTTTGTTATAAGCAAATGTTGCATTGTAGACTTTAGATAACAAATTGAGGACCTGAATCTTTGCTTCGTGATCATGAAATTTTGATGAATATATTCTTTCTCAAGGATGGACTACGTCACTGAGATTAAACGTACGTTTGTACGTTCACTTACGAGAGATGGAAAAATTGTTTTCTTTGACTCCTCAGCATGAGAAGATAAACAAGCTTTTTCAATTAAGAATTGGTAATATATATTCAGGATTTTGCACAGGAGTTTGTTCTCGACATGAAATCGCTGTTTGTTGTGAATAGAATGCGTTTCCAACTCAAGAGAGCTGCATTGTTCAATATTTCATTTGTTCCGAACGTCCGTGAGCTATATGCGAACCTCCGTGATGAAAACTATGCTATGTTTGTTGGGTTATAGAGACTGCCTAGATCAGATACATCTTAAAAAGGTTTGTTATTATTTGGGAGTAAGGATTAAAGTATGGGATAGTTAAATAAGAGGTCAAAATATTGAGTTTCTGTAAAATGGGCGTAAAGTGGAGAAAGTGTCTAGGGGAAGAGCAATATTTCAACAGAAATGACGAATTTGGTTAATCATCAGTTGTCTACAATTACGTACAGGTTGAGAGTACAAGCTTAATATTCTGCCAACACATACACATGTCCCTAAAGATATTTCTATACGATTTTTAACTGAAACAAATCGTTGCAAACTATGTTAAATGGTATTCAAATGTATGTGCAGTACTATTCCTCACGAACGTTCGCTGCTCTGGACATGGTAAACTTCCGCGGTGAATAAAAACTTGTTCCTCTGGGAAAATCCTAGTACAATTGGGTTTATATTAAAGCTTGAGTTAAACTCTTTTAGGTAAGATAAATGATTTGGAGAATTTCCTACTTTTCAAATTTTGGTTTAATTGCACATCGTTCAAAATTTTGATCCATATATATATAAATATATATATATATATATATATATATATATGTGTGTGTGTGTGTGTATATATATATATATATACTCTTTGTACTCAGAGGATATATAGCTCTCATGGAAATTATGGTTAAAAAAAGTAAATAATAAACTGCAAATTCATGGAGTGGCGACATTCATCACTATGAAGCTTTGTGTGTTTTCACATGAAAGTGGGGACAAATGTAATACAAAAAGAAAGAAAAATGAACACACATAGTTAATTCGTCAATTGTAGCGTGATTTTCTCAAAGATTTCTACACTAAAGGGGAGATCACCCCCTGCCCCGTTAACGATCTATAAACGCTCCCTTGATTACGCCCCTTGTACATATGGTACCAAATAAATAATACACCCTGTACGAATGTATACGTTTGTGTTTAGGGTTTCTTCTGACCTTTTATGGTCCGTAATGTTCAATATGGCCATGTTGTCAATGATTTTGGTTACTTCCACAAAGGCTAACTTCCCCAAAAGCTAACACATCATCCATTTTTTCTCTTCATATTCAAGACATATTTTGTCACTGCGAGCTATGTATTGAATCTTATGAATAGAAAAAGTGAAAATGGTGTGTGTGTGGGTTGGCCTTTGCGGAATTGACCAAATCATTGGACAGGTGGCCATGTTAAAGGACATGTTCACCTTCATAAATACATGTGAAATCAGTGAATGCAGCAATATTATTAGAACACATCAGTGAAAGTTTGGGGAAAATCGGACAATCCGTTCACAAGTTATAAATTTTTAAAAGTATCTCCAGTCACTCCTGGATGAGAAGACTACTGCAGTGTATGATGTCAAATGCATACAACAATAAGGGAAATATAAAGAGAATCTCATATATTCTATTTTTTTTGAAAAAAAAAGGACGTTTCCTTGACAGGGCACTGACGGATCTTAAGGGTAATATTATTTGCCCTGCCTTCTGAAAGAGAGAAGTCAAGTGTCCTTTGATTTTGCAAAAAAATTGAAAATATTTTGAATTTTCTTTATGTTTTCTTTACATCGTTGTACACATGTAACATCACATCCACAAGCTGTAGTCTTCTCATCCGAGCAGAAACTTCAAAAAATCATAACTTTTGAACGGGTTTTCTCAAACTCTCACTGATGTGTTGTACTAATATTGCTGCATTTACTCAATCCACATGTCTATGAAGGTGCACTTGTCCTTTAAAGGTTATGCACCATAAAATGTTAGAAGAAGCCCTAAACACAAACCTACATTCATACACTCTGGCTTATCGATTTGGCCACTTGCATCCACAGGAGGACTGATCAAGGGAGCGTTTATAGACCCCTAACGGGGGAGGGGTGATCTCTCCTTCAGTTAAGAATCCTATATTGATACTTGCGCGCCATGTTTCAACCTGAAAACGTTTCTTTTTCTCTCTGACACCAGAAAATCCCATCAGCAGTGTCAACAAGCAAACTGACAATCCATTTGTCATCGCACTCATCGTCGTTGTGGTATCGATATTCGTCATGCTTCTGCTGGTTGTGATAAGATACGAGTGGCTGAGGAGGAGGCGGCATGGGAGCAGGGGAGGCCGGGATAGCTCGGCCAATAGAGGAGAGCCTGAGGGTGCCGAGAACGTTGATGTCCAACTGACTAACCACATGGATGAGGCGCTGTACGCAGAGCCCGGACTGACCACGAAAGGTAGCACGTTCACAAGCCGAGAGAGCCTTGCGCCATCTTCCATCGTCTCCACGCCCTGCATACAACCAGCAGCAATGGCCAAATCCGCTTCACCCAGCCAGGACACCAATTTCGACTACGTGGAAATGAAACCCATTCCCCTAGTTGACCTGGAGAAGTGCCCGGAGTTGGAGTCCGAAGCCCATGGAACCTCCTGGTGCTCACCCGATATTGAAGACACCTATTCCTTGATCACCTTGCCACGTCAGGAAAACAATGAAAGCAACTATCAGAATGTAGTTGCAGATTTTAAATTTTCTCGATAGGAGAGTTCCTGATACTCAAAATCTGCAGGGAAAATGCAGCGATTAGCATTGCTATTGTCTTCAACCTTTCTTTTTGGCCTTTGGACAGTGTACGTGTATAGTGCTTTTGGGCTTTCTGTGCGCTATCGGAACTCAAACCATACCAAGGGTTATCTTAATTATGCAGGCCTGGTGTTTCAGATCTATATCAATAATTCATTCTCCCATCTCTGCCCACTCTTAAAGCAGGGTTAAACAGTCCACAGCAGTCTATCAACTGTAATTAGATACCAAGTCATATTATGTACTATCGATTAGGGAAATCGGAGCTGTATGACATATCAATCCGAATTTTATAGTCTTATGTTGATGATCCCTGGGCCATTACCTACGGATTATCCCTAGTTGTTAAGGGCAACCATCCCATGGATTTTTTCTGAAAAGTGTCCGGATTTAGGGTAGTTGTCATCAGGAAAGTAGTAATTAGTGCAGTTACTGTGTATGTGGGACCTTTTTAACAGGCTAAACGAAACATGTGGAGATACTGTTTTTTTTTTTCATTATCGTCTTTGTCGATAGTCGATCAAATTGGATGTCCAAGTCGAGCTTGAGAGAGAATATTGAGATCGGGTTCGAAGTTTCCCTTTTTTGTTTTTGTTAATGATGATTTTCTTTTGAGAAAACGGAAACCTCTTATGAAATATGAAAGAGCATGGGATTCTAAGAGGAATTCAAATTTTATTTAATGAAACTTGATTTTGAAATGACTGAGATATCCAAAGCAAAGCAATCCTGACAAAAGGTGAGACCCGTCTTTTATTAGGATCACTTTGTGTTACCTCGTGTTTGGATATCCCATTTCAAAACCGAATTTCATCAAATAAACTTTGAATTTCTCTTAGAGTCGTATGCTCTTTAAAATTTCATTAAGTTGTTTCTAAGTATCTCTCGCAAAAAGTACAAGCAGAATTCTCAGCTCAACCAATTCTATTCTATTCCTTTACATAGCTTATGGGGATCCACACAAAAATGTATATGACATACCGTATTCCATGTACAAACTATGTATATATTTGTATATAATCGTATAATCACATGTATATTCTATGCATTTTGTAAATAAAACAATCATATGGATTCAAATAAAAAACATGCATTTTGTAAATGATATAAATCAAATCAAATCAAATAGAAAAATGTCAAGATGAGATGGTTCAAAAGAGAACTGATGTTCATTAAAGTTGCAGGAGTCATCCAAGTCACATAGCATAAACAATGTTGACTCCAGCCCTTTGAACATCAACTGACCAAGGATTTCTTGGATAGTACTCATCTTCAATACATTGAAAAAAAAGAGAATTTGCTCTAACGTTTAATTTGTACGGAAATATTTCATTTTAGGCTGAATTACATTTGCATGTATTCTTTTTTAATAATAATAATAATAATAGTAATAATAATAATAATTATAACAAACTGTACTTGTACAGCGATATAAAAAAATAGATTAATGTCTCTATGCACATTGAAGGAAGGAACTAATGTAAATTGGGAAATAGACACGAGAGAGAGAGAGAGAGAGAGAGAGAGGGAGAGGAGACAACACAAGATGAAAAGTGACAGACTCTTCACTTAAAAGAAAGGGATGATAATCATCTGAACATTACCGTTATGGATTTCATTGTTTCGTCACAGACAATATAAGGGAGGGTTAATGTATAATATAATACGTAGAAAAGTTAAAGGTAAAACAGTCGTGAGTAAGCTTTAAAAAAATATTACAGGCAAAATACAAGCAATATGAAAATGTCCGGTAAAGAGTAAATTATCGAGTTAAGGTCTGAATATCAGAGAAGTAAACGAATGAGTTTGGATTTGAATGAAATCCAGATAAGCACGAAGATGGAATAGCATGTTCGAGAAATATGCCGATTAGCTATAGAATGCAAAACACAACACTAATATAATGTACCTGTAATGAGCTGTAGGTCATTTTTAACAGAGTGAGGTATAAGCGCCCTCTCTCGTCCACATAACTCATAACCTTTTTTTTTTTTCTATAGCTTCATTGCCAAGATAGGAATAAACTGTAATAGGCGCCTTAGCCTGGGAAAATTAAAACCGATTCGACACCATTGCAGGGTAGGTCATTGCAGGGATATTCAGATATTCAGATCTCCGGAAAGGCGTAGCCCCATTATGACGTAACATGGCTGGCAACCGAGTCAATTGTTGAATTTTTCCTCTTCCCATTATTATTTCCGATACGGGCGAGAGGAGTACATTTAGAATCTTTTTAAAATTGTTTTTTCTTTCTTTTTAAGTCTGATCGCAATTCGGAGTAAAAAGGTAAGCAACTGGTAGCCAATTGGGTGGTGACCCTTTTATTAGTAGTCTTCGGTAAATGTTGAGCTTTGACAAGACATCTGGGAGGAACCACTTATCGACCACTTATGGATTGAATTCCACCTATTTTTCCAAGAGATCATCTGCTAATAGATAAGAGCAGCTGCTATTGCAAATAATTACTATCTTCTATAGACTTTTCTTGTCTACGCACAAGATTTTTAAACTTTGTAAACAGTGGACGGGTAACAAGTTCATCACTGAAAATCCTAACAATGGAGAGATCATCATTTTCTTCCCCTTCTTCTGGGTCGTACGGTGGAGCGGGCTTTATTAGCATTTTCTGCTTTCATAATTGTGATGTTAAATAGATGGCGACCCGAAATATCTTTCCTAGGCTGCGCCTGTATACTACATTCTGAAACAGCATAATGGCTCATGGAATATCATTTATGTATTCTGCTTGTATGTACATTGTATATAAATCATATATTTGATTATTGTTTATATCATTCTCATTTGTACACTGATCCTTTCAGTCCTTTACTGAGTACTGCTGATCAGTCTTTATATACCAATAAATAAATACATGAATGAATAAATTTAAAAAAAAAATGTGTCGATTCAAATTATGGTCGACACAGTCATTTATACATATGAAACTTTGGATAACTACTTGCATTTTAACGCCTGGTGAAATAAACATAATTCATTTGGACAGTCTTAAATGATTATCTAAAACATTGAATCCATGGATGTAGCCTTTCATTATGACCTGTATACCGCCAAACATGCCAAACGGATGTCATGCGTGTTTGATTAATGACGTTTAGTCCCATATACTAGGGCCAAACTTTACCAACACTTCCGGGTAGTGATATGTGCCTAGAAAACAAGAAGGAAACACATCATGGACTGCCACCACCATTATGACTGATGTAAGAACTACGAAGGGAAGGCATAGCACACTCATCTTAGAAGCCCTGCCTAACGACATATCTTATGCAGTTTACTCTGTGAAGAAAGCTGGGAAAATATTAAAATGCCGTGGAAACTGAGCTTGCAGGAGATTTCTCTACTTCTGTTTACTCAAAGCTTTATATCAAGGATCGTATCAGCAGAGGATCCGTCAATATCGTGCCTCTATGAACATGAAGACATCAATCTCTCAAACGGTGAGATGACATTTTACTGTCGCATTAATGTTTTAGCTGTGGTTATTTCAGGGGATTGTATATGGCAATCGCAGAGTGTATAAATGTGATTGTATGTCTCTTTTTTGTACTGATCATATAGACATGAACATGTTGTTATCCCTGGCTGGCTGTGTGTGCAGTGTACTTCCAACGACACGCAGGTGAAATTTCACATAACTTTTGAACAATCTGTTGAAAAAAGTGAAAATAAAGTTTGAATCATTTGAATCATAATCGGTATAAATAGAAAGTCTGATCAGAAGGTAAGTTGAATTAATGTTATGATAAAACAATTGCTAAAATATCTGTTAAAAGAGTGAAGTTGGGTTTGAATATTTTCAATTATATGAATTGTATATTATATAAACATTTTAGAACATTTTATGAGATGGAATGATAGAACGGTCTGCACGGAACAAGTTACTCATCCATTTAATCTACTTCGTCTTTAGGAGAAAAGAAAGTACCATATCTATTTCAGTTTCCTCGCTGCAGTTAACCAAAACTTTTGTCATATAAAAGGCAATGCACAAAATTACGCCCAGGGCAACCAGATATAGATTTCGGGCTACCACGTTATGAGAAATGATATGTTTTGGTGGTCCGATCGGGCCACCAAAATATCACCTATTTCTTAAAACAAAAACATGTCTATCAACTGGCAGTAATAGAACTAGGTATACCAGTATGAATAGCATCACTGAAATTCAAGTTAATACTTTTATGCAATATTTGATAGAAAACTCACCCTTTGTAGTTAAAATCCGTTATTATGATCGACAATTGTCACATTTTCATCAAGAATTTAAAATTAGTTTAATGTTTTATTAGTTCCTTTCATTTTTTTTTTCAATGCTTTCCTCTCTTCTTAGTCACAGCACTTGGCATCGTGCATATGAAGCAAATTAGCATACTTTATACCAAGCGTCACAAAATTAGTATGTCTTATTCTATCACATAAGTTTGTGACATTGTCTTAATTTTTTTCATGTTATTCTTTTCTTTTCCTCATTTTTTTTTTCGGCCAACCATATGTCACTGTCAAAAAAAAAAAGTTCCAAAGAATGAAATTCGACGAACGGGTCACCAAAGGAGAAGTTAGTGTGGATCCTTGGATGACGGATAAGATTTATGACTTATTCATGACAAACATACTTCGCATTAAAAAAAAAAATAAATCTCTGAAACTTTAAAATACCCAAAAATATCTGTTCACAATTGAATGTGTATTTTCATTTTATCCTGAAATTCGATGCTATCTTTACACTCGAAATGATAGAGGTGTTGTCACTCAGGATAATTTTCGATAAACCGTGTAAACATGGCGCTGTGGTTTCATTTATGCGTCCACTTTAACAGAAAATTTCACATTAGGCGTTTTCACATCAGCCCGATAAAAATCCAAGCTCGAGATATTTTCCAATTTCCCAAGTCAGAAAATAGCGCGCTATTTCGAAACATCGGGCTGATGTGAAAATGCCTATTGAGGATCACATTTATTCATACACATGTGATTTTTTTTTTTTTTCAATAGAAATGACATTAACATACCCATGTATTCATTCATCTATTTATTCATTTTGTGTATGTGTATGTAGCTTCCACCTGTCTCGGCTGCTTCAGCTTCAGTTGTTATCGGGACCATTTCATCTTCAAAGACGAGAACATGACAATCACAAAATGTGTCGCCAAATGTAGGAAGGAAGGTTTCTTGTATGCTGGGCTGGCCATCAGTCACCTGTGTAGCTGCGGCGAACTGGAATGCAAGGAATCAGACAGAGAGCCAGCCAGACTCTGTGGCATGCCGTGCTCGGGAAATAGTGCCAAGTCATTCAAGTTGTGCGGTAGTTTCTTTCACTTCTCCGTCTATAGAGGTAAGACGCAATTGTATCTCAAAACCAGCATGGTTTTCCTCTTCTTTGGACTTGAACTTGGTCTTTGTTTTCCCATGTAATTGGAATAAAAAATTTCTTTCGAAAAAAATCACGTGAAATGACGGATGAAAAGCAACCACAAGATCCTGGTCATGCTTTAATTTAGCGGTTGATAATATGTTAATAAATTTAATCAGCATTCTCTCATAATAAAAAAAAAACCTATCTGATATAGGTAATGCACACATTGATAGATAATTGCAATTGAAAGCAGATTCCCTCCAGCTCCTTTGTAGAGACTTTGACCACTTTGTCCGTATCAGGGCAATTATCCCCCGAGCTAAATACTGCGTGGTTAGTGGTAAGGTTGGAGTAAAGATTAGGGTTAGGTTTAGGGTTAGGAGTTTGGGTTTTAATAGGGTTAGGATAAGGTTCTGGATTAGGATTAGGATTATGGCCAGGGGAAGGATTCAGGGTAAATGCCCACGGGATGATCGCCCTTTAGACCCCACTTTGTCACTTTGTTTTGCGATCTCTCCTGCCGTGTTGGGTCGACAAGCAAATATAACATCACAAGACACACACCAACACTATGAAAATATTTAGCCAGTATGCATGCTGACCTGTATAAAAGTTTACCAATCGTTTTGTTCATTAATGTTTTTTTTTGTAATTCACGTAAATCATGTCAAAGGGACTTTAAACTTCATCAAGCAAAGATCCACAACTTTTGAACAGACTGTCCGATTTTTCTACAAGTTTCCTGATGTGTTTAGACTGAAATTTCTGTACTCAATGAATCTACCTACATTTTGAGGTTAATTCTCCTATGTATCGCTTTGACATCGCGCTCCTTTTATATGTTTACATCATGTCTTTAATGTTCAATTCAACCCGTATCGATGACATATAGCATTTGTTATTGTCTCTTCTGCAGGGTGAAATGTTATTAATCTTTCTTGAGGAAGTTTGTATGCTTTAGAAGGCAAACAATGAGGAACTTTGACTTTAGACTTTATAGAATGGATCGCACTTCCACTGAGCTGCTATTAATTATCCTTGAATACTGCACTGAAGGTGTGCATTTTCAGTTTCGAAAGGCAAGATGAAAGGAGATCCGGGTACATCACCAGGTTGTACTGATGCGGTTATAGGCCTACTCACAATAACATGATCTTATCACCTTATCTACAGAGAACCTGCTATAATTATCGCACACTGGCATACATTTAGATAATTTTACAACAATCTAAATATATCTAATCATTTTCCCTCATTTTAAATACAGTCACTCCCATACCAATTTGAAAAAAAAAGTCTCCTCCTCAACCACTTTGCCTTCTCTTTCTGAAAAAGATTGTTTAATCTTATGATATTCTGCGCAATACGTCATAAGACTTTAATTGCACGTTACAAAATAAGGACTGTATACTTGTCATAAAATATCGGAAATATCAAACTGTGTCAATGTTTGTGGCCACAAATAGTCACCCGTTTTAGGCAAGAAAAATGTCATTACTAAACCTCTAATAATAATGCAAGAATGATTGATCTGCGGAATTATTATTTTTTGTGTGTATTTGGTTAATGATCGTCGTTCGATGCCTTACATAATAATAATGCTTTATAAACGATAGCTTTTGAAAAATATTATTCTTATCATTTTCGTTCATTTTATGAAAACAAAATATGATTTTACTTTAAATGAATATTACAACCTAAGCAGGAATATCCCATGAAGACAGAAAGATCAAAGCTTTCAATGGATCGTGTTGGTATCTTCAGGTTTTGCTTTTTCAAAATTCTTATCTTTTATTGCCGTTCCCATGATGTGAGTCTCTTTAGAATTCTCTGTGACGGCCATTTTGAATATCTTTTTGTGTTTGATCTGCAGTAAGCTCTAAAAGGAAGACCTCTGGTGAGTACCCAGCAGGTTAGTACGGAGCCGGATTGTACAGCTATTAACTATTTTTGTATTTCCCAGAAGGAAGAGATCTGGACTTCCAATGGGCTATATTTTACAGTAACTCTCCAAAGAGCTGTAAGTTTTCTGTGGATGGAAAAAAGAAAGAAAGAAATGCCCCTTTGAAGTTCAGGGGTCTGATACCGCGGCCATATTTCTGACCATTCTGAAGATTCATTTTGAACTATGGAATAATCCCGGGTATACTGTTATTTGTGTATGTGTGTGTGTGTGGGGGGGGGGGGGGAGTGTTAATAACCACAATAATGACACTAGTGTCATCATTGTTATTAAGAACCCCCCCCCCCATCCCACAACACACACAAGCCCTCTTTCTTTAATACACGCCCTCTAAGTCAAATCATACATCAGGCCATGTATGTGTGACTTTCTCTATTGTTATATCCGAATGTACGTAAACTTGCTCTGTTTTCACATAACGAATAAGGGAGTTCACGGTTGTGATTTGCGCATGTGCAAAACAAAGGTCAAATTAGACTGTCTGTGTATTTGCCACTGACTTTAAAATGAATAGAATCCTTGGGCAACTTGGAATCTGAATCATGTCATTACAATGTACGTGTTTTAGACTGAATTAGAACGTACAGGTGTGAGTAATTCATTCATCAACACTGATTAGCAAAATTTCTGCATGCATTTCGTGAGCATTGATTTTATACAAGATGCCATGCTTCATCAAGGAATTTTGGATCACAACACATGTCCATGTTGTTTGAGAGTCTGTGGTGTAGGGGTCAAGTCAGACACGCGCTAACCATGATCTCACTATAGTGCCTATAGCAGTGGCGGATCCAGAGGGGGGCGCAACCGGCGCACGCCCCCTTTATTTTTCGTTAAAAAGAAAAGAAAACAAAAATGAAACGAGGAAGTGGCGCCGGAAATATTAGTTGCGCCCCCCCCCCACTTTACAGAATTCCTGGATCCGCCCCTGTATAGTGTAGACGCTGTTAGATGATTTTTTAAAAATGTTTCTATTTTAGTTACTGACAAAATCACCGTAACCAGCACACTGCAGTAGGCTCGATATTTTATGACTTGAAGGTCTTGAGGAAGGTCTATAGGGCCGAAAGGTCGGATTTATTCAAGGGGATAGGAAGAAGCTGCGTTTGGAATGGTGGAACTGTAACATTGTCTTACGCCTATACAATCCCTCCGACACCAAGCTGCACAATATCACTATACATGTATTTCTTCCATCCTTATTACATATATATATATATATTTATATATACATTCGTGATTACTGTTTTGATGAAACATTAAATCAAGACAACTGATATTGCTTTGCGCCTTGATTTTTATTTGTAACTTTTACGTTTCCTGTTATTTTTCAGACGTCATCTCATTAAGCGCTGCTGTGGTACTGTTATCCGTCCTGATTCTGCTGTTCGTGATAAGGTATAAATGGCTGAGGAGACGGAGGGGCCAAGGTAGCTCGGTCAATATAAGCAAGCCAGTAGGTGCTGAGAGCGTCGATGTCCAACTGACTACCAACACGTATCAGGCACTCCACGCAGAGCCCAAACTATCCGCGCAAAAGAGGAACACCTTCCCAAGCCGAGAAAGCTTGGCGCCTCCAATGATCGTCCCCACGTCCGGCCGACAACCAGCGGACAACGTGAATCATTCCGCTTCATCATTCCAGGACGCCGATCAAGAATACGTCACGGAGATGAAATCCACACCTTTGGTTGACCCGTAAGCCTCAGAGGCGGAGTGCAACAGCTATGGCGTTTCTTAGTATTTCACCCGATGCTCCAGACACTTCTTCGCTACACTTTTCCCTGCCACTGCAGAACACAGGCTCTGGCACGTGGGTTATAATCGTGGAGATCATGTGATGTACAGGGTTCAGGTAGCAGGGTGCAGTTCAGTAGGTGCTCCATTGTGTGGGGAGCCTCCTCGCAGTCGCATTCTGTGGATCCATCATGGTTGTATCCCCATTTCTGCATCAGGGCTTTGCATCTCCCAACTCCAGTTCTAAGGCGATTCAGGCAGCGCCAATCTGGCCATGGCTCGCTGGCACCTGTTGGGAGGGATTCCTTTGGCTCAAAAGAGAGGTTATGGGGTTTCTCCTGTAGATGTTTTGACCAGGCTTCTATCCTGCAGCTCTGGGGATTGCCATACAGGGGTTGTACTGCGTGTAGAAAACTCTTCCTGGATTTTAGCCTTTTTGGTGGAGGAACATGCTGGAAAAGTGGATGGCGACTGTCATCTTCCTGTTTGGTACGTTCCACTCTTGAAGACACTTCTCTTCTGACTGTAAAAGGGGCATTTCCACAATTCACAGTTCAGACACTCATAGAATCCGATTACCCTTTTTGGTTTTCTGTGGCTATAGACTCGGTACTGAAATCACACAGAAGGTTACAAATTGCAGGTGTCTCAGATCTGTACCAGGCATGCCAGGAATTCATTCTCGGATCTCGAGTTTTACTTGGTATTGAACGCCTTATGTACTTTTCTAATCGGTCAACCAAATGTAACTAAATAACAAATTAGTCTACATATAGCATCGGTTAGGGAAACCAGATCTGCACTAGAAAGCAATCAGAACAGTTTTATGGAGATGAATCCAAAGTCATAAAGACACTGATTATCTTAATTTGTTCAAACAAAATAGCGTATGGATAAACTGAAAAGTGACAGAATGTATAATAGGGTATTTGTCTTCAAGCAGCTACATGTAGTAGTTTATACAATGATTATGTTTGTAAGGCCAGGGATATAAGACATTGTCAAAAACCTAAAAGTCAAAACCAAAAGCAAAAATGTTGAGACATTATCAACTTTGTCATCGCGTCTGTGTCGATAGTCCATCAAATTACAAATTGGACGTGTTAGTCAAGCTTTAACTAGCGTTTGACCATTCATACAAAAATGAATATGATTGACGTAAACTTTGACGTGACATTGACATATTCAATGTAGAGACTGTCTATACATTTGTTTACATTGTATGTATGATTATGCATTTTGTGAATAAATCAAATCAACTGAAATAAAAAAATAACTGTTAAGATATGGGAGACAAAAGTAGAATAGGTCTAACACAGGGTCACAGGATTCATCCAAGTCATATAGCGTAAACATTTTGATTCCTTTGGACATCAACTGATCAGGAATATCTTGGATAGTACTCATCTTCAGTACACTGCAACAGACAAGTCTGTGCGCATTACATAGTTTAATTTGTATGCAATTCAGGGACGAATTACAATGTATACTGGCAATAATTATTTCATCCAAAGACATGACGTAATATAATATGTATGAGCAACAACGTTCATGATTTTTTGTTTTGAAATTGCCAAGCAAGTAGATTCAGTGTATAATATTAGATGTAAAAATGTTAAAGGTAAAACTGTTGTAAGCTATGAAATATTGATAAAGATATAAAAATTATGTAGAGGCAAAATGCAACAAGTACCAAATGTCCGATATCGGGTTTAGTTAATGTGATTGCCTGTTTAGATATCAGAGAAGTAAACGAATGAGTATAAATTTGCATGAAATCCAGCTATAGGCCGTGTCACACCTTTCCGGGCAAACCTGTGTGCGACTTGTGAAGAACAATAATTATTTTTACTACCCGGAGGTCCCCGCAGATGACCCGCACATGACAGTACCTAGCACGTATTTCACCCGTAGTCGCCCGGAGGTGCGCACGCAAATCTTTTTACCCGCAACCATGTTTAGGCCCTGTCACACCTTTCCGGGCATGCTACGCGGGCTTGTTGTGTGTGGGAATTTTCCTGCATACCGGACGATTCTGAGGGTGGACAAGGATTTGGGCGAGTCAGAGCATGTGTCTATACTTGCTGGACGCGTTCTACTTAGATTCTACTCGCGGGTATACTGTGTGACCTGTGTACGAGTCGCGTGGGGGCTGACAACTCATTGAAGGAATTCCTCTGAAAGAATGGCAGATGTCCCACAGAATGTCATTATCTTGGCTGTATACGGGGACTGCGAAGGGCTGCGTGGGAGTTGCCTACGAGGTACTGCCGCTATAGGCCTCCTATTGGCGTTCTGCGTGGACCTCTCCGAGCGTCCCCGCGACTCACCCGGAAAAAAAGTTTTGGTCATGCTCAAAACTTGGCTGCGGTAAAATCGGACTTGCCTGCGCACTTCCGGGCAACTACAGGCGAGATACCCGCTAGGTACTGTCCATTGCGGACCAACTGCGTAGAGCTCCGGGTAGCAAATTTGTTTCCCCGCAAGTCAAGCCGCAAAACTTCGCCAGATACGGTATGACAAGGCCTCGAGCATACTCAAAACTTGTTCCGAGTTAGTCGTGTTAGAGGTACACGCAGAACACCAGTAGGAGATCTTTACCGGCAGCACCTCTCAGGCAACTCCAACGCAGGTACTTCTCAGTACTTGTAAGTCGCTCGTAACAGAAAAGGGATCGGTTTCAAAGCTCTCAGGAAGGTCACACGGAATGCACGCAAGTAGAAGGTAAGTAGCAATCGTCTAGTAGGTAAGAAACAAGTGCGAAACTCGCAAACGTTCTTGTCCGCCCGGGGAAATTCTCCTGCGTGCTGGAAAATCCCTCCTCGCAACAAGTCCGGGTAGCTTGCCCGGAAGCGTGTTTTTTTTTTTAGACGGCACAGATTGGGGAAACTAAAAATTTATCGGGGACCCTATCCCTAAACCTAACCCTAATCCTAATCCTAACCCTAACCATCAAACCCTAACCCTAACCCTAACCCTAACCCCAACCCTAACCCTAACCCTAACCCTAACCATAACCAAAAACCCTAACCCAACGTATTTCCCATAGGTTTAACACGCGCCATGCCCCAATCTGTGCCGTCTTTAAAAAAAAACGCTGCCCGGAAAGGTGTGACACGGCCTTAAACACGAAGGTTGAATAGCACATTGAGAAATCAAGTAGAGCATTGAAATAGACCCCTACATATAATTGGATAAGCTATATACTGTAGTACATAAAACACAAAACAAATACCCTGCTTTGTGAGCTGGTGGTCATTAAGTAACAGAGTGGGGCATGAGCGCCCTCTTCCGTCCATTTTATAACTCATAATCCTTTCCCTCTAGGACTTTTCCAAGACTCCATTGCCGATGCAGGAAAAAAAGCCGCTTGAGCCTGGGATAAATGAAGACATCACCCGTTCGATAGCATTCCATTGCAGGGTGCACAGACACAGATCCCTGCAAGGGTGGCAAAGGCGTAGTCCCATTATGACGTAACATAATCGACAACCGAGCCAAATCTTGAATTTTTCTCTCTTCCCATGTTTATCACAACATTTCTATGCATTTTGGTCTGTGCGTGTGCTTGTTTGTATTTACGTTGGGTAACAGTATGAAATGCCTTGAGAAAACGTTTCTGGATGGTAGGATCTTGCGAACCGTCCTTACGATACTGACAAAAAAAAAAACCCTAATCATTTCATTGAAAGTAATGAATATGACATCTGTTCACACATCGTACAATGAATAAAACATACTTCAGGTCCGACTTCAAAGTCCACGAGTATTTTTTAAACTTAACGCAGTCTAGTAATTATTACAAGTCAGATACGAGTCGTATAGTGTTGAGTGACTTTAATCTCCATTACACATGTGTAATGGTGCTACTAAATTATTGTTAATCCCACTTTCGTCTCCAGTTTTACTTGCGTGCAAGCGAGATAAGAGAACAAAATGTCTGCTTCTCAATCAAAACACTACGTTTGCATGCTACAACACTAGAGAAATAAGTGAAAGAAGGGTTGTCGACTATCATCACCATATAGGTAACATCACTGTTTTCGACATGTATATTGTCGACCTACACGTGTATACAACTATTCTGACTTTGCATCCATTCCTTTGAATAACTCTGGAGAATCGTGTACATAGTACTACACCTGTACACAAGTTTAGCACTATTCTGACTTATATCCATCATTAATTTTTGAATAATTTTGGAGAATCGTTTACCGGTGCAATGCATTGATTTAAGGATATCGAATAAATAGAGCAAATCAGTATTGTACTATTTGTTATTACTTCCCAGATTGCAGTGAAGACTAACCTTTATAAAGACCAAATACAATGGCTGTAGAGTTATGTTTCCAGAGTGATATGTATTGTATTTCAAGATACCACCTGCTTTGTCATCATTGACCATCCTGATCAGACATGGATAACATTTAAAATACAACAACAACAGCAGCAACAACAACAATAATAACAACAACAATAACAATAATAATAATAATGATGATGATGATGATGATAATAATAACAGTAATAATAACAATGATAATAATGATAACAATAATAAATTCAACTGCAACATTGTGTAACGGTGAGTGACATAGCAGTTTGAATAGAAAGGGGCTGACACGTATATAAATGAAACGAATATATTCGAATATGTAATATATATAATGTATAAAAATCATATATACGAATGTTTGAAAACTGATAACCGCTCAGTTCGAAATAATAACCATAGTTTACATAACATGCATAAAATGTCCGTGAAATAATGTCTGGTGAATTTATGAAGTACTTTGATTCAAAAGAATTTCGTTATTGTTTGAGAAATGCATACAAGAATCTAGATTTACCACGGCTTATAGCCTAGGATATGAAATCAGCTTACCTTGAACTTGAAATATAAGTCATTTGCTGGATTGTGTTTAGATGTTTGGTTGGAATGGCAGGCTCTGACTTCTTTTCATTGGGTATATTCAGTGATTACCGATTTATGCAGATAAAATGCCAAAAGATACAATACATTACTATGAATGGAGGTGGTGAGGGAGGGTAGATGTCTAAGTATTTATCGTATTCTTATCAATGTATAACTGTTGTCTTGCTTAGCTTTAATCTGTATATAAAGGTTTATCTAATTCCTATTATCGCATTAAATAATGTCCTTGAATCTATTGATGATAGTTTTTTTTTTTCATTTATATTGGCAAGGACAGCCGAAGAACAGCCACTTGTTGAAAGCACGTCCCATACTAAATTGGAATTAAATCAATTCAATTTAACTGAACTGAATGCTCCCCCATGTTTCTTCCTCAATTTACTGTGTTTATATCATATTTCGCTCTGTGTCAAAAGCATGTATCTTTTAATTTCTTCGTGCAATATTTCCTACACTGACTCTCTTTGTTGAAAATGAAATGAAATGAAATGAAAGGAAATAAGATATTCTTCTGTCGACTGTCCCTGTCTTCGTGCCAGAAAAGAATGCTTTAATTCTGTAAAGATACTAGAGAATAAGAAATCCATGTTTGAAAGCAGAATCATGTATACTACTGAGATTCGATTAAATCTTCAAGTACTTCTATGAACTACGATGGACTGAGCGCTGTATAAGCATTGCACCCCATCTTATCAAATGATTTATAGCTTTTCAAAATGTGGCCTGTCTATATTGAAACACGGATGTCTAACACCAAGCAGAGGTAATGTCATGTTTATATGATTCATGATTACGCCACTCAAGGGATAACCCTTGCAAACGTTTCCGGGTCGTGTGATATGCGCCCGGGGAAAGCAAAGAGTTAGCTGCATACCACTGACAACATGACTGGAAGCGCTTTGAGAGAAGACACGTAAAACGCACTGCAGAGGCCATGCTTACCAAATTGCTCTTCATATGTATCAATCTGAAAGGGAACGAGAACGATGCAAAATAAAATGTCGTGGAAGCTACTCTTGCAGGAGGTTTCTCTACTTCTATTAGCCCAGGGCTTCACATCGTGCATCGTAAGAGCTGAGGACCCGTCATTATCGTGTCTCTTCGAACATGACGACATCTACATGTCAAACGGTGAGATGACACTTAACTGTTGAATTAATAATTTGGCTAGGATCATTTCAGGAGGTCGTTAATGGCAATTGAAAGTCAGATCAGAATGTAAGTTGAATTTGCTTTTTGATGTTTTTTTTTAAGGAGTGAAGTTGGTATTAAATATCTTCAATCATATGAAGTGCCTAACTTATATGAAAACCTGAGAACATTTTATGCATTAAATTAATAGGTCTGTACGTGAGAAGTATAAACTTGGAGAAAAGTTACTCTTTACTTTCACGATTCTTAGACATATTTCTTATGGGAGAAAAGAACGTATTTTTTTTTTTTGTTTCAGTTTCAATGCTGCAGGTGCCATTATATCATTATACAAGCCAAAGCTCGACATTAGCGTTACAAGTGGCCCTTGATTACCAAAAATAGACGTCGGAAACCCACTTCTTGAGAAATGATACATTTGTGCGTTATGGTGATTAGATGGGACCACTAAAACATCAATTTCTTAAAAACATCTATCCAAAAACAGAACAAGGTACACCCTTTAATATGTCAAATGTAATCATTTTATGAAAATGTTGTGCATTTGACATTAAAATACCTATTAGATTAAATGAGAAATGATACTTATGTGTGTTTTGATGGTCAGGTCGAATCAACAAAGCGGACCACAAAATTATTATAAATTTCTTAAAAACACATCTATGCAATAGTATAACAAGGTATAGGCTCACTCTAATATCAAATGCAATCATTCCATGAAAATGTGCCATTGAAATTCATATTTATGCCTCAATTCAAAACCTATTATTAGATTAAGTGAGAAATGATCCATCATTGTGTTTTGGTGGTCAGATCGGACCACCGAAGGGGACCACCAAAACATTATCAATTTCTTAAAAATATACCTATCCAATAGTAGAACGAGATATAGCTTTATGTCAAATGTTATCATTTCATAGATAAGCTGTGCCATTGAAATTCACATCTATATGTTTCAATTCAATGCCTATTTCATTAAGTGAACTCAGTCTTGGTATTTGAAGCACTTTATCATACTCGTGAATTGTCATAATTTCATCATGTATTTATAATTATTTTTATGTTTTATAAATCATTCAATTTTCAATGCTTTTCTTTCTTACTTATTAGTCACAGTACTTGGTATTTCAAACAAATTTGCGTACCTGGCAAGTGCCACATACAGTCTTATATTGTATTATCTTAATGTTCATCAAATCATCTTATTTTCCTTCGTTATTTTTCTTCTTTCTTTACCTTATCGTTTCGGGGCATCCAAATTTGTTGGAACACCAAAAAAATAAAAAAATAAAAAAATGAGAATTTGGTGGCCCTGGCGGACCACCAAAGAAAGGAAATACATGTAGTGTCATACCTGTCATGAGGGATATAATGAATAATTCATTCAATTAAAATAAACAAACAAACAAGCAAACAAACAAACAAACAAACACACAAACAATTACTTTGCACAAAAAAAGGAATCATTCTTGTAGTCTGTAGAATACCCGGAAACTTGTATACACATTGCTTATTTCTTGTCTATTCCGAAATTGGATGGTATCATTTCACTCAAAATAGTAGAGGTCCAGTCACTAATATTTTGAAAAATTGTCAATAGGTAGATTTCATAAATTGAGCTGTTAGTTTATGTACGCATCCTTTTGGTAAAATGGCACACTGAGGAGCACATTCATTCACACACATACTAAGTCTGTTAAATTGTGTCCATAAGAGGTAAACGATCATCTTCTTGATTCTAATCTTGATCATTACAGGATTATATTGAGATTATGCTTATTTAAGCGTTTATCTAACAACCTTCGACAGATAGTATCATTATTCTCCACTATAACGTTAAGCCACCAACTATTGCTTGATTTCATTGCTTGTTGATCTTGAACTTAAAATATATTGCAAGCAGCTGTATATAATGAGCTTCACCAATAGGACCCTGTTACACACACACACACACACACTACCTTATATATATATATATATATATATATATATATATAAATATATATAGATTTTGCTAAATGGCTTCCCAAAGAAATGAAAAAATGGTAATAACATTTTTGCCAAAAAATTATGTTTATATTATGTTTACTTTATTAAAAAAAGTATGTTAAACTGGAGATGACATTGCCATAATTCCAGTCATTCATAGATGTGTGTGTGTGTGTGTCATTGCAGCTTCCACCTGCCTTGGCTGCTACAGCTTCAGTTGCTATCGGGACCACTTGGTCTTCAAAGATGAGAACATGACAATCGCAAAGTGTGTCAACGAATGTGAAAAACGAGGATTCCACTACGCTGGGTTGGCACACAGTGACATGTGTAGCTGTGGCGAACTGGAATGCAAGAAGTCAGGCAGTGGACCTCCCCGCTTCTGTGGCTTGCCTTGTTCAGGAAATCGTGCCAACTTGTGCGGTGGTCTATATTTCATCTCCGTTTACAGCGGTAAGATATCTGAGAAGTCGCATACTTTTCCCCTTCTTTCGACCGTTATAAGTTAGTTTATTAGCGGATCCAGAAATTCCGTAAAGAGGGGGCGATTTTCCAAAATTAAAGGGAGTGGGGGCGCACGCACCCCCTCATTTGTTTCTTTTTATCTATTTTATTTCAACAAAAATAAAGGGGGTGGGGCGATCGGTGCGCTCCTCCCTGGATTCGCCACTGTATATTTAAAGTCATTCATTTTGAATGAGCCGATTCTCATAAAATTGTGTGAAATGACAAAGAATAAAGTCATTAGAAGAACTTGAACATAGTTTTGTTTTTTTTTTTTACAGTAGAATAAAAACTGTCAATCTATGTACCACCTGTCAGGATGAAACGACACCTTGACGTATGTAATGCACACACACACACACACACACACAATAGATAACAATTTTGGCAAATTTTGTAGAGTATTAAAACGGATAGACATCCTCAGCCACACATACACACCAACACTGTAGGAATGTAAAACCTGTGTGTGTTCACGCTGATCTGCGTTAATGTTGTTGTTGTTATTAATTTTTGTGTTCATATAAATCAAATTGAAGGGAAAATTTCCCTGCAACATCTACTTGTAAAACTTCAACCCAAAATTTCTAACTTTTGGAGATTTTGCCCGACTTTCCTGAATCTGCCTTTAAGTGTATTACTAATAATCCGCAATATAATTGGGGGTGAATTGACCTTTGAATCGTAAGTGCTTCCTCAACGCTTAATTAGTTCATGCTTTCGAAATTCAGTGAGTGACAGATCAGTTACAGTTGTGTTTATGACGGGGTGATAATAGTCTTTCTACATCGTATATTATGCTTTTAAAGATGACAAACTAAGCAAGGTCCGCGGATGTTTTTTTCTTCAGTGTGTGTGTGTGTGGGGGGGGGGGGGTGCTGTAAACTGATGGTCGACTAGGGATCAATGGTACCCCCTCCCTCCCGAGTCGTGGGATTTGTTGTGATTGCTTAATATAATGCGATCTTCTTGTTTGAAGGGCCAAATGTGTGTATGTGGGGGGGGGGGGGGGGGGAGGAACCCATCCCAATCGGTTACATGGGCCCTGCCATGGGAAATCCTGTTTGAGGTTAATAATGTTTGGATCGTACTTTCAATGGATATATAAATTAGCCTTATGTTCTGGGTGCGCATTTTCAGTTTCGAGAGTACTTTGGCCATACAAGACCAAAAAAAAAAAAAAAAAAAAAAGAAGAAGAAGAAGAAGAAGAAGGATGACGTGTATCTATGTTGCACTAATGGAAATATTTACAAACAACGCATAAATACATGAACTTATTCCTTGATATAGAGTCATACATGTAACTTGGAATAGCACCGTACACGGATAAACAAGATAGATAAACTAAATGTGTTTATTTAGATTTTGTCATTTCTCATTACTTTTCATCACTCTAATATATATTTAAAAACTTCCATTCTTTCGCATCATCTTCATTTCCCTTTCTGAAATACATTCGTTCAATATGTAGTTTCTCCACAATCTAAGGACTGTGCGTAGCACTTATATAATGTCTGAAATATCTAAATTTGTAACCACAAAAAAGCACTTTGGTAAAGCTCTAAGGTCATGTGAAAGTTAGCGGAATTGATTTTGTCTTTATGTGATCACAATATCGGAGTTAAAGCCATTACATACGATATATAGAAAACGTGTATGTTTTAAGAAATAGTACACATCTTTCCATTTCATTTCAGAAAATTAAAGTACTTTTGTTTAAAAGGAATCATTCTAGGAAGGCAACTCTTGTGCACAAAGGAAGGACAACGTTTTCGATGATTTTTTTTTTTTGTAATCTTCAGACTTCGCATTTTGACTTTTGTTTTCCAGAATGTCTCTCTCTTAAAGGACAAGTTCACCTTCATAGACATGTAGGTTGAGTGAGTGAAACAATATTAGTAGAACACATCAGTGAGAGTTTGAGCAAAATCGGACAATCCGTTAAAAAGTTATGAATTTTTGAAGTTTCTGCTCAGTCACGGCTGGATGAAAAGACTACTATAGCCTGTGATGTCACATGAGTACAAAGACATAAAGAAAGAATAAAGAAAATTCAACATATTTCCATTTTTCTCTCATAACAAAAGAACACTCGACTTCTCTCTTTCAGAAGGCAGGGGGAATAATATTACCCTTAACATACTTCAGTAGCAAGTCGAAGAAATGTGCACTTTATTCAAAAAGTAAAGTTTTGTGAAATTCTCTTTTTTATTTTCCTTATATAGTTGTACGCATGTGACATCATACACTGTAGTAGTCTTCTCTTCCAGCAGTGACTGCGCAGATACTTAAAATATTCGTAACTTTTGAACGGATTGTCCAATTTCCCTCAAACTTTCACTGATGTGTTCTACTAATATTGCTGCATTCTCTCAATCCTTATGTATATGAAGGTGGACTTGTCCTTTAAGAATTCTCTGAGACTGTAATTTTGATTTTCGTCTTATATTCAATCTGCAGTAAATAATGAGCTGGTGACGGAAGATATCTCTGTGGAAAACCCATCAGGTTTGTATGGACACCCTTTGACGTGCACATAGCATTTCATAAATGTAGACGTAGAGCAACGTAACGCAGAATGGAGATCCACATTACGTCCAAAACATGAGAAAAAAAAACCCTCTATTAAAAAATGAGTCAAAGGTAATACATCCCAGTTGAGGGGCGGGGTGCCATTTATATTCTTGACACAACCATGAGCACTACCCCCATCTCCCTTACACACAGCAAGTACTGAACGTTCCGCAGCCCCTGTGAAGGTTACTTTTAAGTCTCTCTGACTGTAGAGCTTACAATTCGGCGAGTAATTGGTAACTAATGAAAGAGGGATAGTCCCTACAGGCGCAAAGAAAAAAAAAGTGAAAGTGAAACAACGGTCAGAGTATTAAAGTTTATAATTTTTGTACATCACTGGGTCTTGATATATGCGAGAAAGACGCACTTGTATGGTTTTATTCCTTTCGATATCATATCTACATGCTGTTCATCTTATGAAGGCAATTAGAATGTGGAAGGTTAAAGGATGTTCTCATAATTACATAGGATATCTATTCCTATTCTTTGGTATACTGGAAGGGAACAGAAAAATCTGCCTGTTCTTGTAGTAAAAATACTGTGATTATTGTGCTTTAATGGAAACATTACAGGGCTATTAACATCGGTCTAGTGATATAGACCATGGCATAATGAAGTAAGAAGAGTTGCAGGGGTGGATCCAAGAATTCCGTAAAGGGCAGGCGCCTTTACGAACTTAAAGGGGAGGGGGACGCCGCCCTTTTAATTTTATTTTGTTTTAAGGAAAAAAATAAAGAGGGGGTGTGGCCCCTCTGGATCAATCGGCCTTTGTTTTGACACTTAAACTTGTAGTTTTCAGCAATTTGAGTATAAACTGATAGTGCCTGTGCAAAAGTTTGTTAATCCGAAAAAGGAATAATTTTCGTAAATATTTTCAGGGTTCGGCAATACTCACCCTCTCTTTTTTTCCATTATCAATTTAACAAACCTTTTGCCATTCTCAGATTGACGAACACAGAATTTGTGTCTTTTGGGATACTAAAGCTTATTTCATTTTCGGATAAACGAGCCTTTTAATCTTTGACTTCTGTGTTTCAATTCTCCCATAAGAAGCATCAATAAGATGTGAACAACTTAATGACTTTCAAGCCGGAATCAATAGTATCTGGTATCACCAGGCCGGAACCTGGGCGTACAACAGTTTCTAAAACTACTTTGTCAGAGATCATTAATTTTGAATTTTACGAGAAGCATACTTTCCAACACATAACTTCTTTCGGATATGCTTGTCACGTATCAGTCAGGCCATGAATAGAGCAGATTTACATCGGCCTACAATTATTAAGGAAAATAAAATGCACTCAACCTGGTACACGTATCTACCGTACCTCTATTCATAAGCATTTTGACTGAGACAATATTTCATACGAGGCCACAACGCCTTTTCTCTACCTCTCTCTGTCATTTCCATGTGCTGTATTCTATGGTATGGCACATTTTAAAAATTCAATCCTTTTTATTTGTTCATACTCTTGACTTTATTTTAAATGTAAAGGCCTATAATTCATTGTAATCATTGATTTCTTTTTACATCGAATGAATAAACGAAACAAACAAACAAATACAATTTTAGCTATAAAAATGCTTATTTTATCTACAGATGCAACAACGGATGCAATGTCCTTAAGCCTTGCTGTGGTATTGCTATTTGTCCTGCTTCTACTGTTCATGATTAGTTACAAGTGGTTCAAGAGCAGGGGAGGCCAGGGTGACGTGGCTAATAGAGATGGGACTGTCGTCCACCACACTGATGTCCGATTTACAATCAATACCTGTCGCGCCCTCCACCGAGCGCCCATTGGGACACCCTCCAGAGCCCGGAAGCCACTGTGCTATTCAAGAACGCCTCCGCAGCCTTCGGGCAACCCAACGGCTGTTATCACTTCTCCTTTCCCCTTCCAGGACGCGGATGACGAATACGAAGAAAGGAAATCCATTTCTGTTGTTGACGAAACGTTCGGCATGTATAGTACTTCCTGGTCTTCATCCGATACAGAAGAAACTAATTCCATCACCATGGCACCTCTGAGAAGGAATGAAGGCACCTATCAGAATTATCCTGACATGGTTACAGGCTTCTCGTATATTTAGATTTCGAAAATGTTCTCTGTAGCGAATTAGAATCCATGAGACTCAAAATCTATAGATGTTAAAATGAAACGATTTGCAGCGCTGTCATCTGTAACCCCTTGTAACATAATATGTGTGATGGCATTGATATTTGTTGAGCAATGTACATGTACGAACAACTGTTGGACAACAGGAAGACATAGTCATGGACACAAGACAGGCATACCGTCTGATATTCAGTTTAATATCTGTCGTACTCGCGAAGATGACCGTAACAAATGATTTGACTGTGAGTAGACCATAAGGATAAATTACTCTATGTAGGAGTAAGGACAAACAAGGGGTTTCAAACTGAGTAAAAACCGTTGATTATATTAACAAATTCAGAGATACGACCGGATTCTATTAACCTATTAGTAACTAAACCGCCCGAAACCACCCGTCTTATTACTTCCTAAAACGCCTGAAAATGCCCGTCCGCTTTTATTATATGGTTTTATGCTTGACCATTCTTATTGATGCCGTGTAGAACATATAATAACATAATTCAAAAGAGTTCAAAAGTCAACAAAAGTATGGCAAAATTCTGTGACACATCACTCTCTTGGTAATAGGCTTTCAAATAAACATTACTTGTAATAGACAACAAGCGTGAGGTGAGTTTTTTTTATACTTAATTTAGAAAGTTATCGAAATGAGAGTGATATTGCTGTACCTTCTAGGGAACAATAGTATTGTGTCTGCGCAAGATTCATATTGTGTCTATTTGATGTAGCTGTAAATCATATGTATCATTCATTTCATATAGACAGACATAAAAAATAGGCTATTGGGTACAGAATCTACGCCGAAACATGGAATTTGGGGATGACACAACATACGTTTTCCCCAAGGTCTTCTAAAACTTTCTTTCCATCAAAATGACGTTGAGATTAAAAAAGAAGAAGAATAGTTTCTGGAAATGAAAATGTAACAGGAAATGGAATGAAAATAAACGTAAGCAGATATGCACAATTTTGTAAAAAAAATAGGCATCTTGGCTTCACAATGTCTTGTGTACTTTGTTATAAATCGATATTATGAAGAATATTCTTTTTTTTTGCATGGAGCATTTTGTACACTAATTTTGCTGAAAACAATTAATGAAAAAAAATGGATAATTTAAATGAAATATAATAAAATAAAATGACATGATTGTGTTGTATATCACTGTGTCGTCTGTTCCGTTATTACATGCCCTATTGATGAAACATATCATTGTTTGAATATCATTTCAAGCAAATGATTGCATTGATTGATACGAGTAACACACAAGCTAAAATGTCTCATGTTTGATCGATCGTTACGTTGTAAGAAACAGACAAATGTATGATTTACATCTTTCTGATAGTGTCTGTATCATCATTTACTAAACAAAGGCAATAAATGCACTAAGAGAAGTATCATCAGAGTACTTGTCTTGATAAGTTCAATGCTGAAATGTATGTACTATATTTTTTAACATGGAATCATTGACTCCATTTTACTCCTTTGGCTTGCCACTATTGGATAAGCAGTTTTCAGCAGCTTTTGTTTGCTACATATTTTTTTTAACACTACGATTGCCTTTTTGCAATGTTTCGAGAGTTGTAGGGCCTATACATGTTCAAATAAGATCTCGCTCACTATTCCTAACAAATAGAATTTCAAGGTAATGACTCTTTGCCAAAACTTAGTAAAAAAAACAAAAACAAAAACAAAAACAAACAAAACATATCCAGTCTCGTCAGATTGAAATGGTTCTATATGCATAGGAAGAGAGAATCACAATGTAAAGGAATTAAAAACAGAAAAGTGGTGCGAATGGTCAATTTCGCGAAGAAACCTTGCAAAATTTGTATGAATAAGAATCGTTTCAGATTTAGTTTGAAAACTGAAATTGAAATAAGAATATGAATAAGAATTCTGGTGCGGAACGTAACTGCACGAAGAATGAAAAGAAAGGGGAATACAATATTATATTACATATCCGTCTTTTAACGCTTCCCAATTAACAAGCCATTTTATTAGGAGAGCATTCCATGAAATGTCTACCACTTCCCGAAGCTTGAAGAGACCCACATACCATTGTACAGTGTCCATAGCATTTTGGCAACCACAATGGATATCCATTGCGTATCATTATCATTTTTTTTTTTTTGGGTTGAAGAGAGAGAGAGAGAGAGAGAGAGAGAGAGAGAGAGAGAGAGAACTTTGTTACTGTGATATGACTGCTTACACTTCATCGAGGTCACCAAGTAAAACAAAAAGAAAAGAAGAAGAAGAAAAAAAAAACAAACCTTTTTCCTGGTGACGAACGAAGGGGGCGCGCTTTGCGGCCGCTGTGAAGCCACTGTCCCTGCACAAAATAACCGACGACCGGAGGCCAAACTCTCTGGTAGGTACTTGGTTGTCAAGGGTGTAGCAAAAAGGTGTTTCTAAAGTCGGTAAGTAGCTTTGTCAATGTCTGAAATGGCGACCAGAAATCAGTTTCAAAGGACGAACCAGACGAGACCTACATAATAATTGTTGAAAATACAAGAAATACCGTTCATTTGACATATCCTGTTTATAATGTATGACATTCGTAAAGAAAAATTATCAGGAAATATTAAAAACTATACTTTCTCTTTCAAGCCTGTTGATGATGAAAGTTAACTCCATTGGAAAGTCTTAAATGTATAGTTTAATAGTGGAATGATGGGTAGAGGCTACTAAATGTGTCCTGTCAATAAATGCAAAATGGGGGTTAAATGATGTGAGTCACGTGTCCGACTAGGCCAACCTCCATTAACATTTCCGGGTAGTATCTGCGGATAGAATAGCACAGAGTCGATTGCACACCTCCATATTTTAATACATGTACTGTAAGCTCTTCAGAAGTAGGCAGGACATACGCACACCAACTCTCCTGCATAACCAACTTTACATACATGTATTCAGTTTACTCGGTGACGAAATCATGACGACCCTAAACAAATTTAATAACATGAAGAAGCAAAGCCTGTTGGAGATTTATCTACTTCTGTTTACTCAAGGCTTTATATCCTACGTCATAACTGCAGAGGAGCCGTCACTGTCTTGCCTCAATCAGCATGAAGACGTCTTTCTCTCAAAAGGTGAGATAACTTTTCAATAATTGACATTGTGGTTAGGATTATTCCAAGTGTCGGTAAATGAGTGTGTGGTGGCCAGTGGGATCAAAAGGTAAGTAAAGAAAACAAAATCCAAATCAATACAAATGAAATGTGGATGGATTGAAAGCAGCTATTTCATAGTACTACATTGTCGTGACTGTAGATTGATCAAAGAAAGTTAGTAGAAAATCGGGTAATCGATACACGGTGCATAAAAGTTATGAATATTAAAAGTTTCTTTTCCATTATGGCTGGTTGAAAGGACTATTACAATTTATGACGTCATCATGGACAGAAATAAAAAGAAGAAATAAAAAAGAAAGATGATTCCAGAAAATCTCACATTTGAAATGAAAGCTGCCCATTCCTTTGTGACAGAGGCACGCGAAGGGTTTTTTTTTTTTCATCATGCTAGAAAATTTAAAGTGGGTCTGCATTGGTAAGAAACATGTCTAGCGCCATCATAAGGCTCATTTCTCTCTCTGGTGCCCAGCATGTCCCCCATAATGCCGAGCGGCGTGCATCAAAATTAACCCGTTCCATACTGAATTCTGATATTCCCATAGACTTAACACACAGAGGTTCCCGTAGGGGATGGCCTAGCAGCGCAGCGGCTCGCTTCGCTCCCGCATTATCTTGCGCAGTCCAGTGCATACATTCACGTACCACAGAAATCTAGATATCGATACCGTTATAGGTGGTCACTTATCACTTCGCGATGCGCGTTCTGCATGTATGTTCGGTGCTTTCAAACACTGTCTTCGACACTCAGATCGTTTATTCTGATCGTTGTGTCGAACTTCAATCTGCGATTATGTCGCGGATACGACTTGTGGGAGGAGATGCGAGGAGATGCGAGCTGTTTGTCGGCAAGAAATGAACAAGATAAACGTTGCCCTTGACAGCCTATCAAACCATTCAACACAGGATGACTTTGCTGGTCATCTGCTAGCTGCTGGATGTCCACCACTGGGCATCAGCACTGGTGTCGAGCCTATGAAGCTGTGTGCCAGGATTGCGGGATCAGCCCGTCGTGAAAGTTCCATTTGCACTCAGACTGAGTCAGAAGCCTCTGATAAGCCATGGTGGGTGAAACTCAACTTGTATGATATACAATTGTACCTACTTTTTATTCAGTTGCAAATGACATTCACTGAACGCTGAATTTATAACCTTCCGAATCCATGTAACGACTAACGTTACCGTTACTCGAATTACCGCTGCGTTGCCGTTGATCATCATAACATCGCGATGAACGATGACAAAATTTAAAACAACCTTATTCACGTTTTTTTCAGTGATTATTACAATAGATACTGACGTCCAAATTACGACAAGAAGTGTCTATGATGACTTGATGACTAGATCTAGACCTAGGCCTGATTAAGTCAATTAGTGAACGTGTAGGTTGTCTCTACGGTGTAGACCCATAACGGACCATATCAGTATCACTATCTTATCAATCAGTATGAACGTTTTCATTTTAGCGTTTACAAGTATTTTTAAGGTTATTGTTCCTCACTAACCCAGCCTCAACAAATTGTCGAATGAAATTTCTAGGAAGGGAAATCATGATCAATTCAAGATATTTTATCTGTTTTCCAATTGCAATCTCGAGATGTTAGCTTGGTGTCATTTCTCACATGTGTGATAATAATATTCAGGGCAGGGGGACAGCACATAGATATAGGAACCGCATTTACATTTGTTCTGGTACTACTAGGCCTAGTAGTTTACTAGTAGTACAATTTGTACTATTACTAACGCTACACTGTACTAACGTTTAGATCTATAATTCTTACCGTCTGTTAGTAGTAGCAAAGATTTATGTGTGAGAGATATTCGTAAATGCATCTGGAGCTTTCCCTCATCACTCATTGTGTTGGACTTCATGAAAACTCAATAAAGAGCATGAAATTTGAAGGAATATTTTACTGCACATCATGTAGATATCTAAATCAGCTGGCCCGACGAAGAAACCGACGGCCACATTACAGTAATTCACCGCCCATCGATGTTTTTCTGCTCGCTGCGCTGGTATGGTGTATAGCGAGTAGGTAATTTGGCTGAGTTAGTGGTCGGATTGTCGCAGATCTCTCTCGCGGCAAGTAACCCGTTCCCTCGCGATCGGCCGAAAGATCGAGGCCGCGCCGGACGGGCCGCGCCGGGCGGGCCGGGCTGGGCTCTCGGTACCCCACCATAATTATCATGCACTGCTTGTGTGTGTTCTCTCGGCTCTGCGCACAGCTGCTGTGAGATCGTGCGCTGACCGGCATGCAGGCGGCGATCAGCCACAAACGATGTAACCACAGAACTAGAGTTCTGACTAGAGTTAACCCGGCCACCGGAAGTTTTGATAGATGGCGCTCTTTACAAAAAGTTCTGGCGTCAAAATAATGGCCAGTGCAGACCGGCTTTAAAATATGCTGAATTGTCTTTGTATTACTGACCTGATAAATTTGCAAATAATGTCGTCATGAAGAAAAGTATTCTCCTTAATCTGGGATGCACATGAATAGAGTTGAAAATGAAATTATAGAATTGTTAACGCCTTGAAGTAATTGTAGGGTGTCTGATCGCGCACTGCTAACCCTCGACCAAAACGCGCCCCTATCTCATAACACGCAAGTCCCATAGAATGCAATGGAGCCGCGCGCCTACGCCGTTTTGACCCAGCATTTTTGAGCAAAATTTCGCCTTTATTGCCAAATCCCCAGACCATGCCATTAACGAATCCTAACAAATTTGGTATCATATGAAAGAGGAAGTTTTTCTCCATATCCTATCAGAACGGCGGTACATGAATCCGACGATAAATTGATGTAAAAATCGATAGAAGCACATCTATCCCCATATCTCAGCGTCTGCTTCGGTATTTGTATTGCCGTGAGACATACTAGTAGTTGAGGACATGCTGAATCCGATGGTGCCGCTAGTTTTTCGCTAGCTCCACGCCTAGGTGTGGGGATATCGCCTTGAAGATACCCCTTGCAATAATTTTTTGGTCACAGCGAACGTTTTAGGCGGGGCTTCGTATGCAAGAATCCATAGTAACTTCGCGCGAAGGGGCTAATGCATATGTAAATTTGATTACGCATCGCCGTCTAAAACCACATGGCCTCTACGGTTGTGTGGGGATGGATCGCGTGTGCATGCGGCGCGCGCCAGATGCTGCCAGCAGAGCTAGAGAGCTACCACTGTGTGTGTGTCACTACGTTTGTGTGTGTATGTGTTGTGTATGATGTGCATATCACGAGGCAGGAAACTGGGCTGTCGCTTGCGATAGCTCCTACAACACGCATCACATAGCATGCACTCTGTACTGTACAAATCGAATACAGTCACGCTCACAAATCACGTACGTCTTGCAAAACAACCAGACTCTACTAAATTTCTGTCTACTACTATTAGTTTACTTGTGGATTGGTTATGATCTTATCGTTGTTCATTTATATTTCGAAAGTGCACTCGCAATGCTCGAGTCACTGGCACTAAGCCGAGAAATCTGTTGAGAATACAATCATGTCCGCTTAGCCAAGTGCGAACGAAGTAGGCCTTAGCTAACGTTACTGTGGTGGTAGCGGCAGCGGTGTATTACGAACACCCGATCGACAAAAAGGGCGTGGAAAAGATTTCGGAAGACTCTTATTTGGCCATTTTTGCATGTACGAATAGTGGTAATGTGGCATCAATTCCAAGCCTGTGGCTGTAGAGGTTGTAGCTTGTGCATTTCACGCGAGCTGCGTGCACCTGCTCTCGACAATCGACTGCATATTTCTTCGAACCATGCTCGCCATGCCGGCTCCCCTGGCCTACAATCGCGATGCTCTCCGCTCGGCTCCCCGAACTTTACCGGCGGGGCTGCGCTAGCTGCCTAGCTAGCTGCTGCTAGCTAGCTGCGCCTGCATACATACGCGGGGTTCGTACGTGTTGTAGGGCGCTCAATACGGTACATGTGAATCGAATGTAAACTGAATACCGAGCACGTACGTACGCACGCAGCGCACACAGGGTATGACAAGACATAGGGGGAGTGGCTTCTGCGCTTGTTACGCGTATTTTCTAACCGCTGTACGCTCATTATCTGATCGCTGGAGATCCACACGCGAATGCAGCTTTTCGGCGTTGTTTGCAAACATGATTTGGGTCACATTTTCATGCGTGCTCGTAAAAAAAGGGGGTGATATTGCTGTGATTTCAAAGTTAAATTTCTCAAGATAGAAACATCATTTCGCCATGAAATTTGAAATATGTCTTAATGATGTAAGTCTCTTTCATATGAAATAATTCACAATTCGTTTCTCACAGAATTTCAAAAGTTACAAAAATGCTCCAGACACCCTAGTAATTGGTTGGTACAGGAAAAGTAACTATCAAGGTGTTCAACGTCCTATTTATTTTTTTTTTTAAATCCGAGAAAATGGAATGATAATAATGTTATCAATGCTTGTGGTGTTGAGATTTATGTATATATATATATATATATATATACACACACATATGTGTGTGTGTCTATCTTTTTCTGTGCACAATTGAATGCTTACATTCATCCTTTGATCACAACCTAACATTTCGTCCAATACAATGTGAGCAGTCAAAGTTTGGTATAAATTGACGATAGCTATATTGCTTGGATAGTGTTTCGTTCACGCATAAATTAAATTCGGCATCACGAATAGTATATTTTTTAACACATGCTTACGGCTTAGAAAGGAGAAAATACAACACACATATCAATTTGTCTCCGAGTGTGTGTTTGCTTGTTGTGTATGTGTAGGTCCCATATGCGTGATTGTTGTGCATGCGTTTGTATCTGCAGTTTTTTCCTGTCTCGGCTGCTTCAGCGTAAGTTGTTATCGTGACCATTATATCTTCGAGGATGAGAACATGACGATTGTGACCTGTGTCAACGAATGTGAAAAAAGAGGATTCCTGTATGCTGGGCTGGCTTACGGTCATATGTGTAGCTGTGGTGTGTTGGAATGCAACGAGACGAGCAGAGTACCAGCCCAAGTTTGTGGCATGCCATGCCGAGGAAATCGTGCCTTATATTGCGGTGGTTACTACTACTTCTCCGTTTACAGCGGTAAGTATCAAATAAGTGCTGAGAATTGTTTTTTTTAAATATTTTTCCATCTCATTTTGTTCTTAATTCAGCCTTTTTTGAATAATCTTTTCTGTAATGACCGATTGAATATTGATTTTTTCCATCAATATACCATCTCTCTTTAGAAGAAAGAACATATTGGCGCAAGATTCCTTTTGTTGTATGGGTTTAGTGCATAGTTCCCCTGCTTTGTGGTCTACACTGTAAAGCGCCATATCAATAGGAAACAATGTATACCCTCGACATACACCATCCCTTATATACCTGTACGTACATGTTTATAACGTTTTTGTATCGTTTGTTAACGCAATTCTTAATTTCATTATCTCTTTAAGCAATTGTGTGACTTTGCTTTACCATCTAAAACCATGAATGAGGATTGAGTTGAATTTTCTTTTCATTGTAGACAGGTATTATATATGATGGTGGACTGTAGCATGTGCATAATTATTATAATGATCCATGTTGTCTTAGAAGGATATAGAGTTGTGTTCTCAAGAGGAGTAGGTGAAGAGGGCAAAGCATTTTTCCCCCTTGGAAGCATACATCCAGTGGACCTTATTGAAAGTCCTTGAATGAATATCAAAAAGTTGATGAGTGCACTTTCAGTTTCGAAAGTATCATTGTCTTCTTGTACGTACAGCAAGGCGATTCGAAAGCTGGACGTGCTCCAACTGGATGTAATCATTCAAACAGCTCACAGTTTTTAAAGGATGCACAAAAGAATTCTTTAATGCATTTGTGCCTTGGGTCTCGACGCTTGATACAATCATCTTTCCCGGAATTTTGAAGATTTATATATGAACTCCGACAAATGTTAATGTCCATTTTATTTATTTATTCATTTATTTCATTTTACTTATTAATTATTATTTTTTGTTGGGGGGGGGGGGGGGGGGTTAGCCTTAATTTTGAATGAAACTTCCCTGATGACAAAACATAATAAAACAAGATTCAATTCCTTGACAGTAAAATAGTATAAGGAGCAAAACATATGTATTTTGTAAAATGGCATTAACAAAATCAATTGCACATACCAAATTGGTGCGGTCATTGCTGGATGAGAAAACTACAGAATTTTGTGATGCCTCGTCCGGACTTATAAAGAAAAATAAAGGGAATACAACATATATTTTCACTTTTTTGTGTGCATATTGATACAAAAATAACTGAGCATTGAAAATGTATGAATTAAAAAAGATTAGATTTTATTTATGTCACGTATGGAGATGTAAAGGAAGCATAAAAAAAAATCAATATATCTTCAAATATGTTGGGGATCTTATTAGAAAGTTGTAGCAACTTGAACCTTTTGCATTTGAAGTACCTGCTGTTTACCAATTTTCTTAAAGCCTAAGTACGTTACGAATCTATGGAACTTTATAATATTATTGAAGTGACTTGATTTGCTTCCGTAGAGTCACACGACTACTATTATGCTAGAAATTTACCCCTTGAAAAATCATTTCGAATTTCGTCTTTCGTTATCTCCGCAGTAAATGATAATACGGAGGGGATCTCTGAAGATTATTTATCAGGTAAGTAGGAATCAGGTGTATAGGTTTAAACACGAACATAAACTCACAAGTACGCACCTACACCCACACACACCCACACACACACGCACACACACGCGGGGTCACACATTAATGGACACTATACGCTAAGACATGTATTGCTGTAATATCGACAATTGTTCAGAAACATAATGATTAGAAATAAATGGTCAAAAATGGTCAAAGTGGTTTCAAATGTATTTTTTTCTTGAATATCTGCAGCATGATCATGATGATAAATAATGAGAAGCCGTAGTGTTACTCTCATTAAATCGGAGACCTATACAGATAGCCGAGAGTGTTGTAACAGTGCAGTTTAAAGGAAGAAATTAAGTTTCATTCAACTTCTGTTGTATCTCTTTTTATGAATATTTGATATTCTATTTCCCTACGGCAAGCATTTCAAATTTTTAGAATGTTGTGAATACAATTTTTTTTTTCTGGAAAACTTTTTTTTTTTCGATGATGATTTACTCTAATGGAATGACATGACAATACTGTCCTAAAACGTAAACCTCAAGTAGTTTTGCACTCTGCTGAACACAACAATTTCTTTCTTGTTCCTTATCTTGTGACTTGGACCCCCCCCCCCCTCCCCACCTTAAATACATTGACTCTTCCCCTATTAAAAATTTTCTGGTGTATCCATTTAAATCACAGCTTTGGATAAATCAAAGTACATCAAGTATCGGAATACCCTTACATCCCTGTTACGTAAAGCGAAAAAGGGTTATTTTTGTTTCTTGTTTGAACAGCATAAGTCAGATGTAAAATCTACTTGGTGTGTAATTGATACAATGTAATGTAATTCATAAACATGAAAATAAAAGTGTAATTGATAAGATTGTCTGTGAAGGCAAGAATATAACAGATGATGGAGAAATTGCGGAAGTATTCAATTCTTTTTTTTTTTGTTAATATTGGTCCAAATTTGGCACGCAACATTTCATCTGCACACAGACCTTTCCACTCATATCTACTAAATTTCAATCCTCAGTCTTTATTTTTTCTCCCTGTACTTGAAGCAGAGGTCTTAGATATTGTTAATTCCCTTTCCCCCAAGAAGAGTGCAGGTCACGATGGATTTTCTAATCATCTCATAAAATGTATTATAAATGAAATTCTTTCACCATTAGTCAACATTTTGAATTTGTCTTTACTTACTGGCATTGTGCCCACTCAAATGAAAATTTCCAAAGTTTTACCAATCTATAAGAAGGGTAGAGAGGATGAGTTGGGAAATTATCGACCAATATCATTACTGTCTTCTTCTTTCTAAAATACTTGAGAAGGTGGTTTATAATCGTTTACTTAAATTTTTAAATGAATGTGATATTTTAGCTGATAATCAATTCGGATTCCGGAAAAAAACATGCAACAACCCATGCTATATCATTACTTGTAGAGAAAGTTGCGAAAGCTATAGACTCAAAGTCGCATACAGTCGGCTTGTTTCTGGACTACTCCACGGCCTTTGACATATTAATAGACCACGAAATACTCGTGTACAAATTAAATCATTACGGCATTCGTGGAAAGGCCTTGGAGTGGTTCAGAAGTTATCTTACCAGAAGAATTCAGTTTGTTGAAGTGAATAACCATGACTCAGAAATAAACTCGATTTGCTGTTGCGTTCCACAGGGCTCCCTCTTAGGTCCTCTTTTATTTATTCTTTATATTAATGACTTCTGCAACTCATCCTCTCTGCTGTCTTTTCTTCTGTTTGCAGATGACACAAGTCTTTTTTATTCTCACTCAGATCCTTATGTGTTGCTTGATTCTGTGAATAACGAACTGCAACTGGTATTTGAATGGATACAGGCGAATAAAATATCGCTCAATATAAAGAAGACTAATTATATGGTCTTTAGTAATACAATACAGTTTCTTCCAGGTCCAGTATTAGTGAATGGTTTGCAGTTAAATCAAATAGATTCAACAAAATTTTTAGGTATCTATATTGATAGTAATCTTTCTTGGAAGGTTTATGTTGACTATTTATGTAAGTTGTTGTGTAAAAACGTTAGAGTTATTCACAAATCGAAGTACCTTTTCCCCAAGCCAATATTGCATTCCCTCTATTCAACTCTATTATTACCTTACTTAAATTACGTAATATTGGCCTGGGGGAATTGCTCTAAGACTAAAATCGATTCGTTATTTTTGATTCAGAAAAAGGCCTTGCGGATTATAAATCGTGCACATTTTTTGGATCATACAGATGAATTGTTTGTTTCAAGTAAATTACTAAAAGTTTCTGATTTGTATTTGTATCACGTTGGAATTTTTATGTATAAGTTGAGTATTGGCGATCTTCCTAGTTTATTTTCCTCAATGTTTGTTAAAAACAGTGAAATTCATAATTACCCCACAAGGCAAAGTGGATCATATCACTTTTCCCTCGTTCGTACAGTTTTAGCCCTTAAGACAATTACTTCTACCGTCTTTCTTTCTGGAATGAGTTAGATTCTGTTCGGCTGCAATCAATTTCTCTAAGTTCCTTTAAGCAAAATCTAAAAGCCAATTTTTTTTAAAATCTTATGTATAGTTACTTGCTGTGACCATTTTGATATATCTGTTCTTATTCGCAATGATGCCTCGCTCGGGTGACTTAATTTGACCACATTTCTTTGACCAATAGTGCAATTTTATGGAACATTGAATCCCTGAGATTTACCTTGAACATCATAAACTATTTTGTACATTTCGTAGAGTTTATCATAATCTCGACATACCGATTTTCGCTTGTGTTTCGTCATCTTTCGTAATTAGGATGTTGTACTAAACGCTTATATTATTTCTTTGGAACCTACATCCTACAAGCATTGCTTTTTAGTAGGTTCCTCATATTTACACAACATTTTATTACATGTCCTTATACATTTGTGAAATTACGTCTAAAATTGAATGTTGTGTTATACATATTTTACTCCGAAATCAAATGGAATATGAAACCTGAATACGGAATGTGGAATATGGAACTTGAATTTCAAAAAAAAAAAAATCATCGGTATTATTCGACGTGGTGTCAAAGATTAAAAGAGGGAAATTATTATATCACTGTACAGTCATTTGTGAAGCAATGAAATGCATCCCTCAAGTGGTTTAGAAGGCATTGCTCGTTTGTAACTACATTTTTTTTTCACTTTTGATTATTTTCAGCAATTCCAGTGTAATTTGCCTCATTGCATATTTCTCTTGAATTGTGTATATGTATGTTTAATTTGCTGGGTCCTATCTTTAATCCACAGATCTTGACAGCACCGCAACAACGGAAGTATCTTGGAATTATTCAACAGGTTAGTTCGATCTCTCTCCACCCCCACCCATAAGAAAACCAGCAGTGTCTTGGATTGGTTGTCTTGTTGTTGTTGTTTTCTCGCGTAAGCTCAAAATATTATGTTTTTCATAGTGACTCAATCGCATTATGATACATGTTTTACCAATGATTTATTATAGAAACCCACTGTTTTTGAAAACTTCAGACGAAATATCTCCAATAAAGTGACCGTACTTTCCCTATGTTGAGTTATCCCCAATGGAAGTACACGGTTCAGTCACTGTACAGTGTCCAATTGATTCTTTTGATTGAAGATTTAAAAAAAAATGTGTAGTCTCCCCAGATTTTACTCAACAGTCATGCCGTCATCACATCACTTCGAGTATAGCGTGCAAAGTTTTAAAACCTCAATTCAAAGTTATCCGCTATAGAGCTTCCTCATGTCACGATTATAACTGTCCCTAACCGACTCAAACATGCCCACATGTCTTGAAGAAAATGATATGACAAGAAACAAAAAGACAAACTACGTAAAAGGACATATGCAAAAACTGATCATCAGGCAACGACGCTTCATCTGTAAACCAAGACTGGAGGTGCTTGGATTATGTGTTTAATCCCCCCCCCCCTCCCCTCCCCGTATGCCGTTGATTTGGAGTAAGGGAAAAACAGCTGCAAGCACCATCTTGTGCGCTTTTCTTTCTCTTTGTTTCTTTCATTAAAAAAACATAGTCCCTATACTTGCTATTTATCCACTTAGAATGGTAATTTTCCATCTTACAGCACTAACGACAGAAACCGAGTCATCAAGCAACTTGATCCTAACTGCGAGTCCCTCTGCAAACTTAAATGGGACAACATCTGTTCTGAAATCCCCAAAACCCAGCAACAGTGTCAACGGGAAATCTCGCAAAGTATCTGTCATCTCACTCATCATTGCAGGGGTATTGTTATTCGTTCTGCTTCTGCTGTTTGTTGTGATGTGTGGATGGCTAAGGAACAGGGGAAGCCACGCTAGCCCGGTGAATAGAGATGGACTCGCCGCCGCTGAGGGCGTTAATATCCAACTAACCACCCGTGTATATCAGGTCCGCCATGTACATGCTACAGCGCCTAACCTTGCGGCAAAGGGAAAGGGAAACCTGGCGCCATCCATGAACATCTCCACGCCCTGCAGACTACCAGCGGCATTTGTCGAGTCCGGATCACCCTGCCAGGACGCCGATCAAGAATACGAAGAAATGGAATCCGTGCTTGTGATTGACCAGGGGTACCCAGAAGCAGAATTTGACACCTATGGCCCCTCTTGCTTGAGTTCAACCTAGCTATTTAAAAAGACTTCTATTCCAAAACGTTGTCTCCGAAAATCAATGAAAGCATATAAGGCCTATTGGAAATGTCCTCTTGACGTAGAGTTTTATAGACGTGTCATATACCTAAATCACAAACAGGGATGTCGATCTGTGTTCATAATGGGGCGGGGGAACGCAAGAATGGGGTGATATGAGATGGGAAGGGGGGGAGGTGTTGGCCAGGGAGAGTGCTTTCCACAGCATGAGCTCTTTAAAAATACTCATATCAGAAAATATAGGTTTTCCCGGCCAATTTCGCACTTTCGTCAGTCCATTTGATAAAAGGTTCATTCAATTTAGCGAAAATCCTCGTCACTGCACATTTTATCATTCAAAATTACAAGTTGTTCGTTCAATTTAGCATTTCGATCAATGAAATTCGCACATGTGCCTTTCGAATTTGTAAAACGGGCATTCAAATTGGCACGCGCTCTTCAGTCATTCAAATTCGCCAGCACTGGCGGAAACTGGCATTTCAGTCATTCAATTTCGTGTATGGGCAGTCAAATTCCAAACATGTTCATTCAAATTGGAGTAATGTTATTTCTATTTTGAAAAGGTGAGAACCGTGATTTATACGTATTTAAATGCGATTTTTTGTTTCTTCCACACACTGTTAAGTATATAGTAAAGGTATCTTTGACCCTAAATACTCAAGTTTGTTGTTCTGTAACGCCCCTATTCTTTCATACATGTTATCAGAACTATACATGCACCAGTTACATAGATTCACTTCACTTTCTTATGTCATTGTATGTCCAGTCATGGCAGCACAAGTTAGATACAGGCGTATCTCTCAAGAAGACAGGGAAAGAATCATAGAAGCATTTGAGGGTAATAACCTTGACAAATTGATGGCTAGAGCTGATCCAAGAACTTTATTTCTGATGATTGACGTAATATAGCACCCATCCAATGAAAATAATGAAACATGCCGATGAAAGAAATAATCACGATGTAAATGGAAACTTCCTTCTCCCAATGTCAAAACAAATTTAAGATTAATGTACCTGTGAATAAAATAATGCTATCGAACATAATAAACACATGTACGCATATTTTGAAGTACTGTTGCAAAGATGATATCAGAATGAAGAATGAATACGAAAATATGAAATGTTATGATTCTCGCAAACAATACCTATGATGAATAAAAATGAAAAAACAAAGAATAAGAGCATAAACGTGTATGCTAAATTGACTGCAGTAAATGCGAAATTGGATGCCCAAGAATGAATTCGAATGAACGAGTGCAGCGTATACGTGATCACGTGACTATATCATACTAAATTGAATGAACGATTTACGAAAAGGTGCTTGTCTTACGAATTTGAACGGGAAAAGTGCTGATTCGAATGAGGTTAAAGGTAATTTGAATGCTCCAAAATTAATTTGAATGAAAATATTATAAAATTGAAATACCGAACATGCCATCTAGGCTAAATTGTGTTAAATTGAATGCAGCAATTAGGAATTGGACTGAAAAAAGTGCGAAATTGGCCGGGAAAACCTATATTATGTGTTCGTTAGGGTAGTTGCTGGAAAGGTATAATTTAGCAAAATCGTTAGGTATTGGAGTCAGGATTTCAAGAAAACAAAGCTTCATACATACATAATCATAGGCGTAGGCAGGATCGATGAGGTGCACGACTTTTGATTAGAATAACTTGAACATTGCCTATGAACATGGATCAAGAAAGTGTACTAAGTCTGTGGAGGTGAACGGGCGGGGGGGGGGGTGATTGAGGAACTGTTGCATTCTTAAAATTGAAATTCAGCTTCCATGTGCACATTCTGTGTGGAATGTTTGGAACATTTTCCATCAAAGAAAGTAAGAAAAATTGATATCTATGGAAATATAAATGAATAAATCGTGGTATCAGTGAATAGACTGATGGCACATATTAACGACATTATATGCGATATGTATTCGCTCCCATCTGGATAACGAGAAATGTAATAACAATGACAAAAAAGAAACTAAATTATCAGATTGTTGCCTCATTTTCTAATTTATTCATCAAACTATTTGACAATTTCATATGCGGATTGAAAAAAAAAACTGAACTTCCAACAACCTATGTCCCTCCGGATACGCCCCTGATTAGGAATATTTTCTCTGCAGTAGAATTCATGATTCCCAAAATTTGGAAGTTAATTAAAATTAGCAGAATTGATGCCTTTAATAGGTTCAAGTGTCATGGGCGGCATAGATCCAAACAGTCACAGTTTAGATTTTAGAATAAATCAATCAATAGGCAGCACGCAACATGCTCGTGACTCACAATAATTCAAACCAAGAATAATGGAGCCACGGACTCGTACAGTCCACGAGTCTTGCAATCCACGAGAAAGACGCTAACGCCCGAATTGCTCTTCTTTCCTTTCTCTTTCTTTTTCTTTTCCTTTCTTTTCCTTTCCTACTTTCGTAAATGTTTTGTTGGGTTTTTTGACCAGCCAATTTGAGGGGACATGTGCCCCCCATGCCCCTTCCCGTAGTTATGCCAATGCGACTCATGGGCAATATGAACTAGAAGGGCCGTCGAAGGCGGCAAACCCACGCCTCTACAGTGCCAGAGCCCTGTTGCTATGAAGGAAATTTATCTTGATTCTTTTTCTTACGAGTTACATTGAATTTTGCTTTAACTTATAGATGTAATGTAGTATCCCAGGAAGTCACTGGGTTAAACATGGTTGGAGTGGTTGAATGCAACTGATTGACAAATCGCCCTTCTCAACATGTATAAACACCGATTACTCAGTGTGTTTTGAGCTGAGGAGAGTAAGCCATGATATAAAAAAAAAACCATCATGGGCTTTACATACTCGGATGGGAATCGAACAAACAACCTCCTGATTACTACAGGCGTCATATCCACTAGACTACCGAGCTTTCGCCCGATAGCCAGTGTTGGTCCGAATCCCTTAATAGCAGCGAGTACTGCATATTTTTATTCAAATTAATAACTCGACGCAAGGATCATTAATTTAAAAAGAGCCAAATTAATTCAGACATAGCAGAATAATACAATAAGGCAACAGCTTGCCCAGGTAACCCACAATGCGTGTTTTTTTTTTGCTCGTACCTTTCTTGCGGAGGCCACGTCCGCCACGTTTTTTCTGAAAACGGAGAGAGTGGCAACCGCCGGGAGGGAGTACGTCAACGCACGTCGGCCGTACGGTTGCGCAAGGTGTAAGTACGTGGCCCGCACGCTGTTTACGTGCAAAAACGTGGGCAAAATTTGAGTTCCGTACGGATTTTGGAACACACAGACACGTCTTGGCACTTATAGTGCATGAGGATCTTTCGCTTCGATTGATCGAGCTGCGTGAGGCGCGTGCTCTCTACGGTCAACTCACTGACACCGGGCGTCTTTTATATTTTTTCGTAAAAGACGCACGGTGTCTGCGCGCTCGTTGGCTGTAGAGAGCACGCGCATCATCCATACGGGGAGTGAATCCGTGGCCCAAACACAGCCCGGACGCAGCAGAAGTTTCTCATGCAGTAGCCTAAAATTGCGTCGTGTCTGTGGGCTCCCAAATCTGTATGCTTTTGCCAACGGACGTTGAACAAGTGTGTGTGTGTGTTTGTGTGTGTGTGTGTCAACAGCGTAAATCCGTGCTGAGGAGTGGGGGGGGGGGGGGGGGGATGATCGGCGATAGTCACCATCACCACGATTACAAGCCCATAACCGGACGGGTGCAGCCAGTGACGTACCGTGGCGGGTTGGTCAAGACGGGGGGGGGGGGGGGGGGGGGACACCTCGTGGAAAAGTAATTTTGATGGTGTGTACCACTGATCTCCCCTCTAGAGGGGAGATCAGTGGTGTGTATGCATGCTTGTGCGTGCGTGCGTGTGTATATGTGTGTGCGCGTATGTGCGTGTGCTGCATGTCAGTCTGGAAACTGGAATGGGGACTGCAATACATAACGGAATGTGATACATTCCACTGCGCAGTCATTTTTTTCCTTATGGATTATGGAATGACGGTGTGAAACGATAAATTACTGGCAGCAGCATCAGGAGAATTGCATAACAATTAAATAATGAATGCGAGCGAGCGGAGCGAGCGAGCTTCAAAATTTTGACATTTTACGGTCCCCAAACTGCCGTTTGTAGCTATATTTTTTCGCTTTGGAAATTAAGTGGGCGCACCGGACGCAACTGCTGGCAATTACTGGCAACGACATCAGGAGAATGACATAACGATTATATGCGAGCGAGCGAAGCGAGCGAGCTTGAAAATTTTAACATTTTACAGTCCCCAAACTGCCGGTTGTAGCTATATTTTTTTCGCTTTGGAAATTAAGGGGGCGCAACGGGCGCAACTGCTGGCAATTACTGGCAGCAACATCGGGAGAATGGCATCACGATTAATGCGAGCGAGCGGAGCGAGCGAGCATGAAAATTTTGACATTTTACTGTCCCCAAACTGCCGTTAGTGTAGCTATATTTTTTCGCTCTGGAAATTAGGGGGCGCACCGGACGCAACTGCTGGCAATTACTGGCAGCGACATCAGGAGAATGACATAACGATTATTATGCGAGCGAGCGAAGCGAGCGAGCTTGAAAATTTTGACATTTTACAGTCCCAAAACTGCCGGTTGTAGCTATATTTTTTTCGCTTTGGAAATTAAGGGGGGGGGGCACCGGGTGCAACTCCTGGCAATTACTGGCAGCAACATTAGGAGAATAACATAAAGATTATAATATGCGAGCGAGCGCAGCGAGTAAGCCTGCAAATTTTGACATTTTACAGTCCCAAAACTGCCGTTTGTGTAGCTGTATTTTTTCACTTTGGAAATTAAGGGGAGGAGGGGGGGGGGGCGCACTTGGCGCAACTGCTGGGAATTACTGGTACCAATATCAGCAGAATGGCATAGCGATTAAATGCGAGTGAGCTTGAAAATTTTGTTATTTTACAGTCCAAAAACTGCCGTTTGTAGCTATACTTTTTTGGCTTTGGAAATTAAGGGGGTGCAACGGGCGCAACTGCTGTCAATAACTGGCAGTGACATCAGGAGAATAGCATAACAACTAAATGTGAGCAAGCGGAGCGAGTGAGCTTGAAAATTTTGATATTTTTCAGTCTCAAAACTGCCGTTTGTAGCTATACTTTATAATAAGGGGGGCGCACCGGGCGCAACTGCTGGCAATTACTGGCAGCAACATCGGGAGAATGGCATCACGATTAATGCGAGCGAGCGGAGCGAGCGAGCATGAAAATTTTGACATTTTACTGTCCCCAAACTGCCGTTAGTGTAGCTATATTTTTTCGCTTTGGAAATTAGGGGGCGCACCGGACGCAACTGCTGGCAATTACTGGCAGCGACATCAGGAGAATGACATAACGATTATTATGCGAGCGAGCGAAGCGAGCGAGCTTGAAAATTTTGACATTTTACAGTCCCAAAACTGCCGGTTGTAGCTATATTTTTTCGCTTTGGAAATTAAGGGGGGGGGGGCACCGGGTGCAACTCCTGGCAATTACTGGCAGCAACATTAGGAGAATAACATAAAGATTATAATATGCGAGCGAGCGCAGCGAGTAAGCCTGCAAATTTTGATATTTTACAGTCCCAAAACTGCCGTTTGTGTAGCTGTATTTTTTCACTTTGGAAATTAAGGGGAGGAGGGGGGGGGGGGGGCGCACTTGGCGCAACTGCTGGGAATTACTGGTACCAATATCAGCAGAATGGCATAGCGATTAAATGCGAGTGAGCTTGAAAATTTTGTTATTTTACAGTCCAAAAACTGCCGTTTGTAGCTATACTTTTTTGGCTTTGGAAATTAAGGGGGTGCAACGGGCGCAACTGCTGTCAATAACTGGCAGTGACATCAGGAGAATAGCATAACAACTAAATGCGATCGAGCGGACCGAGTGAGCTTGAAAATTTTGACATTTTGCAGTCCAAAAACTGCCTTTTGTACTCGCTTTGGAAATTGAGAGGGGGGGGGGGGGGCGGATCCGCCACTGGTAGTCAATGGTGTCGGTTTATGTTCATGATTTGGGGAGGTATGACCAGCGAGGGCACGTCGAAGTGACCAAAGATGGGGGAAGGATATCCAATATCTGCACTTTAGAACATCCTCTAATATTATTGTTTGTGTTTGTGTGTGTGTGTGTGTTTTATATACATGAAAAAGTTAGGAAATAGCCCAGGTCAAGTCTTATTATTGGCAATGCAAGGCATTTTGATATAGACTAGTATGTAAAGCAACACTGCAAAATCATTAATGATCTAGCTTTGATATACACGAAGCGTAAGGTACAAAGGTGTACATTCTACATCACATTGCGCAACGTTACAGCGACTCTTTATGCCGTTCGGATGTTCTGAGTACACTGCGCACATCCTGCTTATATTCAGAATGCCAACCAGGAATCATGCTGAATCGCAATATTTTGTCGGCTCCGGACTTTTTGCACAATGTTTCACGTTATATACCTCTTTAATTATGGTTAAAAGAAATCTTAGAAAAATATCTTATTTTTTGATCCCCCTTTCATGTTGATTTCAAAAGCAGTTTAGTAACCCTTGAATTACCATTTTGGTAATTTTTTATTCTTTTTTTACGAGCGGATGCGGGGGGGGGGGAAGCTTGGCGCCCCCCCCCCCCCACACACACACTTAACAGGGATCGAATGTACCACTGTTTTGCATGAACTTAATATAAAGTATGAGGGAAGTGGCAGCAAAAATATGAAGACTTTTTGTTTTTGTTTGTTTTTTTTTTCTTTTGCTTGTCAGCCGACTTTTGGCGGAAAATCAGACCTTGAAAGAACGAGGAATTTTTGTTGTTGTTTCTCTATCTTTTGATTTTCTTTCTTCTTGACTGACAGGTGATTTTGACCCCCACCCCCGCCCTTTAAAAACGTAGCATAGCCCTGAATAATGCCTAAATATATTCAATGAAATGGTAGGCCTAATATGGATCTCCATTTCTTTGTATGTAATAACGTACCGGTATTATCTTCCTGTAGGTATTGTATTTTTCTATTTTCTTGATTTAAGTCAATAAAGCAATCATCCCAGAGGCATCGTTCTGTAATGATGGTGGGTGGGGGAGGGACTTGGAGTTGGAATATCTGTGCGAGGGAGCGGAGCGACCGAATGGGGGAGGGTGTGGGAGGGGGATACCCCCCTCTCAGACGAGGAAGATTTTGCATTTTCAGACCTGAAATTAAGCGATCTGGTGCACACTTTTGGTGAAATTTTGGATTTACATGTTTACAATGTATAGGCCTATACTATTTGACGTTGTCAACGTCTTGGTCATACCTTATGTCGATATTACTGTCTTTGAGAGCGAGCGAAGCGAGCGAGCGCTTGAGAAAATTATGTATACATTATCCTACAAGACTATTCAGCTCTGTTACCTGTCTGGAGGCGGGCGTACGAACGTCATGCAATATGCCAAAATTGATGCAATCACATTTTTGCTTCCTCCATTTTTTCCCTCAAATTTTATGGGGAGGGGATGATTGTACAGGCCATCCCCCTCCTCCATTTCGGGGGGGGGGGGGATATATCCCCCCATCCCCCCGGGATTTACGCCCATGGTGTGTGTGTGGGGGGCAATGCACGGTGCAATGTGCGTCCCTCAAGAACATACATGCACCCCCAGTAATATTGGAGGTGTTCAAAAAGGGGCATTAAATGCAAATAATTTGATATTAAATGATTTTAGACATTAAGTGTAAAATCTTAGTCGATACCTAGTTGAATCATTACAAAAAATCTTTCATTGCAACAACTTCCCATTTTCGTCTTGCACAGATGCACTGCATTTGCGAATAAAATATTCCCACACCAGACACTACAGAACAGAACTAACTTAGGTCTGCTGATACTGGCACGTCATGACAGGGCTATAGGAGTGTCGATCGTGGAAAAAATTAGGAACTTTTAGTTTTGTGCGCCTCCGCAAAAAAAAAAAAAAAAAGGAAGAAAAGAAAAAAACCCGGATATGAATGGGTCTGATAATCATATTATCAAAACTCATTCAAATTATTGCATATCATTTTATCTTCAAAATTTGTTGTCAAATCATGAGACAGAGTACTAGTAGCTTAACTTTTAGTGGAGGAATAGAAATTATTCACTTTCCGGAAATGGAAGTGGCAGCTAAAGGCTTTTGTTTTTATATTTTGTTTTATAGTCTGGATCCCCCCCCCCACCCCACACACACACAAATTAGCTTAAATTAACTTAAATTATTAAGAACAAAAAATCAAAATTTGAGGCACTGCATTGTGTAGCGTTTTTTCTCACTTTATTTTGGGAAAATAAGGAAGTTGATAATCTGGCAAAAAGCCAAAAGGTTCAGCTCCCCTCCCCTCCGCCGGCGAAGTTGTGCTCGTATAACCAATGTTACTACTAGTAATAAATGTATGAAGCATCAGTATAATTAAGACTTAAGACCCCAATTTCATGAATTACTTTTACAAAAGATAATGGAGAGGGGAAGACCGGATAGATCGCCGTTTTTGGTGTAACGCCTGCCATGCGTATGGAAACGGGCGCAAAAAGCATCGGATAAGTAACCGACGCATTTTGTGTATAAACAAATGGGAGAACCTGACCCAGACCACACCCGTGTAGCCAGGGGGACGATGGGTGTGGTCGCCCCCAAAACGCAAAAAAAAAAGGAAAAGAAAAAACATGAAGAAAAAAAGGAGTAAAAAAGACAAAAAGGTGAGGAAAAGAAAGAAGAGAAGAAGTAGAAACGTCGATGCTTCGACAATACACAAAGCGCGTCACAGAATCGGTATAGCATGCATTGCACACACATAATATTATGCATCATACACAATTTACGGTACCGCGTACAGTATAATACCGGTAAACGGTGAACATTATGCGCAATGTATCTTCGCGATTCGGCCAGAAAGCAAAGCAGGGAAGAGAGAGAGAGAGAAAGAAAATGAACACAAGAGAAAGGAAAGGCGGAATTCAAAACGGAAATAAAAGACAGCTTTTGTTTCATTTTTTAACATCTAAACATTGTTGAAGAGGGGTGTTGAACAGCTCAAACACCTCCCTTTTGCCCAAGGGAGGTGTTTGAACACCTCAAACACCCCCGTTTTGGCAAAGGGGGGTGTTTGAACACCCAAAACACCCCCCTCGCTACGCCCTTGATTGAAACCTTGGTTTAACCCATGGACAGTTTATATGGAGCACCAAGTGTCGCATGGCCTATTTCGTTACAAAATCAGTCATTTCGTCGACGAAATGATCATTTCGTAACGAAATAAAAACATTGCGTGACGAAATAGGCCATGCGACACTTGGCGCTCCAAACAAATTGTCCATGAGTTAAACCATGGTTTAAATTCTATTACATAACACTTCGTACAAGCTTTCAGAGGGTTAGCATATTCCTGCGTGCTTTGGCAGAGAGATCACACCAAGGAAATTCAAAGTCTTTTGTTATGATAATGAGTTTGGCACCCCAGTCCCTATAAATAGCAGGTATTCCCACTATTCGACATCTTTTCTTCGTGTGTTCGGCAGAGAGTTAGCTTGCACAGTGCAACTGTGCGTTATAAGCTTCGCTTACTGATCTTTTTCGACGTGTGACAAACCTGAGTGATACAGAAGACAACGGTTCACAGCCGCCGGTAACGGGGCTGTATATCAGGTAGAGCTGCAGTCTAATCTTTCGGCGCAGAAGAGTGAGATTCAACGTTTATCGGCCCAATTATCTCGCTTTATGGATGGACAGATGTCTGTCTCCAAAACCTCTGAGCCAGCCCGCCATGCGCTGCATGCGGGAGCACTTCAGACTGGCTCCTTCGCGGTGTGACCGCGAAGTTGATTTACTGAGCACTTTGTGGAGTCAATCAGCCAGAATTCTGCAACCACTCACCTGCTCAGCTCCGACCCGAAGGCGGAGTTCGAGAGCTTAGTGCAGGCAGCACAGGCCGTGGGAGGCAGTGCAAACGCCGCTCCGGCGACCAGCTCATAGAGCTGGAAGCAGACAATTTGTATGAAGGCCCTGAGGAATTCGGCCTCGCAGTTTCTGATGGATTGACCGCTCAGCTGACAAGGCGGTCACATTGCCCCCGTAAAAGGAGAGCGTGGAAAAAAGAATCCATACACTACAGTACATGACGCCCTCGACGCCCCCTTTCGGTGTGTGCACCGAGAGTCGAGGAGCAAATGTGCACCTCGATCCCCGGGAAAACCGTCCAGCTGACAGAAGTGCAAAAGACGGTGATTCAGTGAATGTTCCCTTTAGTAAATGCTAAAATCACCCGGGAGCTGCAGACAGCAGCTAGGGAGCAACGGTCAGTCCATTCAGCCCCCGTTGCTTGACTGGCGGTCAACGGAATTACTCTGTGCGGTAAAATCCTCGTATGAGATGAACATGAGACCCGAGAGGAGCTCAAACTTGCTTTCAATCAGAAGTGCATGGGCATAATAATTTATGCAGTAGATCGATCTCCATAGGGAAAACGCTATTTGAGAAAGACTTGCAAACAACATGAAAAATGCTGGCGAGTCGCCCCTCGTGCGTGGGCCAAAAAGTCACCTTCTTCGACCGACCGCGTCGTCGGTCGTTCGGTAGCACGCGGATAGAACATACCGTCATATTTTCCAGCAACGCACCATCTAATGTAGAAAAACTAGTAAGTCCCCGTTTACATGCGGGACGACTCAGATTTTTCAAAGAGACGTGGTCTCTCATTATTTCTGATCCCTGGATTTCAGACACTATTTGTTGTTACAAGATCTTATTTGACGGTTATCCCAACAAAAATTATTCCTCCTCAATTACTACTGTCGGAGGAGGAAAATGCGGCAATTAATTTGGAATTTCTTTCGTTGCTAACCAGAAAGGGGCAACATCAGAAATTTCCCCAGGGGAAGTTTCATTTCTGTCCACTATATTCACAGTTCCAAAGAAAACCGAGGATCTCAGATCCTTCATTGATTTGAAAAATCTGAACTCGTTCGTTCAGTATGAGCATTTCAAGATGGAAATTTTTCGAAATGTTAAAGAAATCCTAATCAATGCAATCCGACTACTTAACGTCACTGGATCTCAAGGATGCATATTTTTCCATTCCTATTCATGAATATTATCAAAGTATTTGTTCTACGTGGAATGGTCGTATCTATTGTCTTACTTGCTTACCCTCTGGGTTAAGTTCAGCGCCAAGGGTATTTACTAAAGGAATGAAACCCGTTATTGCTTCTCTTAGAAGCAGAGGCATGAGAATAATGATTTATTTGGACGATATTTTGATTGTTTGCCCGCTCTAAAGAGGAGAGTATTGCTAACACGAACTGTGTTTTGGTTTTACTGGCATCATTGGGATTGTCATTAATTTTGGGAAGTCACAACATCTCCGACCTACTCAGGCTTTGATTTGGTGGCGAGCCATCTAGACGAAAAAAAAAATGACAAGATAAGGAATCTTGGGCATCCTATTTTGTCGTCTCCCTCGACAAAAATTCGAGATTTAGCAAAGTTCATTGGTTTCTTTCTTCTCCATTTGACCCCGTACCGGCGGGTCGTTGGCATTATCGTGTTCTAGAGTCGTGCAGAACCAAAGCAGTGCAAGAATCAGGTGGTAATTTTGATACATCTCTTTAATTCAACTAGAGATTGTAATTTGTCATCACTGACAAATTAAGGTGATCCGATTTTTTTTTATCAATGATTCGAGTCCTGATCGCAATAGGCATGACCATACAAGTTTCATCTGTGTTTAAAGACATTGGCCGTGTGATGTTTGCATTCTCATTTAGAAAAGGGAGTCATATCTGCCATCTTTGGTACCAAATTCTGTATACACTGAATAACGAAGATACAGCAATGAATACATATGACCTTTGACCCACCTTTGCACTCCCAAGATTGCATCTGATGAAATAGTGGTTATTTTGTGAAATGATTCTCGCGACATCGTCTATACGTGTGAAAAATATGGGAAAGATAGGACAGGTATTCACTAAGATACAAGATGAAACATTTATGACCTTTGACCCTAATTTACATACCCAAGATGTTGTCCGATCTAGTAGTTGTTATTTTATGAAATAATGTACGAGACATGAACTAAACATGTGCAAAATATGGGGGTGATAGGGCGTTTTTTTCTTGAGTTATTGCAAAGAAAGTTGCAGAAAGAAAGAAATATCTCAATACATAGAAGATAAGCTTTAATTTCAACCAATTTTTTATCGTAATTCCGACATCGTATGAAAAAACGTCGGAAATGAAACGATAGCGCAAAGTCTCAGCTACAATATATTAAAATCTGGGAGAAATTCACCGAAGGGTAAGTGAGCTAGTGCTCGATAAAGACAGTCATGTCAATTTTCACATTAAAGAAAATTCCCTCCCATAGAGATAACACGTCATAACGAAGATACAAAAAGAAGTACATATGACCTTTGACCTCAATTTGCACAGACAAGATGGCATCTGAGTAAAAAGTGATTATTTTGTGAAATGATCCTTGTAACATGGTCTTTGCGTGTGCAAAATATGGGAAAGATAAGACATGTATTCACTAAGATACAGGGTGAAACACCTATGACCTTTGACCCTAATTTACATACCCAAGATGGTGTCCGATCAAGTAGCTGTTATTTTATGAAATAATTCACGTGACATGAACTAAACATGTGCAAAATATAGAAGTGATAGAGGCCGTTTTTCTTGAGTTATTGCAAAGAAAGTTGCAGAAAGAAAGAAATATCTCAATACATCGAAGATAAGCCTGAATTTCAACCTAATTTTTTGACGTGATTTTGACATCGTATGAAAAAACAAAGGGCACACTTACCGTAGCGTAAAGTCTCAGCTACAACATATTAAAATCTGGGAGAAATTTACCGAAGCTTAAGTGAGCTAGTGCTCGATAAAGATAGTCATGTCAATTTTCATTTCCAGAAAAACTGCACTCCCATAGAGATAACACGTAAACTGGTCAAATTTGACAAGATTACTTTTAATCCATTTTTACGAGGTGATACCGTTATCCAATCAGAACACTGTAATTTTATTTTTGAAAGAACATTAAATAAGCTACATCATACTGAAATCTGGGTGAAAATTGACAAAGGACTAGTGAGATACGCTCGAATGAACTTGAAATTTGATGACGTCATTTTGAAAATTTACTTTTTTTACTTTATTATGAAATTTGATATCTTTTAATCATTTTGTCAGCGTTGCCAACCCATGAAATGACATGTACAACTCATCAGTTTTCAAAATATGTATAGAAAATGGGGGGTCACCGTCCATCCTGACGAGTAAAATCGGATTTAAAATTGTCAGTTTTTTGGCATAGTTGTACTGCATATCGCCATTGACGCGCGCGCGGAATTTCAACTTTGACGGGCCCGTATGACGTCATATTGAGTCGGATTGACTTGAAACTTGGTAGAAATATTCCTTGACATTTCAGGCAGCCGATACGTGTGAAAAAACGGGAAATTTCTATTGCATATAAGCTGTGCGTGCGTATATGCGCGCGCGCGTACGCGTCCGTCCGATTTTTTCAATTTTTCAAAAAATGCTCCAAATGGTCTGAAACGTGTGCAAAAAAAATTTGAGCTCGATTTGAGCATACAAATATTTCAACGCGCGCGTACGCGCACGTACCAAGAGAAAATGTGAATTTTGAGAATATGAGTAGAATGCGCATAACTTGAAATATATGTGACGTAAATTTCATTGAAAAACTTTATTCCATTAATGAGATATGACTGAAAATGTGTTTTCATATAATGACGTCATAGTGACGTCACGGTCAACTGATCACTTTGATTTTAGTTCGATTGCCGTCTTTGGGACACGATACATACATGGTATAAGTTTGAAATTGATAGGCAGAGTACTTTCTGAGCTAACCTCTGCACAACTTTTGGGGAGAAATAAAGAAAGAAGAAGAAGAAGAAAGAATCCGTACAGATACAATAGGTGATCCGAGAGGATACTCGGATCACCTAATAAACAATAATGCCATTGAAGAAATTCGTTGGTGGCTTCCCTTGCCATGCAAGGAATTTGGGTCCTGCATCGACATTCCTGTCATCCATTGACAATATTCGTACAGATGCCAGCACCTCAAGATGGGGTACACTCTGTGTAAATGATAATTCCCTTGCTCAAGGTGTCTGGTCTCGAGAGGAAGCTAATCTGCATATCAATGCGCTAGAATTACTGGCTATTCATCGAGGCCTTGCCTCCCTGTGCAACACCTCCCATAAGCAACACATTCATATTAAGTCAGATAACAGTGCAGCTGTCAGTTACGTCAGGAAAATGAGTGGTAGTATTCCATTACTTAACTAGAGATTGTAATTTGTCATCACTGACAAATTAAGGTGATCCGATTTTTTTTTTTATCAATGATTCGAGTCCTGATCGCAATAGGCATGACCATACAAGTTTCATCTGTGTTTAGAGACATTGGCCGTGTGATGTTTGCATTCTCATTTAGCAAAGGGAGTCATATCTGCCATGTTAGGTACCAAATTCTGTATACACTATAACGAAGAAACAGCAACAAGTACGACCTTTGACCCACCTTTGCACTCCTAAGATTGCATCTGATGAAATAGTGGTTATTTTGTGAAATGATTCTCGCGACATCGTCTATACGTGTGAAAAATATGGGAAAGATAGGACAGGTATTCACTAAGATACAAGATGAAACATTTATGACCTTTGACCCTAATTTACATACCCAAGATGTTGTCCGATCTAGTAGTTGTTATTTTACGAAATAATGTACGAGCCATGAACTAAACATGTGCAAAATATGGGGGTGATAGGGCGTGTTTTTCTTGAGTTATTGCAAAGAAAGTTGCAGAAAGAAAGAAATATCTCAATACATAGAAGATAAGCTTTAATTTCAACCAAGTTTTTTTTTATCGTAATTCCGACATCGTATGAAAAAAACGAATGGCACATAACGATAGCGCAAAGTCTCAGCTACAACATATTAAAATCTGGGGAACTTCACCGAAGGGTAAGTGAGCTAGTGCTCGATAAAGACAATCATGTCAATTTTCACATTTAAAAAAATTCCCTCCCATAGAGATAACACGTCATAACGAAGATACAAAAAGAAGTACATATGACCTTTGACCTCAATTTGCACAGACAAGATGGCATCTGAGTAAAAAGTGGTTATTTTGTGTAATGATCCTTGTAACATGGTCTTTGCGTGTGCAAAATATGGGAAAGATAGGACATGTATTCACTAAGATACAGGGTGAAACACTTATGACCTTTGACCCTAATTTACATACCCAAGATGGTGTCCGATCAAGTAGTTGTTATTTTATGAAATAATTCACGTGACATGATCTAAACATGTGCAAAATATGGAAGTGATAGAGGCCGTTTTTCTTGAGTTATTGCAAAGAAAGTTGCAAAAAGAATGAAATATCTCAATACATCGAAGATAAGCCTTAATTTCAACCCAATTTTTTGACGTGATTCTGACATCGTATGAAAAAACGAAGGGCACACTTACGGTAGCGTAAAGTCTCAGCTACAACATATTAAAATCTGGGAGAAATTTACCGAAGCTTAAGTGAGCTAATGCTCGATAAAGATAGTAATGTCAATTTTCATTTCCAGAAAAACTGCACTCCCATAGAGATAACACGTAAACTGGTCAAATTTGACAATATTACTTTCAATCCATTTTTACGAGGTGATACCGTTATCCAATCAAAATTTTGTTATTTTATGTTTGAAAGAACATTAAATAAGCTACATCATACTGAAATCTAGGTGAAAATTGACAAAGGACTAGTGAGATACGCTCGAATGAACTTGAAATTTGATGACGTCATTTTGAAAATTTACTTTTTTTACTTTATTAAGAAATTTGCTATCTTTTAATCATTTTGTCAGCATTGCCACCCCATGAAATGACATGTACAACTCATCAGGTTTTAAAATATGTAAAGAAAATGGGGGGTCACCGTCCATCCTGACGTGTAAAATCGGATTTAAAATTGGCGGTTTTTTGGCATAGTTGCACTGTATATCGCCATTGACGCGCGCGCGGAATTTCAACTTTGACGGGCCCGTATGACGTCATATTGAGTCGGATTGACTTGAAACTTGGTAGAAATATTCCTTGACATTTCAGACAGCCGATAAGTGTGAAAAAACGGGAAATTTCTATTGCATATGAGCTGTGCGTGCGTATATGTGCGCGCGCGTACGCGTCCGTCCAATTTTTTCAATTTTTCAAAAAATGCTCCAAATGATCTGAAACGTGTGCAAAAAAAATTTGAGCTCGATTGGAGCATGTCAACATTTTAACGCGCGCGTACGCGCACGGTTTGAGTGTAAACTGAAATGTGAGAAAATGTGTAGAATACGCTTGATTTGAACTATATGTGACGTAAATTTCATGGAAAAATTCCTTTCCATTAATGAGATATTAATGAAAATGTGTTTTCATATAATGACGTCATAGTGACGTCACGGTCCATTGATCACAATGATTTTACAAAATCTGTCGTCTTTGTGACATGATACATATATGGTATAATTTTGAAATTGATAGGCAGAGGACTTTCTGAGTTAATCTCTGCACAACTTTTGTCCAGAAATAAAGAATCAGTACAGATACAATAGGTGATCCGAAGGATACTCGGATCACCTAATAAGCTGTCATATGACATTTGGGCGTGGTCGCTGGGTCGCTACTCTTGGCTATCTGTTTCCCACTTGGCTGGTGTTGCTCATATAGAAGCAGGTAATTAATCTATCTCGGAGAGATATGAAGAATTAAATTAGTCTTCGTCCTGATACATATTTTCGTTGCTCTTATCTATACCTTCCTTCAGACCCGAAATTGATCTTTTCGCATCCAGTGCCAATAGGAAATTGGTTACGTACTTGTCTTGGGAACAAGACCCCTAAGGCTATCGATGTCTTTTCAATACCATGGGAATTTTTACATCCCTACTTTGTTTTTCCTCCACTTTGTTTTTGCCTACTTTCCAGGGTCCTTCCCAAGTCCGCAGGGACAATATTAACTGCCAGAGAGCAGTCTCGATCACCCCCTTTGTGGAGGACACAATCGTGGCTCCCGCTCACCCGCGATCCTGGCAGCCCCACCCCTCCTACCAGGGGACTGCCTGGTTCCCCTTCCCATTCCAATGCCCGAGCTGAGGTTACTCGCCTGACCCAGGGAGATATCTCTTCCCACCTCCCTGCCTGACCTATCTCAGCGAACGTTGGCGAGCATTAGGAATTTCAGAGCACACTTCCGAGCTCAGCACAAATTCATGGCACAACACCAAAAAACATTATAACTCAGCTTGAAAGCAGTGGATTAGTTGATGCCGCAAACAATCGCTTGAGCCATTTAGTTCATCTATCACCAATATCGTAATGTTTGTCTGACCAGCATGTGTTAGGGGAAAATACAGTTAAGGTAGATTCGTATCGATAAGCCTTGTCATCTGTGCTGCCCTCTTCTGACGGGTTTTCCGTGGGAAAGCACCCGTTTGTAGTACACTACCTGTGTTGAAAGGTAGAACCTCCCAAACCACGGTACACCACCACATTTCTTAAGTTTCTCAATTATGTTCATTAGGTAATAATGCAAGACTGTTACTTCTAAGCGAGAATTTGATTGCCCTGGTGACTCTTGTTTCAACAGGCGATTGCAGACTCTGAGTTTTTTGGACATTACATAATGTCAATTCCTAATGACAGTACAGTCTTTCAAGTGGTTGAGTTATTGAAAACAACTACAGAAGAAGGGTATTGCCAACCAATCTATTAAATTGTCTTCTTTCCTCACAAACGAGAAGTTGTGTGTTTTATCAGTGCTCATGGAGTACTTAAGTCGAAAAGAACCCTTGCGTCAGGTTCACGGTGTGACTAAACTTTTTATTTCTACTAGAAAACCTCACAAAGAAGTAATCACTTCTACCCTGTCTAGGTGGTAAAAGGGCACATTGAATAAGCAGGCATAGATACATCGGTTTTCTGCTCACATTTACCGCAGTGCCTCGAGTACTGCAGCTTTTAGTCAAGGCGTTACCATTGAGGAGTTGCCAATGCCAAAACCTTTCGAGATTTTATTTTAAGCCAGTTCAAGAAGCAAAATTCGCTTCAATCATTCTCATCTCATCTTCACAAGTTATAAGGAAGATGGGGGACACGATACGTATGTAACTCACAGAAGCTGTCAAAACTATGCTGTTCTTTCCTCCTTGTGATCATGTGTTCATACGGAACATACACCTTGTCATGGTACTACTCAGATTGCTCACGAATAAAATTTGACCTATCATGAACGCCCATGTGCAGCAGTTTTTTGTTTCATTTGCCTGAAACATATCTCAATTTACAGTTTCTGCGTATTACTTTGAAGATGCTAACCCTCTGAAAGCTTGTACGAAGTGTTATGTAATAGAATTCCTAAATTATGCGAATAATATTATGAAGTATAATTAGAATTCTATTAATAACAATGAAGTACAAGATGAAGAGGGTCCCACCCAACGCGTTGCGGGTTCATAACATATTGTTTGATAACCCTCCCTCTCTCTTCTCGTCACAGAAACTGTCAACTCATTTGCCATACTACCTGCGGTCGCAACTTCCGTAACCAGGCTCATTACTTTACTGTCTGGCTTCATGCCTGTAAGATATATATGACTGATCCGGATGAATGATTGTTGATACGTATTCTGCTCAATGCTAGTGGAGACTGACGTTGAGTGATCGTGTGAATGTTTGGATACTGCCTCGTATACTTTAAAAAGATGTCGAATAGTGGGAATACCTGCTATTTATAGGGACTGGGGTGCCAAACTCATTATCATAACAAAAGACTTTGAATTTCCTTGGTGTGATCTCTCTGCCAAAGCACGCAGGAATATGCTAACCCTCTTCATCTTGTACTTCATTGTTATTAATAGAATTCTAATTATACTTCATAATATTATTCGCATAATTTAGGAATTGTACCACCTTCGTGAATTCGGGCGTAAATGAGGCCCACTAGGTCGCCATCAAGTAAAATTACGTGTATATGCTTAATTTCATAGGCTTAATTTACGCAGTGTCGAGCCCGGGGACCTTTTTTGCCTAGTGTCATGCTCGTGGGCCTGTTTTACTTGGCGTCTATGACAACGGGGGCTGTATGACTCATGGGTGTATAACTAGGACACGAACCCTTTCCAAATGTCTTCAGCGTGGGCCGTGTAACTCATAGGTGTCTAGATCCCGGGATGGCACCGAGAGCATTGGTTATGTGAGTTGTGCCAATCAACCCGTGTAAAGATGTACCAGAAGCTGCAATAAGGGTAGTTATCTTCAGAAGACCTGTAATTTCGGCAGTGTTTATAGGGCCCCGTCCGTAAGATAAGCGTCCAAACCAACAAGATGCAAGTTGAAATCTATCCATTCTGCACAATGCATATCGTCCATGTCTATCGTCTATTAAACAATAAATTTAAGAAAAACGACTCACAGGATAAAGCTCCCAAAGGGAAAACTTGTTATGATATCAAAATGTTACAAAAGTTCAGAGATTTTTATACGGAGATGTTATCAAAACGTAAAATGTCAATTGTGATTCAACCCAAGTCATAAAAACATAATCATTGTTCTCTCCTTTCGACATCATCTGATCAAGGGTATCTCGGATAGTAATTATCTTCAATACACTGCTAACACATGTCTCTTCACGCCATGTAGCATTTAGTCTTCACGCAGATACTCAGGGAATTAATTAGATTGACAGTTTCTTTGTAGACCTGTTATTTCTCATGAATATACAAAAGAGATAATATGGAACTTATTTATGTTGTAGCAATTACATCATTAAAGCAGGGAAATCTCTTCCCACCTCCCTGATTAAAGTAATACTTCTCCAAGTTTTGTGAGAAGGTGCATTGACAATGTAGCACATTTATGATAAAAACAGAAACAACGGCACCATATATTCACATTTTGCTCATGTTGGTATTTCATCAACAAAGAGCAAACTAAATACGAATATATATCAGGAGATTAACCGTCGTAAAAGTTACTCATACTATATTCATTCACTCTCTCTATCTCGCTCTCTACACACACGCATACAAACATTCACATACATACACACACACACGAAGAGTTTGAATACAAGAACAAAAATCAAACGTAGGGACAAATTTTATCTTATTATTTTTTTTTAATAAGGTCATCATCACCTGGAGAAAAGTAGAAATCTTTTTAGATATACCTCAATCGTTACACGACGGTTTTTTTTTTTCAATTATTCTTAAAACCATCACACTCATTTTGATTATTTCATTTGTTTTCAGCAGCTTAGATATAAAACATCTCAGACTGCTATGAAATATAATATCTCTTCTGCACTTACACTTTCCACGTAATTTATGTATAGGTTTATATTATATTTATATGTCTACACTGAATGTCATATTTGCGATATCAATAAACACATAGATTTGGAGTATACACTAATGTTAGTACACATGTTAGAGCAAATGATTTTGGACTATACTATAACTACCATCAACTGTAGATAACAGGTGGTTGCACTCCACTTCATTCTAGATATGTAAACAAAGACTTATTTAAAATTTGTTAATAAGTACTACCTTGTTATGACCTTCATGATTTTTTTTTCCGTCACAGTGGATGCCGCATGAGAAGAATCAGAAACAAAAATGTTAGAGGTAAAACAGTCACAGTAGTACACATTGAAGTACACAATACATGTCTCAATATTACAGAAATAAACACACCGATTGTAAATTTGTATAAAATCTATAGATAACAACGAAGAGTGGACAACATATCCGAACCATCAACTGGAAATAGATTCTTACATTTACCATAAGCTGTGTAAAACAGAACACTATTTTATCAATTGGTTTTAGGCTGGTCTATGGTCCGGAGGTCCCTAAATGGAGTCACGGCCACCCATACAACATGGAGACCACTACTTCGTCACACAGCAAAGCTAAGCCCAAGTAAACTACAGTATTGTTGCCCACAGACTGGAGCAGACCCGAGCTGACTACAGGGCTCACATGGGTAAATAATTCCCCTTTATAAAGTCGTGTGTTAAAATTCAAAATTCAAAAAATTATCTAAAATAGCTTGGAGAAATGAGATGTCCCACCTTCACTAACCTGGACAAGAGAGATATATCCTTTCATCCATCAAATTCCCAAGGCTGGTTCTTCGGCTCAAACTCTGTCCTATTCAATTTACTCATTTCATCAAATCACATTATAATAAAAATATTCACATAGATGTATGAGTCAAAGGAAAAAATCACGCAAAAGCGTAGGGCTTGGAATTGGAGATTTTCTTTACAATATAGTTTAAAATCACAGTTTTGAATGAAACATATTTACACGTATATATCAAAATGTAATCTACAAAACAGAACTTAAATAAGAGGCCGTTACAAAATCAATAATACATTATGATAGAAACAGGAAACGAAACAACGACTGAACTAATACATTATGATACAATACTCCTCAATGCTCAATTATTTGGCCATGTTGTAAGTGTACCGTAATTGTGAATTTTTCTTGGTAAATGTGTCTACAATGTATTTCGTGATGTACGTTATTATATGTGTAGGGCCTCTGAGAATAACAGTGTTTAGCCACTGACAGAGCTACCCTACTGAAACAAAACAAATGAATAAATAAATAAATAAATACAATAAAAAATTAATAAAAATAGCTGTCAATGGTTTGCATGGGAATTGCACAATTTTCATCATTCATTCATATATAATAGACATTAATTTACACAGATTAAGAAAAAGCAGCTTATACTTTAGTAGTAAAAGGTCCAAGGTCCAAGGTTCCGCAAAGCCTGACTACGAGTTCTTTTCACTCAAAATATCACCTATTTTCTGTACATGCACCCAACGAAACAGTGTCCCTTCAAATCCTATGAGAAAAGCTTTCATCTTCCAACCAAAATGCAGTTTGTAGAGGAATTCATACTCAATATCTGCAGCTATTCAGTTGTTTTTTGACAAAGTGCATTATTGATTTTTAATTATTTTTTTTCTTCATTAACTTTGATATCTTTGGTACGAATTTGTGAAGGAGTCTGGGACATTCAATTTACAGGTGTGAGCCCTGTAGGTCATTTTAAACGGACACTGAAAAAGAGCTAGACGTGAGCGCCCTCTTCCTGCAATGAATTAACTGCCCCTTTCCTCAATTCTAACAGGCCAAATCTTCATTGCTCAGGTACGACAGGATGCGCCTAAGCCTGAAAAAAGCCATGACATCATAGATACCATTCATTGAATGGAATATGAACACAGATCCATGCGGTGATGGCAAATATGCATTTTATTTGATTTTGGTGAAAAGTTGGAATAATACTGAATCTCTCACTACTCTGTTTTGCATCGCTGATTCGGACGAGAGGACTATAGTGACCGTATTTATCTCAAGTTGAGCGTAATCATGGATGCAAACAACCACACATTTCATTTATTTCACTTGTTTTTTTTTCTGTTTTCTGTTCCACCTCTTTTTTTTTTCTTACGCTGGGTAACATAAAAGTGCGAAAAAAAGACATGTGTGCATTGTACAAACCAATAAGCAATATTTTGATTAGTATACATAAGTATACTCAACCTGAGAAAGCCTTTTGAAAACTGTAAGTTTGGTGTTTAAATCATAATGCAGTGTCTGTATATTTCGCTATTATATTGATACACATAATATGTACTTCCATAAAGCATCATCATTATCTATACAATAACGTCGAAACTTGTCTAAAGCGCCTTTGTGTCATAATAGAGAGCAGAAATAAAACTGAGCAGAATTGAACTGAAGTCAAATTGATATCTTGGGCAGTTGTTTCTTCGCCAATGCTTCGTGTGGTGTATAGATATATATACAAATCCCATGAATCATCCTTAACGATGAACGGTCAAAGAGTAATAACTTTTCAAAAAAAAAGGAAATAGATTTGAAGCCGGACATATAAAAAAAAAACACACATTTATTGTCAGGTATCAACTTATTCTGTAGGGAGGGTTGCAATTTAAAGATATCGCATCAACATTCAGTTCGGGAGAGAAATATCGATTTATTTCAGCTGCAACTGGATCTAAGAATCTTAAAAAAAAACTATGTCTAATGTGGTTGAATATGGAAGCCCGTCTTCATGATCTTTAAATGCAAAATCCTGCATGAATCTATGACAGTTCTATTGAATATTCATGTGCTTCTATGCTGTACGTCTATAAGCATTGCACCTTCCCATATCAAATATCTATATAGGAGACCATAATTAATCATGTCCCGAAAGACGAACTCGGCGAGACATGTTTGTTGAAAAAAAATATTAATCACCTGTACCGGTCAAAAGTTACTACTGTATGACACTCTCATAAGAAGTACAAGAAGTACTATCTGAAATAAATTGAGTACTTTACTTTCACTTTAAATCCCGATGATTGATATGATTATTGTAATAACTGAAACCTCGGAGAGCTCTCAAGTATGAGATGCATAAAACTTGGGTTATGAGTATGCAAGTCACGCCGCGTCGTGTCGGACTACTGTCAACCTCCACAAGCAGTTCTGGGTAGTGATGTGCGCCTAGAATTAACCCTAGTGGACTGTCACAACCATATTACTGATGTAAGCACTTCGAAGGGAGGCACGCCACTCGCATTATACAACCCCTATATAGGAGCTGCCTACCAACATTTTATTATACCGCTAACCCTGTAAAGAAGAGGACAACACAAAATAAAATGTCGTGGAAACTGAGCGTGCAGAAGATTTCTCTACTTCTCTTAATCCAGAGCTTCATATGCATCGTAACAGCAGTGGAATCATCAGCATCTTTCCCCTATGAATATGAAAGCATCTATAACTCAAAAGGTGAGATAAAATTTTACTCTGTATTTTGATGTTCTGTCTGAGTTTGTTAATGGCAATCATAAAAATGGCCAATCGGATCAGAAGGTAAGTTAAGTAAGTTGAGTTGAAAGATGAGGATAAGTTTTATGTTTTTATGATCAAGAAATGAATTGAGTTTGTAATTTTTGCATTCAATCAATAACTTAACTGAAACTAAGGATATCATAGAAACTTTAGTGCCTTGAAAGAATGGACTGGAAAAAGTAATTAGAAGTGCTTATTAACGTCCAAATTTTGCGATTATCTTTAGAGAAAAAAAAATCACTGTTTTGATGCTGTTAACAAAATATGGAGGAAAACATGACTAACACAGTAAGGAAATCAGGATTTTAATGGAATATTTCCGATTAAAAAGAAATACAGCCAATGTTCCTTCTGTGATTAGATGCCATGCTTTTACCCAAAATGGAATTTTAGAAACCTTTTCAGTTTATAAGTTGGTAAGTTGTGGACCGAAAGAAACCGTGAACTGCGCTAGGGTTTCATCTATACATCAGTTTATTTGAAAATGAGACATTGAGGAGTACAATTATTCATAATACACATTCTGTGTATAGAAGTAATATCCATAGTATTATACTAAGTTTGTGTGTATTAAGTATTTTTGTGCTGTGTGTGTTATGTGTGTGTGTGTATTTGCGTGTGTATTGTCTGTACAGGTGCAACCTATATTGGATGCTTCAACGCAACTTGCTTTGGGGACAATTTCGTCTTCGAAGACGAGCACGACATACCGGAATCCTGTGTCAATGAATGCGAGGATGGGGGATTCCAGTATGCTGGGCTGGCTTACGGGAACAGGTGTAGCTGTGGCTTACTGGAATGTCATAAATCAGACAAAAAAGATCACCTCTGTGGCTTCCCGTGCAGAGGAAATATCGATAAATTTTGCGGTGGTTCGTCTTTCATCTCCGTTTACAGCGGTAAGTGTTTCCTCTTTTTTCGCCCGTAGTACAGACCCCATTTTTGTGAAAAAAAAATGTGTAAAAGTGACTAACGGTTAAGTAAGAAAAAAGTTTGACCACACATCATTGGACAAACAATAATAATCAATCAATGATGTCTAAAATAACATCCACACTCTATTTCAATCATCTAAACCATAAAGAAATAAACAATGGTATTGGGCTAAGATTTTTTTTTTCTGGTGTCTGTGCAGCATCAAAATTCCATAACCTCTTTGTTTGTTGGTTCGTTTGTTTGTTTTTGAAATGTACTGTGGCATCATATTGAAATCACAGTCTTTCTTTGTTTAATCTTCAGTTAATGATAGTGAGACGATGAAGGAGACCTCTGCGGAACACTCATCAGGTAAGTACGGATGTGAGGTACATGGTCTAACCAAGGAGGTATAAAAGAACTCCCACACAGATGCACACGCTCACACACACACACACACACACACACACGCACATACACACACACACATTCTTGTAAGGTGCTTCAACAGGGATATGATAATTTGTTAAAAGTTTCCGAGCATATTCCATTATTTCGTTTTGATATTTTCCCAATAAATTGACTAACTGAAACTAAAAATCAGAACAAATGAAGGGTTTGTTTGCAAAAACCGATAAGTCCATTTTTGAAGATTTTGAAGTACGATCTCTGTCATAAAGTACAAAATGATGCCTTTGTAAGTGATACATTGGTCACTACATATAAAGGTATATTTTTAAAGTTATGGTCAAAAGAAGCAAAAATTTTCTTATTCTCTTTATTTTTCTTGACCTTTAATCGCAAATATCTCCATTTTACAAATATGGACTTTTGGTTTTTGCAAACAAACTCTTCAAATTATACTTACGTTTAGTTGAGTATGTACAAAATCAGGCTACGTGTAAAACATTTAAATTTTCCCAATGGAATACTAAAAAAACTGTTCCCAAAAAAAAAAAAAAAAAAAAAAAAAGGTGTGACGATATTTGATATAAACATTCAGTGTAATTAATGATATGTCTTTCTTATAAGTTATTCAGTTGGCTTGTAAAATAATGACAATCACTTGAGTATTTGGTCTGATGAGTGGAAAGGTAAAGGTAAAGGTAAAAAGATGAAGGCTGTAATAATGTATTGAAGAATAAACTAGAAATGTCACCATGGCGACTGGTATGCCTCCGCCATAATGCATGGTTCTCCTAATAGGTATGTAGTACAACATCTTGACAATGGTGATGACAGTTTTACATAGGCTTAATTGGCAAAATATTAGAATGACAGGTAACAAGTGTGTTGAATATTCACTTTCTGCTGTACTGCCTTAGCGCGCAGGTATTTGGGAATTTGAGGATCTTTACTTGACTTTGACTTTTGACTCTTTTATAAGTCTATACATTGAGTAACTTTCAAGGTATGGAGAAAAAGTGTAATTTCAGTATCAAATAGTAAAATGTTTGCATTTTAACTTGGCCTTTGGCCCTGGACCTTTGACCTCATGACCCTAAATTCTCGAGAGAATCTCCATTGGATAATACATGTATACTGTAAATCAAATTTCAACAAAACTCTGGCAAGTACTATAGGGAGAAGTGAAATTTTGAGGAGTTGACCTTGGCCTTTGATCCCTGACCTTTGACCCATGACCCCTACATTCCCTAGATAATCACTGCTAGTCAGTACATCCATATGTACCAAGTTCCACGAAGATACCTTGAACCATTTCCAAGATATGGAGAAAAAATTGAAATTGTAGCATTATTTTGAACTTGACCTCTGAACATTAACCTTTGACCTCATGACTTGAAAATCTCTCAGTTTCATTTTTAGTAAGCTTTATTTCTCCACTTGTACATAACAAAATAATTATAAGTATAACAGTAACAAACATGATTTTCACAAGTCACGAAAATATAGACAAGATTTAACATTACAAGTGTATTATCGTGTGAAATAATACATGGATTTCATTATACAGTGTACAGGTGGGGGAGACCGTTATCATTAAGCAAATCGTTTGACTTGGACAACGGCCAAGTGAGGTATAATTTTTTTGTAAATTGTCGATTTCCCCGCACTTGATGATACAAAACATACAAAATTATTAATTGTTTAATCTCTTTGTGTGTGTATGTGTGTGTGTGTGCAGCTAACACCTATATTGGCTGCTTCAACGTCAGTTGCTATCGGGATCATTTTATCTTCGAAGAAGAGAACATGACAATAACTACCTGTGGGAACGAATGTGGAAAAAGAGGATACCTGTATGCTGGGCTGGCGTACGGGAGCATGTGTAGATGCGGCGTATTGGAGTGCAAAAAATCAGACAGAGAAGATATCCTCTGTGGCTTCCCATGCCTAGGAGATATCACCGAATTTTGCGGTGGTTTACATCACCTCTCCGTTTACAGCGGTAATTTTCCCCTCTTCTTTCACCCGTAGTCGTAGACTTTGTTTTTATTTTCTTTTATCAGAAAAGAAAATTATGTTTAATAATTATGTCATGACTTCTCCAGAAAAATTTCGAATGCATTTTCTGCACACCTGCATTATTTCAGCTCTGGTCTTTTTTTTTCCAGAAAAATGTATCTATATTCTTTCATAATTCAAATGTATATATATGTTTTTATTTTCTTATATCAGAGAGGAAAGTTATGTTTATTAATTATGTCATGACTTCTCAAAAAAAAAATCGAATCTATATTTGGCATACCTGCAGTATTTCAGCTGTTATTTTTTTAAGAAAAAAAAATATATTCATTTAAACATCTATATTTCAAATGTACATATATATAGAGAGAAAGAGAGTGCGGAAAGGGGTCTCGACCATTTACAACACCAGTGTAGCTCCTTCATTATTTATTTTCAGTGTGAGAAGAAGAGCATTCGTGGACGTAGGTAGTGATCAACGTGCGTGTTTATTGCCGAGCTTTCGGTCTCGTTAGGACCTTCATCAGGGCTCTAATGACACAAAAATGACTCACTCGTATGGCTACGCTTGTAACAATATAAATCTAACTATAGCGTGAGTCTATAATGATTGTGTCATCAATAAATCCGTAATTATATAACATAATACAGTAAAAAAATGATATACATAATTAATTTCACATTACTGAATACATTTCATATCAAACTTGTGTTATTAATAGAAATGAAGGTGTACAACAAAAAACGCCAATTCAATATCTTCATATTGTATGTTATACAACATGCGACTATAATAATATAAAACAAATCATTTTTATGTTGTCAAGAATAATACAGCATGTGGCAGCAGTGCAAAACGTAAGTGGCTATATATGATACAGTACAACAGCCACGCGTCGTCTTCTGGCCATCGAATAATAATAACGTAACTAATAATAATATATAGCACAAAAAATATATATATATTATAAGCCAATAATATAACATAACAGAATATTACATAAGGTACAAAATGTGAACGGTTCACATAATAAAGTAAGGGCTTACCTTATTAATGGCGGATATAAAGACTTGCGATGGTGTCTGTGTGGGTTGAGTGTGTCTGTTCGTGTGTGTATGTGTGGGTTGGCGTGTGGTTGCATGCACATCACATTGTTGCGCTGTGCAGTAATGGTCTGGTGGTTAAGGGTTAACATTGATGCCATTCGGCTGTAAAGTTTTTAGTGTGTCTATCCAGTAGGATTCACGGTTTAGAATCACAGAACGGGTCTTCTTCTTGATTAGTTCAATGGCATTTATGTTTAAGCAGTTAAGGCTGTGTTCTGCGAGGTTGAAGTGCCTTGTGTATGGGAGGTGTTTTGGTTGTGTGTTGAATGTTCGTATTTCTGAGCGAGTGTTGTTGAGTCGTGTGTAGCAGTGCAAAACTTACGTTTTGCACTGCTGCCACATGCTGTTTTATTGTTGACAACATGAAAATGATTAGTTTTATATCATCATAGTCTCATGTTATATAACATACAATATTAAGATATTGAATTTGGCGTTTTTGTTATACATCTTCATTTCTAATAATAACACGAGTTTGATATGAAATGTATTCAATAATATGAAATTAATTATGTATATTATTATTAATGTATTCTTTTATATAATTACGGATTTATTGATGACACAGTCATTATAGATTCACGCTAGTTAGATTTATATTGTTAAAAGTGTAGCCATACGAGTGAATCATTTTTGTATCATTACAGCCCTGATGAATGTCCTAACGAGACCGAAAGCTCGGCAATAAACACCACGTTGATCACTTCTAGCTACGTGCACGAATGCTCTTCTTCTCGCACTATATATATATATATATATATATATATATATATATATATATACATATGCATATATTCTGCATACATGAATATAACACATCTATTATTCCTTTTGTTAACGTCATACAATGTCTACTGCAGCTTATTGCAGTCTGAGATGATTTGCATGGTGCTTTGCATTTTAATCGTAGTGTTAAAATCGTGACAGCTATTATGTTTTATGCAAACAATATTCACCTGTTCAAAGAATCCTTCCGTGATCATTCTGCAGTCAGTGATAATTGAGCTACTGACGATAACTGTGGGAGATACCCATCCGTTCACACATTGACATAATCGTAATATTGCAATCTTAACACATAACGCTGTTATCCATTTATCACTTCACTTCTAAATATAGTTTCATATAATATACTTACATTATAAATATCAAAACATGTACTACACGTACATTCAAAATATCATACAGATGTACACATACATACTTGAATAATTACGTGAATATACATGTATGTATGTGTTAATTTCATATTCATTATAACACTTTTGAAATATTGCCTTCATAGAGTAGCAGAAGTTGAAAAAAAAGACAACACTAGTTTTTTTTTTTCAGTGACCATTTACGAGATGAACTGCAAAGTGATAAGTATATTTTTAATGTCTAAGTATCTTGTAAATCAAAACGTTTACGAAAAAATCTTTATCAATACTTTGATTTACTTTGGAAAAGTTACACTTCTTGAATGCTAAAAAAAGTTTACCGTGAAAAAAAAATATTTTACACTTCGTTATGATTATGTTTAATCTGCAGTAAATGATAATAAAATGACGGAGGGAACCTCCAAACAGGCATCGGGTAAGTATGGACACGAAGAACTTGGTTCGGTTTTATTACCACTTGGTCTAATATCAAATGGTCTACTTCCCAGTCTAACACCACTCCGGCTAAACTCAGTTGGTCTTATATCAATTCCGTCTAATGCCCGTTTGGTCAAATGCACAAAAACGCCCAACTTGATCTACAAATCGCCAAATTCCACCTTAAAATGAAAGCGTTTCTCGCAGTTCCATTTCTGTCACACGTAGCTCGCATTTTACGAGGTGATTGAATATCAAGTGGTGTTCCCTACTGAATTTGCGAATAATTTCAAACTTTTTGTCAGTGTTTTGTACGCAAAAGTGAAGTCTCTGCAATAATGTAGCTACTGGTCATTTGAAAGAAAAAATAGTTATATATTTTTTATTCAATTTACATCAAAGCAAAGGTGTACATTTTCTCTACAAGTTTGCTCATTTTACGTAGAAGGTACGGTATCAAAATTTTCAAAAAGTTACATAGATGTGAAAAACAGATTATTTTCCCAAAGCATGTTTATGTTGCTGTCTCAGAATAATGTAGGACACAGGGGGTTTACACCATGGCACGTGAGTTAAGGTCATCGCATACTATATGACTTTCGATTGTACGACGTGCCGACTTTTGACCTGAAATAAACAAGGGTGTTTATTCTCAGCCCATTGTGGTCAGTTGTGCCATTGAAAGTTGTGTACAAGTATTGTGTGGTGGCCGATAGTATAACAAGTACGTGTAAGGGAAAAAGCTGCTGAACACTTTACTTGGGTGAGAGAAATCATTAGCGTCAAACGCTTAAAATTCAATATGCATTTTTTTGGACACATGATTTCTAGCAGCTTTTTGTCTTGTTGATATTGCAATATCATTGTCAATGCCTATATCACATTTCCATCAAAGGCGAATTTCGAATCAGTTTCACCCCCAAAAGGGAATAGGGTTATGGCCTGTATCTGAGTGCATGGTAGAAGAGTGTGGTATTGGGCTTCCATGGGAACAAGGTCATGAAGGAAATGTGTGAAGTATATAATTGCTAGTTGTTGTTTTTCTCTTGAAAACGATTCATCTTCTTCTCATAGATCTTGCGACAGAAATCAATTCACCAACTGATTTGATCCTGATGGCGTCAAGTACTGTTAAAAACATAGAAGTGCGAACAGCGGCACTTTTGGAATCAGAAAAACCCGGCAGTACTGTCAACCAAAAGATGAACAATTCAACTGTCATCGCACTCAGCGTTGCAGTAGTACTACTTTTGGTGATGCTTCTACTGTTCCTGATAAGATATGTATGGTGGAGAAAAAAGGGAACTCAGGGAAACTCGGTCAATAGAGGCGATGCAGCGGGTGCTGAGAGTGTCGATGTCCCACTGTCTACCCACACAATATATCAGGCCCTCCTCGCAGCGCCCAAACTGGCTGCGAAGGAGAGCTGCACCTTAACGAGTCCAGGAAGCTTGGGGCACTCCGTGGTGGTCTCTTTGTCTTGCAGACAAGCAGCGGCAACCACCAATTCCGCTTTAAGCATCCAACACGACGACGAGCACATGTACGAAGAATTGCAGCGCACATCTGCGATGTACCCAGGGTGCCCAGAGGGAGAATTCGGCACCTACGACATTCCGCGGTGTTCAAGAGATGTTCAATTCAATTCAATTCAATTCATTTATTTTCATTCTTCTTTTTCCAACAACACACAAGATAAGATAAATTAGGAATTGCATCATAAATACAACATTTGCCTTTGCAATAGATAAATGATACCGATGAACATAAGAGCGCATCCTGGCAAAAAAAGAAGAAGTCATGCTTCAGTTGGAAAAAAGAAAAGAATTGAGAGGTCCAATAAAAAGCAAAGCTTGTGTAATGTGAACCACTCATAACACTTATGAATTACTTATTTACAAACACTTGTAACAAATATGATATACGACAGGACGGGACAAAACAGGAGAAACACAACAACATGACATAGTTTGCCAGAATAAATGAAAAGAATAGAAGGAAAGAAGGAAAAAGAGAGAATGAGAGAATGCATACACACTGAACAAGGGAAATGGAACAGGGGATGGTAGAGAATGTGCTTCATAGATTTGGCGCTGTATGCAGCTGTGTAAGGATTGTGATGACTACTTCATTACGTAATAATGAAATCAGTGATCGAAATATTGTTGGATGGATGATGAACCATGAGGTTGAAGAAAAAAAAAACATATCAGAGAGGATTTAATGGAAAAAGAGTCAACTTGCGCTTAAAAATATACAAAGATGGGGAACTTTTTATTTCACAGCTGAGTGGGTTCCAAAATCTAGGACCGGTGTATATAAATGTATTCTGAGCCATTAAAGTTCTCAGAAGAGGTAAATGCATATCTTTAGATTGTAGGATAATTATGAAAAGACTGGTTCGTGAGAACATTGAATTAAAAATACTGGGAAGTGCATTTACATTGTAGTTAAACATAAACTGACCAAGTTTGAAAAGAAATACAAATCTTTGATTTTCAAAATCTTATATTTAATAAATAATGGCTCTGTATGGGAACCTGGTGGGACGCCACAAATGATACGAAGAGCCATTTTTTTTTTTTGCAATAAGAGTAGTTTATCTGGTAAAGTTTGATGGGCACTTCCCCATGCTAGGAGTCCGTAATTAAGATAAGGTAAAATTAGAGAAAAATACAACGTCAACAAAGAGGACAATGGAATATGAAACTTGAGTCTATTCATTATACCAATATTGCGTGAAATTATTGTACAAATTTTTGTAATATGCGGCCTCCACGAAAGTTTATCATCCACTGTGATACCAAGGAATTTTATATGAGATACTCGTTCTAACAAAGTATCATCAAAAATAATATCTGTGCCTAAATCTTCTACCGAACTACTAAAAAGCATATACTTAGTTTTCTGAAGATTAAGTGATGATTTATTAGCTCTTATCCACTGAGTTACTTTTTTCAATTCGGAATTAACGATACGTAAAAGAGTATCTGGATTATTGTGAGAAAAGAAAATATTTGAAACATCAGCAAAAAGCATAAATGAGAGTATGTCAGATGATCTGCAAAAGTCATTAATATAAATGATAAAATGTAAAGGTCCAAATAAACTACCCTGTGGGACGCCACATTTAATGAATTCTAAACTCGAGCTGTTCTCGTTAAGAGATACGTATTTTTTCGGTTTTGTAGGTAACTCCTGAACCGCTCCAGGGCCTTCCCCCGTATTCCATAATGAGACAGTTTATAAAGTAATATTTCATGATTAATTGTATCAAAGGCCTTGGCGAAGTCCAGGAAGATATCAATAAGATGAGAATGATTATCAATAGTATGCGCAGCGTGGTCAATAAACTTTAAAAGGGCATGAATGGTGCTATGTTTCTGACGAAACCCAAATTGAGAATTTGAAAAAATATCATGAAATTTCAGAAAATTAATTGTTCTTGTAAATATTAATTTTTCCAATATTTTAGATAAAGATGAAAGCAAAGAAACATGTCTATAATTCCTTACATCAGAATCATCTCCTTTTTTATATAAAGGAAGACCTTAACTATTTTCATAAAATCAGGAAAAACGCCATTTAATATGGATTTATTGAAAATATATGAAAGTAGGTCAGCAATTGCAGATATAATTCCCTTTAAAATAAAACTACTGATATCGTCATAACCCATGCCGTCAATCCCTCGTTTGAGGCGAGACCCTACTTCCACGAAGCTGATGGGGTGCTATACCTCGCTAAAGATTTTTCGTTTGGGAGTTGGGAGTCGAAGTATTTGTCCATTGCAAATTAACTTTCTGCTCAGGCGTGACAAACCTGGAGGCCAAGCCAGAATGACTCCAGCAGCTAAGGTATTACGTAAGAGCATGATAAGGATATCTGCCTGTGGCAGACCATTCAAAGTGAACTCAATTTTCTCTATCCTTTCTAAAGTTTTCAATTTTATATTCTATTGGGAAATTCTATGGTCATCCATTTTACATTTCGAACGAAAAAAATTGACCCATAAATAACGAAAATACAGGAATAAGAAGGAGAGCATTGTAGAAGTTTGTCGACACACACACACACACCATGGAGCTACATAGCCCATGCCAAAACCAAAACAATCTCCTCCTCTCGCGGGTGCCCCCCCCCCCCCCCCCCGCGCTGTGGCGATGACTGATGCTTAGATTAGGCCAGGTCAAGAAACAGGTGTTTTATATCTTTGGTCTTTAAGTCATTGATTGCCAAGATATACACTGGCATTATTTACGGGGGTGTAGCCTCTTCAAACGAGAGATTTGCGTCATGAGCACTTCGCTTGCAGTAACAATATCTATCATTTCATATTTTGTTGTTGGAACGAAAAAAATAGAGCTGGAATTGGATTGACCAAAAATTTAGAAAAAATGTAAATTTGACTGCGGTATTTTTTTCTGCCAAATTCTCTCCAATCATTGAAAAATAAGAGTTAAAATATTGACTATATCATTGGAATCTTCAAAAAAATTATTATCATGTCTTATTTTGATATTTTGATTTCTTTATATATACACACATATATATATATATATATATATATATATATATATATATATTCATAGCCTGCTTCAACTCCTTCCATGCATTTTTATACCATGTTTATATTATTCTAACTGAATCATATGATATCTTTTCTTTTCCAACCGTACAATCTTCGTTAAAATATTTTTATACAAAGTGTATTTATTTTTTTAATTCTCAATTTTATTTTCATGTTGAATTTATAATATAACCGATTTTCCTGTTTATTGAATGAAGAAGAGATTTTGTAATCTATGCTAATTTGGGGGAGGTTTTATAATTAACTGAATTTTCTTTTAATCAGGGAATATATTCATCATTCATCTTTTAATTATCCCTGAAAAATTCTCAAACGATACATTTATATCTTCATTATCGCAAACACTAGACCAACCATCCCTATCTAAGCTAGCACCAAGGCTAGCCAAATTTTCTGGTGTAGCTCTACGTCTGGAAGAAGATAATTGAAATTTATTTACACAGTGTTTGAGGTTAAAACATGCTGTAATAGGAAAGTGATCAGTAATACCAGATAAAATTATAGACGAATTTAAAATCTGCACAGAATTAGCAAAAATATTATCAAGGAGGGTGGCGGAATGATTTGTAACACGAGTTGGTTTCGAAATTAATGGCAAAAAAAGACACTGAATAAAACATTTCAAGAAATTCTTCAGATGTATTATCATCATTCTTAATCAAATCCAAATTAAAATCACCCATTATGAAAATACTTTTATCAGTAAAAAAGGGCTTTTTGATAAATTTGTCATACAATCCCCAAAATCTTCAGAACTTGAAATTAGGGGTCTATAAACAGAAAAAAAAACCCAATATTTTTACTTTGCGGAATATTAATTTCCACAAACAGGGACTGTAGAATATCATTCATAGTAATTTTATTCAGTTCATTACAAATACTATATTCAAATTTTTGAGATAAATAAAACGCGATCCCACCACCAGTCCTGTTCACTCTGTTATTAACAATGAAATCATAACCAATTAAAGCATACGGCAAATGTTGCAGATACTTATTCTATCCCCGTGTCACATCTGCAAAGCAATGAAAGCATGGATGAGAATTTTCCGGCTGACATAACTTTGTAGATGTTTCAAGATATACAAACGGGAGTGTCGATCAGGAAAGGTGTGGAGGGGCGGGGGAGGAGATAATACGATATGTGCGGGGGAGCAAATCTGTCTCTCCTTCAAAGCTCTTGGTTATTAATAGTAGTAGGCAGCATGATAAATATTATTATTATCGTTATCATTGTTATTATTATCATTATTATTATTATTATTATTATTATTATTATATTATATTGTTAATATCATAATCAAATATACAATTTTATTCTACACTCTGACGTATATTAATCACGATTTTTACAAGGACATTAATTTTAAGGACTGAATTTACGAGTCATTATTGTGCTGTCAAGACACTCCGGATTGTAAAACCCAACATTATGATTTAGATAAAGACAAGATACTGGTTGGAGGGGTATGTTTCTACATTGCTATGAATTGTAATTTGATAAATCATCATATTCTGTTTTGTCGATATTGGTCGTGCTGATTAAATGCCTTTATCTAAATATTCTTTCAAATAAAATATTGGGTTGATTGATACTGCGTATCAAAACACACGGGCTATTAAGTCTTAAAGGGTATGGCTAGTAACTGATCAGTGGGAATCAGTGGTAATGATTGGGGATGAGTGTTGCAATCCCTTTGGGATTCATTTAAGAGTACATTATGTATCTATTGTTGTGTGAAAATTATTTGCTTCATAACGGTCTCATACTCAAGTAATGTGTAGTTTAATGCCCCGTCACTGTACAGGCCTGCTAACCTGGAAACATTAAACTGCACATTACTTGAATATGAGACCATTCTGAAGCAAACAATTTTCACACAACAATAGCTTTATAATGTCCTCTGAAATGAATCCCAAATACTAACCACCCCCTTTAAGTTCTATCGAATGTTGTCTTGTAGGAAACACATAAATAAATAACTTCCCGTTTTTTTCCCTTTAATCTGTCTTATCTTTATGCACTTGTGTCTACTAGTGTCTGTATAATGATGTATGTTGAACATTAAGTGCACTCAAAGCTAAATATGCGCGAGAGTTCCTACTCCTCTAGCCCAAAACAGCGATGGAAGAATCTACACGAAAGGACGAGCTGTAGGCTACATCTGCATACTGTTTTTAAAGTATTATAACTCACTGAACATGATTTAACAAACATGTATTGGTTGAAGAAATCATATTAGTACGACACTTTCGTAAGAAATGTATAGGTGGAATAATTTCATTTGTAAAGTAATACGTCACTTTCACTTGGTGAAATCAAACTCAGTTGGAAAGTCTCAAGTGATCGTCTAAATACGTGAGACCATGTAGGTAATGCGTACTAATGGAAGTCACGTGCCCTATGGTATGATTAGAGCCAACCATCACATTTCCGGGTAGAAACGTACAGAGTAGGCTGCACATTGAAATGACTGTATATTAAGCACTTCGGAAGAAGATTGACAGTAAGCATTCTAGAGGTCTTTCCTATACTGAAGAGCGAAACAAAGCAAAGTAAATGAAATGACGAAGAAGCAAAGATTGCTGGTGATTTTTCTACTTCTCTTTACTCAAGTGTGCTTTATATTATGCGTTACAAAAGCAGAGGAGCCGTCACTATCATGCCTTCATCAACATGAAGACATCAGTCTTTCAAACGGTGAGACAATCCCTTTTAACTTTGTTTCTTGTCATGTTACATGTAGGTTTAGTTTTGATGTTCATTAGTGTTGATTTCAGTGATAGATTGATATTCATTGTGCAGCTTTTGACAAGAACAACTTTCTCGCTGCGAAGATAATTTTCCAGTCGTGTCACACTCTTTTCTTGCAATGCGTAGTTAGCGCCTATTTTATTAGACCCCTGGTTCACTCGACGCTTGTGTCATAAAACTTTTGCCAAGTTAAAATGTAAAGTAATATGAGCATTGATTTTGATCTCACATTACATGAAAAAACACGTTTGACAGAGGTCATTTTTAGACGTTTTACTATGGCTGGCCATGGAATAAGGATAGTTGTAAAGATACCAACGCGTTATCTTTTTTTTTTTTAATGCGGTAATCTTCTTTTTATTTCAGATGGATAAGAAAATAATTTCAGTGGTCACGCTGCTGTTGTCTTACATAATACGAAATTCTGCACAGAATTAACGCACGAAACAATATAATTTAAAAGTGCTGTTGGCTGCTAAAAGAGGGACCTAATTTGAGAAGCGACACGGAGAGAGTGTAAGGAAGGAAAATAGTGACAGTGGAGGGGCAGTGGTGATCTGGAAGTTGAGGTATAAGATTAATTGAAATATGGGAACAGGAGACAGGTGAAGAACCAGAAATGAGGAAGGGGGTTGAGAGGAGAAAGAGAAGGTTGGAAAATCATGGAGATAAGATATAGAGAAACAAAAAGATGTGAATTCCGAACGATGTATCAGGATCTGAAGTGATAAACAGAAAAAAAAAACACTACAAAGAAATACGAAGTAGGTTAACGAAGGAAGGAAGCAAATTTGGGTGAATCCTAGATAGTGAGGACTCCTGTCGACAAAAAAAGAAGAAGAAGGTGTTAGAGAACATATCGCATAGGTTGTATCACTTCGGATCAGAAAGATGTCATAGTCTTTTGAGTATTCCAGTATTCATTTTGGCAATGGAAAACATTCATTGATTAATCAAACATTAATTGATTCTAATTAGATGTCATTTTTATCATCCCTAAATTGGAAGAATTCTTAGCAGTATAGATAAAGTGTCAATCGCTAGATGATATATTGCGCTGGGGCTTTTATAATACGTGTGCTCCTGAAAAGTGAGTAGTAAATTTATGTATTCACACTCCAATAACTTATAGAAAATAACTCCCTCGTAATCGTTTTTGTTTCTGTGTGTGTGTGTGTGTGTGTGTGTGTGTGTGTGTACAGCCACCACCTGTCTCGGTTGCTTCAACATCAGTTGTTATGGGGACCATTTTATCTTCGAAGACGAGAACATGACAATCGCAATCTGTGTCAACGAATGTGGAAAAAGAGGATTCCAGTATGCTGGGCTGTCTTACGGCAACATGTGCAGCTGCGGCGTATTGGAATGCAACAAGACAAGCAGACAACCAGGCAGGTTCTGTGGAATGCCTTGCGTAGGAAATCGGAGGTTTTTGTGCGGTGGCGTATATTTCATCTCCGTTTTCAACGGTAAGATTTTCCTCTTCTCTCTCCCGCCCTTAATGATATCTTTGTTGTGATTATCCTTTTTGCTAAAGCTTTCATATTTACATGTGACCGTGCATCAAAAAATTAACAAAAAGTAGCACACACTGATTTTGTGTCAGGACTCCAACTAGGTGAGATGGGTCAACGTAGTCAATCTTGAGTTTTTCATAATATTTTCTGAAAGAGCAAAGCTTCATCTATATTGTAGAAATGGGATCATGAAACTTAATTTTTTTTTTACAACGAATTGGAAGTTGTATTTCAAACAGTTTTTCTAAAACACTTTTTTATGTAAAATAGTGTGAATAGGTGTGCGTAAGAGTTCCCTTTTCATTTCTTAAAACCTCTTTGCACACTTTCAACTTTAATAGCTTTTGAAAAGGATAATGCTACTGATTTGAAAGTCAGTATTAGTCGTGGACAAAATGTGTTATAGAGCATGATCAATTTGAGCTTAATTTCATAATCTTTTTAATTGTTATGCTGCAAAGCTTCACATCGTGTTTTCTGTCTCATTGCACAGCTAGCACGACTTGGTGAAGATTAAATTTTTGAATCGACCCTATACTTAAAACTCTTTTTTTTTCTCACTACATGCTTTTCAACGGTATATGTTTTCGTGTCAATATTTAGATAGATTAGGAAAGTCTATTTGAGTTGAGTTATACATCATTTTAAAGTATAGAGTTTGCTCCTTCAGAATCTGTACTTATAACTAAAAATCCATGTCTGGCGACCCTGTTTTGTGGTGGATGGTCACATATGAATGGTGGATTGCTGTTAATAAAGCTAAATTACACTTCTAAACTAATTAACTCTCAATCAAAATATAACCTTTCAAAAAAAAAGATGACTCAATGACGATATTTGATTACTTGAAACCGAAAAGGGTTAACAGTCTTAATTGTAAGTTTAGTCTTGGAGCAAGACTGATGCCCTCCCTCGTTTTTCCGTCCGCCAAATGTTTTTTGATGGTTTTGCCCAAATTTCGAGGGAGCAGAATCCGAATATGGTTGATGCAACTCTTGCATCATTTAAGTTTTTTAGAATATTCAAGATGATCATAAACAGAGACATAAGAATTCTTGAATACTTCAAAACTGTTAAGGATTTAAGCATTGCATCAAGGAGATTCGGATTCGGATTCAACACCCTCGAAAGAAGTAAAACCATCATTTTCATATTGAATTATTCCCCTTTGAAAAGAAATATTTAAATTGGAATTTCAATCATTTGGCTACCGTTTTGGATATGAAGAAAAATGCTTGTTGATACACCAACAAGATTCGGATGTAACACCCTCGATGCATGTGCCTTGAAAGAGAGAGAAAAAAAGAACGTGTTCACTCATGTTCAAAATTTACCTTTGTATTAACTTACTAGTTCGATGACCATTTGAACATCTTTAATATGCTTTATGACAAGAAAATCTTTTTATCAAAATCTTCTATGGAAAAAAAACACTGGAAAATGTCCTTTCTTTTTTTCTTGCTGAGTGTATCTATGAGGTAAAGTCCCCTTCTAAGTCAGTCTGTGCTTCATTACCGCTTTCGTTGTTGTTTCAAAGTTCCATTCAATGAATGATTTATTAGCTTCAATGGTTTCTTCTACAGGATGAGGTACTTGATCTTAAATTGCTAGATTTTATACATGCTTTAGCAGTTACACAATGAGAATTTAGGTCAAATGACCGTATGCTTCCATAAAACTATCAGTTCTATTATTCATGTACTTGTAGGTACATATGATATCCAGTTTCGAAAGTAGTAGTACCATGTTCTTCACTTGTGAGAATAAAGAAGATTGCGTGTTCGTTACCAGTTTTTACGGATAACATACACACGTTCACTGCTCTAAATTGATTTGAACAGAACATGGATTGCCAATGCGCAGTGACAGACATGATGATACTATTCCAGTATAATTTGTTCGTGTTTTGAGATGACTCCTCCCTTTCAATGCTTACCTTTGTTCACTCCTGTACACATAAAACAAACAAACAATCAAACAAACAAACAAACAAACACACAAACAAAAACCTCTCTTCTCCCTTACTATACCTCCTAGCTTCCTGAAACAAATTAATTCAGTATATGACGTTTTCTAAGATTACACCTCATAATATGTTGTATGCATATGTTCCATATAAGAGACTTATGTTCCAGTCATTAAATGTCTTAAAACGCCATGTGCATGCATAATAAGTTAAATTATGAATTAGCTGAATTAAAGGTAGAATCATTATTAATCATTATTAAACCTCTTATCTGAAAAAAAAAAATCTGATTTGCGGAATTCGTTCTGTAAAGAGATGTTTACGTAATTTTCATTCACGTCCATATACACAGTGCATATAATCAGGTTTTAAGGACTATTTACTAAAGTTGGTTCCAACGTTGGTTTTGTTACAGCAGTCTAAACATGTAGATAATTCATTTCGGAGCAATTGCGTTCGAACTGCCGAACTATTCGGACTCTTGCACTTTGATTTGATTTGATTTTGATTTTATTGGTTCGTGCATTATATCATTGCTCATGCAGATACATAAACATATATCATATACATTGATGGTACCATACATATAAATGGATATACATGAACATTAGTTGCTAACAAAGTGAGTTTTTTCATTACCTTTAGAATATACAGCAATACAGTTTCTTCATTGATGGTACAATGTACAATTGAATTGAATTGAATTGAATAACTGAAACTGCACCGGTCTTACACTCGAGACACAGTAAACAGTTCCAGCATATTTATTTTCATATTTCACTTGAGATACATTTCATCGAAATACACTAAAGAGAATACAAACCAAGCAAGATACAAAATATGTTATAAATCGGGTCATGGACAGAAAGTGTGTCAGCGTATATAATGTACATAAGACAATTCTCTATAACTTGTGAAATATGATGGAACCGCAAAAGCAAAGCTTGTAAACGCAGGTTCCAAGAAAACATACCAGTGTAAATTTGATATGCATTGAATGGAGATAGGACACAAAGTAATAATGACGAAACTATATAAAAACTAAATTATCAAGGTACAAAGGAAAAAGAAAATAAAAGAGATGAAAAAGAAAAGAAAAAAAAACAAGAACCTAAGGAATAACAACAGGGTAAAAATGTTAATATAGCATATAGATACACAAGTATATACACACACATATCTAGAATCAAATTCATAACGAGTTCAATATGTTACTACTGGTACGGATGCAGTGATTATATAATGGGAGCATAAACCAGAAGCAAACAATCATAAACTGCAGGTTGATTCATCATACATTAAATAAGGATACTGCAGATAACATATCAAAGAAAAATTCTAGTCAGGCAGGTTATATTCATTTATCAACTTTGATTTCAATTTTTGTTTGAATATAAAGATACTAGAGCAATTGATTAAGTCGATGGGAAGATCATTCCAGAATTTAGGTCCAGTAAAAATAATTGTTTTTTGAGCAAGGAGTGTACGAGTACGTGGAAGGTGAAATTAATCTCTTTGTCTTGTTGGGTAAGCATGGACGGCATAGTTTTTCTGAAACATGTGGGTGAATACGTGAGGCAAGCCGTTGGCTGATAACTGAAACATAAATGTGCCTAAGTTATATAAAAACAAGTCAGCAACCTTAAGGAGTCTGTTCTCAAAGAAAAAATGATTCGTGTGACAAGAAAAATCGGCTAGATTAACTGAACGAATAGCCCGTTTTTGTAGTTTGAAAATTCTATCAATGTGTAATTTGGCACAGTTGCCCCAGGCAAATATACCGTAACTGAGATAGGGTAAAACAAGCGTTGAATATATATTTTTTTTAAATATACTTGGGAAAAAGATGTTTTAGCTTATTTAAGATCCCAGTATTTCTCGAAAGCATCGTAGACAAATAATCTATATGATATCTCCATGTTAATTCATGGTCAATATAAAGACCTAAAAATTTGGACGATTCAACTTGAGTCAAACAATCATTATTCATTTTTATATCGCCAGGCAAATGCGTAACAGAGTTACTAAATAACATATAAACAGTTTTGTTTACATTAAGAGATAACTTATTTGCTTGAATCCACATTTGAACCGACATTAATTCTCTGTTCACTACTTCTAAAAGAGTTGTTGGATCTCGATGTGAAAAGAAAATATTAGAATCATCGGCAAAAAGAAGAAAAGATAAAACATTAGATGAATTTATTTCTAATGACATTTATATAAAGAATAAACAAAAGTGGGTCTAAAAGGGATCCTTGAGGGACCCCGCAAGATAGTGTTTTTAGACTGGAACTAAAGCCGTTGATATTTACAAACTGTTTCCTGTTAGTTAAATAGCTCCTGAAGCAGTCCAAGGCCTTTCCGCGTACCCCACAACAGAACAGTGATGCAATGAATAACGCAGAAGGGCTACAGCTTAAGCATTGCTTGATTTGCATGCAGCCCTCGTACATAATACATAACATATAGGAAAATAGGGGGAGGGGATGACTTGCATAGAGATAGGATAGGAGAAAGGAGAGGGGAGAGGTCTGTCTGCTTTCGCTAATACACAAAGTTAGATCACCTGGATCACTGAATAGTGATCCAGGTGAGTCAAGGTAACTTTGAGGTGGGATGGGGAAGGGGATCAATTCAGTATTGAGATATAATTTCCCAATTGAAAACAAAAATGTCCATGCTCTCAGCGCATGTGATGCACTTTCACAAGAATAACGAGAATAAAAAAATAAAAAAAATTCCATGAAAAATATACATTCCATCGACCAGTTATTGACACATTGTAGTATTCACTATGTTAGGTGTTATGTTACCCTCCAATTTTCTGAAAAAGGTAAGTCAAATGTATATGAAAGAAAAGTGAAAATATGTTGAATCTTCCAAATACTTTCTTTGTTGTCCCTGATGGTGTCGTGAACTGTAGAAGTCTTACTTTTCCAGCACCAAAACTAAGAATTGATAACTTTCGAATCGATTGCCAAGTTTTCCCCAAAATTTTTGCTGATGTGTTGAAATAATGTTGTTGCTTTCAATCAGTCAACATTTATCTTAAAATTTTGGTTTCATTTTATAACTGAATATCTTTCTTAGTTCAATCTGCAGTAAATGCCTATAGCACGACGGACGCCCTCGAAACGTCTTGGGAATACCCATCAGGTGAGTGAAAAGCTGATGTTTGCGTTTTTGTATGCTATTCCCGTCGAAGAAAAGAGACAGGAACTCACACAAAAATTCTTTTCTTGTCTGTCAATATCGATACCGAGTATTGCGCCGTGGTGTGGTGGGTAAAACTCCCGACTCCCAATCGGAGGACCCGAGTTTGATTCCCGTCCAGTGCTTATGTCCTTGGACAAGATGTTTTACCTACCATGTCCCTCTTGACCCAGGTGTATGAAAGGGTACCTGGCAACTCTAGGCTAATAATGGCAGGGCCCTCTGGTAGAGCAGTGGCAACACTGAAGAGGCTACCCTGGATAAAGAAGACCTTATTATTACTATGATGATAATGATGGTGATTATTATTACAGTTATTATTATTATTATTATTGTTATCCCAGTTGACCAATGAAAATATCCCAAAAACTGTTGCAACAGAGTACTGCCAGGAGAAGATCTTGTTTATGCATTCGGGAAGATGCACTAGTTATAATTTTTTCACGTTTTCTTTTTCTGTTCATCCCCTACTGACCGAAAAAGAACGCATTTCTGTAGCCTTTTGCCGGATTGACATATTGTAACGATCATCGGTTGATAGAATCATGCAACGTTGATCGATATAGGGCTCACACCCGTAAATACAATGAAATATCCCAGACCCCTTCACAAATTCGTACCTAAGATACCAAAATAAATGAAGAAAACAAATAATTAAAAATCAATGATGTAGTTTTCAAAAAAAAAAAAACCTGAATAGCTGTAGATATTGAGTATGAATTCCTCTACAAACTGCATTTTGGTTGGAAGATGAAAGCTTTTCTGATGGAATTTGAGGGGATTATATTTCATTGGGTACGTGTACGGAAAACAGGTAATTTTTTGAGTGACAAGAACTCGTAGTCTGGCTTTGCGGACCCCTGGACAGAATTTGGGCTGAAGAATCCACCCTGAAAATTTGATGGATGAAAGGGTATATCTCACTTATCCAGGTTAGTGACGCTGAAACACCTCATTTCTCCCAGCTATTTTACAGAATTTTTTGAAATTTGATTTTGAACACACACCCCTATGGGGAAATATTTATGGGTGTGAGTCCTATAAGTATGTCTGTCTCCGAGTCTAGGGCAATTACCCCATGGACAATTACCTCAAACCCCTCCCCTGACCCTATAGCCCTAATCCAAATTCTGAAACTAATTCTAACCCCAACCCAAACTATAGCCGTGAACCTAACCCTAACCCTAATCTTTACTCTAACCTTATCACTAACCAGTATTTAGGCGGGCGGGGGGGGGGGGGTAGGGTAATTCTGTTTTATACACACGCGTAGCTCCTGTTCACGCCTGAGCTGCGGCCGATTCTTTGTCAAGGCACTATCTGTAAACTGTGTTATGTAGAACCCTACATTTTTGATGGAATATTTGAAAAATACTTTTTATTAAATTTTGGGAACAAGATAATTATTTAAGACGGATATAAATACATAAATCGTAATACCAGTTGCCTCTTGTCCCGCGAGTGTGTCTTCACACGCAGTCAGCGGCGTATCTAGGGAAAACGGCGCCCGGGGCAAGCGCGAAAATTGCGTCCCTAATTTCTGAAAAAGACTATTGTTCAACCCCAACCCGATCCCGGTAGGGACTTTAAGCAAAGTCCACATGATATGCTTTTCAAGCCCTTAAGAGGGGTCTTTTGAAAGTGATTTATAAATGTAATGAATTTTGATAAATTTTGGCGAGCGAGCGCAGCGAGCGAGCCGAAAATTTTTGTATTTCAGCTGACAAAACATGGAATTCTTGTCATTTTTTGCTTATCAAATCTTACAATTCTAATCAATAATAGTGACGGCCTTATAGATAACGATTTGTCTATACCAAGAAATTGAGTACTTTAAAAAAATATTCTAAATCGGGGGGGGGGGGGCATTTCATGAGGCATTTTGTCCGACAACTTGTCGGACAAAATTTGCTCTCTGCCAATCAGAAGCAAGGATTTCAGTTGCTTTTAACAGTTTGTCAGACGAGATATCTGACAAATTGCTTCATGAAATGCCCCATTATGTACGCGCGAGTGAGCCGAAATTTGTATATTTCCGCGTCATCATGACGTTTTGTTCTTATCTCCTTTTTGTTTTGATAAATTTTGGCGAGCGAGCGCAGCGAGCGAGCCGAAAATTTTTGTATTTCAGCTTACAAAACATGGAACTCTTGTCATTTTTTGCTTATCAAATCTTACAATTCTAATCAAGATATAGTGACGGCCTTATATATAACGATTTTTACCAACAAACTGAAGACTTGAAAAAATACTCTAAATTAGTACGAGTAAGTGAGCCTAAATTTGTATATTTCCGCGTCATCATGACGTTTTGTTCTTATCTCCTTTTTGTTTTGATAAATTTTGGCGAGCGAGCGCAGCGAGCGAGCCGAGAATTTTTGTATTTCAGCTTACAAAACATGGAACCATTGTTATTTTTTGCTTATCAAATCTTACAATTCTAATCAAGATATAGTGACGGCCTTATATATAACGATTTTTACCAACAAACTGAAGACTTGAAAAAATACTCTAAATTAGTACGAGTGAGTGAGCCGAAATTTGTATATTTCCGCGTCATCATGACGTTTTGTTCTTATCTCCTTTTTGTTTTGATAAATTTTGGCGAGCGAGCGCAGCGAGCGAGCCGAAAAATGTTGTATTTCAGCTTACAAAACATGGAACCATTGTTATTTTTTGCTTATCAAATCTTACAATTCTAATCAAGATATAGTAACGGCCTTATAGATAACGATTTTTACCAACAAACTGAGGACTTGAAGAAATACTCTATATCAGTACGAGCGATTGAGACGAAATTTGTATATTTCCACGTCATCATTACGTTTTGTTCTTATCTTGCTTGATTTTTTTGGCGCCCCCCCCCCCCGTATTTTCGAAACCGTTGGCGCCTTCTTTTGATCCAATTGGCGATCGCTTCAGAACGAAAGAAATTGCAGCCGCTGCTCCGTGAAACATTTTGCCTGCTAAACATAAAATGACATGTGTGAACACAATAGACATTGTCATTTTGTCCGTGCCATCATCCCATTTTGTTCTCACCTTCTTCTTCTATATAAAATTTAGAGAGTGAGCGCAGCGAGCGAGCCGAAAATTGTTGTATTTCAGCTTACATAACATGGAATTCTTGTGTGAACGCAATAAACATTGTCATTTTGTCCGAGTCATCATTATGTTTTGTTTCTATCTTTTTTTGATTTGGTTTTCTGCCCCCCCCCCCCCCCCCCACACACACACACCATTCTTCCTCCCCCTTCCGATGAGTTGTTTCTTCTTCTTCTACTACTTCTTCTTTTCTCTTTTTTCCTTTTTTCTTCCTTTTTTCTTTTTTCTTTCTTCTTCTTTTTTTTTGCGCCCCCAAGGAGTGGCGCCCGGGGCACATGCCCCCCTTGCCCCCCCCCCCCTAGATACGCCACTGCACGCAGTGTTTCATGTCAGAGCATGGAACTAAGGTAGCGCCATGGTCAGAGGCAGGGCATGTGTGTGTTGGGGGGGGGGGAGAGAGGGTAGAATGTGGGGGGGGGGACTAACACTATGACAATAATTACATAGGCCTTTTCACCCTTGAATAACTCACTATAAGTGTAATTACAAAAAGCAAGACAAATAAAAAAATTCAAATTCATGAAAATTCTGCCGTCGAGATGTTTTCATTGCAACTGATTGACAAATTGCCCTACATCGACGTAAATAAAGAAGCACTGAATTGATCAGTGTTTTAGCAGTAGTCATGATAAAAATCATGGGCGTACATACTCGAGCAGGATTCGAACCTACGACCTCCTGATCACCGGACAGGCGTCATCTCCACTAGACCACCGAGCTTTCGCCCGACAGCAAGTGCTGGTTCTAATCCTTATAGCATGCAGCGGGTACTGCTTGTTATTCAAAATTGTGTATTTGAATAACAAAGCAGTACCCGCTGCATGCTATAAGGATTAGAACCAGCACTTGCTGTCGGGCGAAAGCTCGGTGGTCTAGTGGAGATGACGCCTGTCCGGTGATCAGGAGGTCGTAGGTTCGAATCCTGCTCGAGTATGTACGCCCATGATTTTTTATCATGGCTACTGCTAAAACACTGATCAATTCAGTGCTTCTTTATTTACGTCGATGTAGGGCAATTTGTCAATCAGTTGCAATGAAATAAAAACATATTTGATCAAAGCGTATTTTTTTTTCTGTCAGTTTTCCAACCACCCCCCCCCCAAAAAAAAAAGTGCCTACGGCTATCTCATTTGCCAATGTCGGTCCACCAAAAGATAAATTTGATGGCCCGACACCAACTTTTAGTGGCCATGAGCCATCGGGTCATATCTAATGTCGACATCTTTTTTTTTTATTCAGAGACTTAGTTATAACTCTTAACTCTTTATATTTTTTTCTATCTTTCCTTTTATTTCTTTTTGTCTTTATTCAAGAAAACAGACAAGTCACATGAAAACAGAAAATCTTACTTCATTTGATTATCCTTTTGAAAAAATATCGTGATCATGACATTTTCTTGGGTGAATTACGTGAATTTATATAAGTAATACGTGTTTCCTCTTTGGTTTTCTGTTTGTTCCTTTTGCTCCAAAGGGTTTACTAGTCCTTTAACAGATCCAGCGACAGTAATTGAATTTTTTAGAGAGTTTACCACAACTTCAACTACGTCAGCAAACTTAGACCTGGCACCGTCTCTTCTGAAATCGGAAAAACCCGGCTATAAAATTGTCAACCAGAAGTCTCTCAGTCCACTTATCATCGCACTCACTGTTGCTGTGGTATTTTTAGTCGTCTTGCTTCTGCTGATTGTAATAAGATATGAACGATTGAGGAGCAGGGGAGGTTTGGGTAACTCGGTCGGTAGAGGCGAGGCAGCGGGTGCCGAGGGCGTTAACGTCCAACTGACAAGCCACACATATCAGGCCCTCCACGCAGAGCCAAAACCAACCGCGAAAGGGAGCGCCTTAAGGAGCCGAGGGAATTTCGCACCTTCAATGATCGTCGCCACGCCCTGCAGACAACCAGCGGAAATCGTCAATGCGGCTTCGCCCTGCCAGGACACTGATCACGATTACGAAGAAATGAAATCCATTGCAGTATTTGACCCGATGTGCCCAGAAAAAGAGTTCGATACCTATGGCACCTCATGCTGGAGTTTACCCGATGCTGAAGACACTTCTTCCATCACTCTGTCACATTTCGAAAACAATAAAAATGCCTACGAGAATTGTCCTTCTGACAAAGTTAAAAAGGTGCTTTTTTAGATATGCGAGCAGTGATTTAAATATGTTTGAGTTATCACATTTGATGTGATCACAAAACATTCTACTATATAAAATTTTTGGATCTAGGAACACTACCCCCTGGAAAACCACCCTTCGGATAACTACCACCCGAATAATTACCCCCCAGGACAATTCCCCCCTAGGACAACTACCCCCGGACAACTACCCTCCTAGGGCAATTACCCTCCTAGGGCAACCACCCCCAGGGCAATTCCCCCTTAGGACAACTACCCTCTGGATAACTACCCCTCGGATAACTACCCCCGGATAACTACCCCCCGGAGAACTACCCCCTGGATAACTAACCCCCGGAGAACTACCCCCTGGATAACTAACCCCCGGACAACTACCCCCTGGATAACTACTCCCCGGAGAACTACTCCCTGGGTAACTACCCCCCCCCCCCCGGAACTACCCCTTGGATAATTACCCCCCGGAGAACTAACCCCCAGGTAACTACCCCCTGGATAACTACCCCCCGAATAATTACCCCCCGGATAATTACCCCCGGATAACTACCCCCCGGATAATTACCACCCGGATAACTACCCACCGGATAACTACCCCCAGATAACTACCCCCCCCCCAAATAATTACCACCCGGATAACTACAATCCCCAGGTTAACTACCCCCTTCCCCGATAACTGGGCCCCAGATAACTACAACCCGATAACTACCTCATCCGATAACTTCCCATGGATGATTACCCCGTATAAAATAGGTCTACAACTCCCCTTCCCTACAACTATCAAGAGAAAAATTACCCCTAGGACAGTGTCCCAGGTCAATTAACCCCTAGATAACTACCTCGCGGGTCATTACCCCCCCCCCCCCGTAACTCTAACTTTTAATAAAAAGAATATTATTGCTACAGAAAATCCGGGGGTAGTTATCCGGGGGGTAGTTATCCGGGGGGAAGTTACCCGAGGGGTAGTTATCCGGTGGGGGGGGGTAGTTATCCTGGGGGTAGTTATCCAGGGGGTAGATATCCGGAGGGTACTTTCTAATATCTAGGGGGTAGTTCTCCAGGGGGTAGTTATCCAGGGGGTAGTTCTCCGAGGGGTAGTTATCCAGGGGGTAGTTCTCCGGGGGTAGTTATCCAGGGGATAGTTCTCCGGGGGGTAGTTATCCAGGGGGTAGTTCTCCGAGGGGTAGTTATCCAGGGGGTAGATCTCCGGAGGGTAGTTATCCAGGGGGTAGTTCTCCGCGGGGGTAGTTATCCAGGGGGTAGTTCTCCGAGGGGTAGTTATCCGGGGGTAAATATCCGAGGAGGAGTTATCCAGGGGGTAGTTGTCCTAGGGGGGGGGGGGGAATTGCCCTGGAGGGTGATTGCCCTAGGAGGGTAGTTGTCCAAGGGGTAATTGTCCTAGGGGGTAATTGCCCTAGAGGGTAATTGCCCTCGGAGGGTAGTTGTTCGGGGGGCACTGTCCTCTTGATAGTTATAGGGGAGGCTGAGTTGCAGGCCTACTTATCCGGGGTAATCATCCATGGAAAATTATCGGAGGAGGTAGTTATCGGGTGGTAGTTACCTGGGGGCCTAGTTGTCGGAGGAGGGGGTAGTTAACCTGGGGGTAGTTATCCGGGGGGTAGTTATCCAGGGGGTAGATATCCGGAGGGTAATTATCCAGGGGGTAGTTCTCCGGGGGGTAGTTATTCGGGGGGTAGTTCTCCGAGGGGTAGTTATCCAGGGGGTAGTTCTCTGGGGGTAGTTATTCAGGGGTAGTTCTCCGGGGGGTAGTTATCCAGGGGGTAGTTCTCCGAGGGGTAGTTATCCAGGGGGTAAATATCCGGAGGGTAATTATCCAGGGGGTAGTTGTCCTAGGGGGGAAATGCCCTGGAGGGTGATTGCCCTAGGAGGGTAGTTGTCCAAGGGGTAATTGTCCTAGGGGGTAATTGCCCTACAGGGTAATTGCCCTAGGAGGGTAGTTGTTCGGGGGGTAGTTGCTCTAGGAGGGGAATTGTCCTGGGGGTAATTATCCGGGTGGTTATCCGGAGGGTGGTTTTCCAGGGGGTAGTGTTCCTAGACCCTTCCTATCCCTAACTCATATTTGTTTCATCTGCAAATGGTAAATAATGCCTTTAAGCATCCCACATATTAGATCATCAATACTTTTTCTGTAACTGAAAGAATTTTGTTTCCCCTTGGCACCGTCAGTAACCTAATTGCAATTGAATATATAACCAATTATCAGCTAGCATCAATGAGAATTACACTAGAAATTAATCAGAACAATTTTAAAGAGATCATTGATAGGTCATTATTATGTACAGTAATTTTTAAGTTTAATTCAAATTAAACCACTTCCGGATGTACAGAAGAGGACATGATTGAGTAGTTGTTTAATAGGCGACCAGCAGGTGTGGTATTTGCGAGACCTTGTTGATATTAAAGGTAAACATCGAAACGAAATAGAAATATGTTTACATACTATCAGTTTTTCTCATCTCGTCTATGGGAAAAACTGATCAAATTACAAATTTAGGAAAAAAATCAAAACTGTGAGTGGTTGTTTAATAGGTGACATGTTATTAGTGTAGGTGCGGTGTTTGCGGGACCTTGTTGATATTAAAGGTAAACATCGAAACGAAATAGAAATAGGTTTACATAATATTATTTCTTTTCATCTCGTCTATGTAGATAAGTGATCAAATTACAAATTCAGGAAAAAAAAAAAACTATCAATATAAGACCAAAAATGGGAAAACTATTTTCTCTGTAACAGCATAAATGTATACAAAAAAAAAGAACAACAAAACTGTTGACCGAGTCATGAAGTACAGAAACAATAAGGATAATTTGAAAAGTAGCTGATCAAGGATGTCCTGGATAGTTTTAATTTTGAAAAACCTACATGATTACTCTCTGTTTATCACATAAAATTAAAATTTTGTAGGATGACCTAGTTTGGAAATAGCTCATTTGTAAAAGTGGATTAAAAAATCATTACTTTTTTACAATGCTTAGTGTAATGTCCCCGGTATTTGTATAGAAGATGCACACGAAATGATGATTATAACACTTTTAGAGAAGATATGTTTCCCCACTTTCAGGTTTAGCTTATGCTGGTTGTCCATGAGATGAAGCGTTGTTCTTAATCACTCGCACTTTGTTCATTCTGGGCAAACATTTTTGGACCGACTCTTTATCGACTCAAATTTGATAGGTACACCTATTGTATCTTGTAAAAATGTGTTTATGCATGTGTGTGCACATTACATGGATTAAATATATAATGTTAATTAAATCCATATTATATAACTATAATATCTGGACTATCAACCATCAACGATAGAAGCACACTACATGCACATGCATGGTCTTCTGTTTTCATTCCATTCTGGATAAAATTCAGAACAAAGATTTTTGTTAATATTTTGTGTCTGAGTTTTTGCTTGCTTGTTTTTTTCGGGGCGATGGTTGATCGATGTTAAGTGAGTGGATATCATGTAAGATATAAATAGTAGAAATGTAACAGGTAAATTGATGTCATGTGAGATATAGATAGTAGAAATGTAACAGGTAAACACCTGTTGTATTACAGTCGAAGAAAAAGTAGATGAGGCAAAATACAAGAACAATGGTGTCCGATTTGAGTAAAGTCAGTGGTAAGCTATAATCATCAAAACAAAAGCGCTGTGGGGCTTGAAATCTCGTACTAATTTCGTACTCGTACATGAATACAAATAATACACAAGTTAGAGGGCTTTGAAAAGATGCAGCGCACTCGAGGGTATTTACGTACAATTGTGTAAGATTCACGGTCCGAGTGTACTTTGTAGAATACCCGAAAGTGAGCTCCATCTCAACTAACGTCCCGAACTTATTGTGTATTATTTGCTTTATAACACCGTTCTATGGACTGTTTTGATTTACCTTTTTGGGTAGATTCCAGTCAGCTACTGCGTAGAACATGCTTAAGTAAAAAACAACAAACAGAAAAAAAAATGCCCAAAGAAATGTTCCAAACACACTTTTATCTGCTGAACACGATCTTGTTAACGGTAAATAGGTCATTAAGTGTGCGCCTGTAACTGATTGAGTGTGCATTGCTACAATACTAATTGTGACGTCATTGAGCGTGATTATGGTGTCTGGACGGTTGTTAGTTTGTAGCCTACCTGTCATTAGTACACGACCAGTGGTAAAAACTTTTGCCCGCTGGGCATGTAAGGCAAAATAAAAGTCTGTCCGCGTGATTGCTCTCAGCCAATCATTAACTAATGATAAGGATCCATATAACCAATTTATAACTCCCAATCAAGTTCCCCCGAATGATCAGAATGTTCTTTTACCTCAGCCAAAAAAGGAAACTTCTTGGGTGCTGTGCATGATTTTGCTCATCACAACTCTGTGTCTCTTTATGTTGTTTGGTTGTTTGTTTTTTATTTGATATTTATATTGCCAAGCCCAGAATATAACGTTAGACTGGCTCATCAAATCCAGATAAGCACGAAGAATGAACAGCGTATTCGAGCTATCAACTAGAGATAGGTATTCACGATTCATAATTTGGGTGTGCAAAACATTATCATCGATGGCGGTGAGCTCAAGTTGTTCTAGAGTTAGGCGTGAGCGCCCTCTGTCGTCCGTAACTCGTATTCTTTTTACTTCTTTCTATAGACTTCTTTGCCCAGGCAGGAATAGAGGTGTCTGAGCCTGGGAAAAATAAAAACCTTACTGATGAGTGGCGGATAAAACAGCGGGGCCGGGGGGGGGGGGGGGATTGGGTGGGGTTGTTAAACCTCCTAATCCATGCCCTCCCCTCTCCCCCCTTGGGCTCTTCGTTTTGTTTTGTTTTCTTCTTTCAGGTCACCCTCCCTCCCCCGCTTTTTTTTTTCATGTCTTTTTGCTCGTCAGCCCATTTGAGGAGACAAGGGGGAGAAAAGAAGAAGAAGAAATAATGTCAAAACTTTTATGTCTGTTTGTTTCTTTATCTATAACTTTATCTTTCAATGCCTTTTTCGTTTATTTGTCTGTTTTTGTTGTTTCTTTTATGCGATTCATTGGGTTTGAAACCACCCCTGCCATTTCTCCCATCATATTAGCAAAGAGCAAAGCAAAGAGCCCCTGCTGATACCATTGCGGAGTAAATCAACACAGATCTCTGCAGTGAATGATGGCAAAGGCAGTACCCCCGTATGACCTGGTATGGGTGACAACCGAGTCCAAATTAATATCTTTTTCTTTTCCTTCATATTCTGATCCGATCGAGACGATTAGGGACTCTTGTGTGTATACTGTGTGTGTATCTTGCTATTGAAGGGAATCATGAAAAGTAACACCCCAAATTCATTGCAAAATAGTAATTCATTCTGGTCATCTTGTGTGTGTGTGTGTGTGTGTGTGTGTGTGTGTGTGTGTGTGTATGTGCATGTGAGTGTGTTTTCTTTTTAAAGCTGAGAAACATAATGAACGTAATATCGCTGACATTGAAACTGAGCAGATTCGAATCATCTTGTTTAAAATCATAACTTTGCTTTTGTTTGCAGATCGGAAGTTTGATATAAAAACTTCCCCGAGGTCCGAATTTCAATGCTTATACGAATAGTTTCATATAGGTCACTTTACTATTTCTGTACTTTTACTATTACTTATTACTAGTCGGATACGAGTCATCGTGTGTATCACCAAACGCATGTAAATTACATATAACATACACACAATGATGTCGCTATTGTGCATAATGTCTCCTAGGTGCAGCTAAAAGTCTCTATCTCTTTCAAAGCTTTAGTGTGATGTACGTGAAAACCAAAAATAGTGTAGAAATTACCACTATCATGAATGGCAGTCGGCAATGTTACATACCACAATTATAATGCTTGTTGCCTACCTGTACAACTTATAATAATTCTGGGGAAACGTATTGAGTTTCAAAAGGATATTTCAGGATCGAATTCTGTGAGAGACATTATCGTACAGCTTGTTGTCAGTTTCCAGATTTTGATGGCATTCCTGTGTATTACAGGGATGGCATAGTATTGGTGGAGACAAGAATAGGGCGTTTGACTTTTTGCGAGATACCAAGAAACACTCATGAAATAGTTTAGAGCATACCATTTTAAGAGGAATTCAAAGTTACTTTGGTGGAAATTGGGTTTGGAATGACTGAAACATCCAAAAACAAAATAAAACAAAGCAATTGTAATAAGATGAGGGTCTCACACTTTATCAGAATCGCTCTGTTTTGGATATCTTAGCCATTTAACTTCTCCAAGCGTATCGGATTGAAATGTCTAGTCATGTACTATTGATTGGCTTATAGTAAGGATTGCAATGGAAAGGCAATTACATCAACAGATGACAATTAAAAGTCAATTTCGCTAAGAAGCTTGCAGAACTGGCCAAAAAGGAACAGTTAATAGCTGTAGCTATATCATGTATATGTAAGAATTAATAAGGAAATGTATGATATGTTGTTACATTTATCAATATCATCATCTGTTTATTTATCCCAGTGTAGAGCTCTAATTCCGATTTCCAATAAATATTTTACACGTTGAAATAAAAATGAAATCTGAAAAGACTGGATATGATTCATTTTAGCTGTGAAATCACATGTTTGTCCATTCAATCTCTTGTTCTTTTCTGAAAAGGTGTATGACATTATACATCCAGATACATATAGTATGATTTCCTTGCATGTAATGTTGACAAGGCTTGACAGGAAACAATAAGAAAAATGAAGATAATAAGTTCCAAAAGTGACAACAGCTTTCGTAGAAACCATTATGCATACTTTAAAGTAAAAGTTCAAGCAGCATTTTTGCTCTGGCGCTGTTAGAATGGCGTTTCTAGAGTCGGTTAAAAGTCGTATTCGGCATTTGAACTGGTCAGCCAGAGGCTTCCGATGATGCGCTTTGTTTTGTTTTGGTTTGGTTTTATTATTCTTTTTTTTTTTTGGTAAACATGTTAAATGGATGCAAAAATGAAACAACAACTACAGCTAAACAAATGATCGTCTGCCGACTGTCCCCATCAGCCCACAAACCAGGAAAGGGTTTCAAAAGAATGAGTGAAGCAAGTCCACCTTTGAATGCAAGATCGTTCAATATTAATTTAAATTCAAATTTTCATTTCAGATGATTTTATTGGGAATTTTCTGCATTGAATATGTATTACCAATGAAATACAGTCATTTCTTTTTACTTCCATGACAATAAGACATACAGTGTGTGCATCTCGAACAAAACTGAGATATACGTGTACAGATTGCGGAAGAAAATAAAAGAACACGCCAACTGGGAACCACTCGGGTTATGGTGAATCAGATGACCTGAATGAATTATGGCGCATGTATTGAGAGTGTGAATGCAGAAGAATCGTCAAATAAGCATGTACACTGTAGCTTGAAGATACGACAGCCTTAAAAGAGAAGGAAAAAAAAGGAAATAGGCAAAATCGTGCAAGTATGGTGATTCAAATGATTCAAATATTTATGTATGATAGAGTGGGCACTTTTTCATGTCCCATATCTGAGATGGCAACCGGAAATATACAATAAACCAATAATATCTAAATAACTAAGAAAACAGAGAAACATAGATGAACATCTGCAATCGCATAAGAAATATATAAGGCACATTTTCGTTTTTGAAAATAATAATTTAATAACATAGTGAAAGTAAACTCATCCAGTAAGTCCTAAGTGGTTATTCACATACTTAAAGCTATTTATGAAGCCATCCAAGTATGATATGTCTGACATTAATTTAATGTCATGTGTATTTAGGTCACGTGTCCTACTATTGCAAACCGTCATAAGCATTTCCGGGTGGTTATAATACTGTGCCTATATAAGCACAGAGTTGACTTCACACTCAATGACTGCAAGTACTTCTAGAGAAGGCATGTGATACGCATTGAGCGCAGTACCTACCAAAGTTATTTATAACAGTGCTTCTGTAAGAAGAAAGAAAAAAACAGAGCAAGAAAAAACCCAAACAAATTCAATGGAATGGCGTGGAAGTCAAAAAGTGTGTTGGAAATATATCTACTTCTGCTCCTTCAAGATATCATGTTATGCATCGTAACAGCAGAGAAGCCTTCACTTTCGTGCCTCTATGATCATGAAGACATCTATCTGTCAAAAGGTGAGGTGACTTTTTAAGAAAAAATCTTTTTATCGTTTCGGGAAGGAGAATTGTTCCCAAAATTTGTACATGGTCTCATGGGAAGACAAATCTAATGTAAGACAAGTATAGTTCAAAGGTAAAGGTAAACCTAAAGTTTCAATATGAAATAAAATTGTGTGAAGTTTGTACGATATACTCAACTTAACTGCATAAGTCATGTGAATCTCATAGAAGCCTTTATAGAAGCATTACAGATGCATAAAAACAATTGGTTTGAAAGGCAGAATTAATGAAGAGATGCATTGTATTCGTTATCTATTCTGATTGTGATTTTTGTTTTCCTCAGAAAGAAAGCAAGGGATTAAATGCATGACCTATTCAATATAAGCTATACATTCGCATAAAAAAATATCTTGTTGCATATTTCTATATATCCAGTTGAAGATTTTTATTCATTGTCTTATCATGTGAATAGCATAATTCAACCAATATGGTAGATTTTGTCAGTTAACAGATAGGTAAATTATCTATAGATAGAGCACATGAATCGATGCACTGTTGGTTTCTTCCACGTCAAAATAGGATGAAATAGAAGAGTACAGCCATGCATTACTCTAGGTGAGTTTATTGGACAAAATATCCACATTACTATTCGTTATTTCTGCGTGTATGCGCGCTTTTTTGTGTACAGCTTCCACCTGTCTTGGCTGCTTCAGCGTAAGTTGTTATCGTGACCATTATATCTTCGAGGATGAGAACATGACGATTGTAACCTGTGTCAACGAATGTGAGAAAAGAGGATCCCAGTATGCTGGGCTGATTTACGGTCATATGTGCAGCTGTGGTGTATTGGAATGCAACGAGACAAGCAGAGTACCAGTCCAATCTTGTGGCATGCCATGTCGAGGAAATCTCGCCATGTTTTGTGGTGGTTTCTATTACTTCTCCGTTTATAGCGGTAAGTTATCTTAAAGTTTCTGTTTACTATTGGGAACAGGGATTTTTAAGAATGTTCGAGAAATCACATTTGATGCAAATGTGAAGGTCAGTTGTATCACAAAACATCTTAGTATAAATAAGAATTTCGAAATAAAGCCTAAAATATAATGAGATGTCACTACTATTCTCAATAAACCATAACTGTAGATGTTAAGTCTACAAGCATTTTATTATAACTTTATTCACATTTTATTATATCTAACAATACTAAGCATTGAGTATATTGATTGAAATTTGTACATTACTTGTTTCGATCCATAACTCACATCTTAGAGCTTTTTTGAAACACTAATCTGCAAATAGTAAATTATTCCTTTAATAGTGTTGGTTTTTCCTCCTCATTTGTCCTGAATGCATATTTATTTGACGTTTTGAATCAACTCTTCTCCTGACAACATTGTTTAATGACTGATTAATATAAGAAGACCTGGATGATACTTCTAACCACCAATCAATGTACCACCGCTTTTTATACACAACATACGACATACAAAATGATTTACAACAATAATTATTTGCACCAAATTCTTTGTTTGTGTGAACTCGTATAAACCTCACCGTTTTGTGATCTGTACTGCAAGGATGCACCCTGTAACCTGCACAACAAGACTATCAAGATGTAAAGATAATGTGCATTTTTCCCTCTATGTATGGATGCAAACTCCTTTGTTATTGATAGTGTTGCTCATCTCCTTTTATTTTCAGTAGTTGTGCTTCCCAATATGCAATGAATGATGATCTGTCATGTCTGTTGCCCTCGTTAACTTTCTAATTTGACAGGTATAAGGTACATATTGGACTGTATGTGCTTACACTGTAACATGCAAAACAATCAGGCTGTATTAGAAGGGTAATGAAAACTGTCTACTCAAGTGGAATAGATAAAATAGAAGAAGCCTTGGTCCCTGGAAAAATACTTTCAAGCGATCATTTTCACGGCCCTTGTACGATGTACTTCAAACTTGACACATGCATGCACTGTCAATTTCGAAAGTATTGTTAATAGCACAATTGAAGACAATCGCCTTGGCATCACCTCGTCGACAAATTCCTTGCGTAAAGTGGATGCACACAGAAAACGGAAGTAGTAGTATTCATTCTTCTATTTCATCATTAGTTCTTTCACTCTTCCTATTTTGATTCATGAAATGAAAATATGATTTTTTGTGTGTGATGGATGAATTCTAAGGTCTTAAATTTTAGAATAAGTTTATATAATTTATATATCATATAGTGTATTATATAATAAATATGTATATATCTTATATTTAGAGAGAGAGAGAGAGAGAGAAATAAAAATCAAAGTTCGAGACAGATTATTATTTTGTATTTTTCAAAGTCAATTTATTTCTTTCCATTATCAAACATAAGGCAATACACATAATGCAAGCACAAAGTACAAATGTTTACACACTATTAAAGAATACAATATTTCTTGACGAACTCGCCGTGTTGTGATTGTGAGAGTATTTGACTGTCTGTACAGCTGCCTCCGCGAGCCGTGTCAGGATGGCCGAGTAGGCGGGGGTTAGTTTTGATGCAGTTTACAACGATCCCTTTTATTAAACTACCTGTACTTGTCTGTGCACTACTATTTAATATGTTGTATCAGAAGCAGCTCACCAACACAAGGGGCACATGTACCAAGTTCATCTTCAGCAGCGTCACCACTTAGGATGTTTCACTCTAAAGCGTCACGACATCAACTTTAGTTACCAACTTTTGTTACCAACTTTAGTTACCAACTTTTGTTACCAACTTTCGTTACCAACTTTTGCTACAAAATTTAGTTACCAACTTTTGTTACCAACTGTTGCTATACCAACTCTTGTTACTAACTTTTATAACCATGTTTTGCTACCGACTTTGTTATACCAACTTTGTTACAAACCCAGTCACGCTAATATGGTACACCTTTCACAACCATGTGTTAGGCACAAGTATTGTTGGTGGGCATGGGGTAAAGCGCTAGATCGCACCGTTTCCAACTTGTCCCACTTCCTCAGGTGACGACTCTGGAATTTGAATTGGACACGGGGCATATGTGACAATTCACATTCCCAACTACTCCGGAATCCAACACCTCGATAGTTGTCTCCTCAGGAACAGTCCTCTGGTATATGTGCCACCACCCTGCAGACCGTTGATTACAGTAACACACGAGAAGACGCAGTGTAGTCATCTATTAAGAAACACATGTATAATTTAATACATATAGTTAGAAGTGAACATGTACAACACATTAACAGTTGTCATACACGGGCTGCTTACTACAGACTAAGGGGGTGTTGCAAGAAACTTGCAATTAATTGCAAGTTCCCAAAATCTATTGCAAATCCTGCAATTCATTGCAAGTTGAAATAGATCTATCTATTGCAAAGTTGCAATAGATATTTGCGATTAATTGCAACTCGACTTTCATGCAGCACTCCCTAAGTCATACAGTGGCCAGCTTATATACTTCCTTCCCTATCGCAGATAGAGAAGGCAATCTCGTACTCCCCTATCCGATGTGGACAACCCCCCCCCCCCCAAAAAAAAAAAAAAAAAATCTATCAAATTATATACAATGTTGGCGTGATCATGAAATTCGTGCAACATTCCAATTGGCATTTTAGGAGTGTCACTTGTACACCGTTACTAAAAATCGGCATGTATCATCAGTCTAAACCGATGTTGGTATTGAAATAATCCAAACTTGTTCACGACAAACAAATAACCGCATATTTAATATTAAATGTTAAACTCGTAATGCACTACCACATTAAAATGACTGTCCAACGTTCCGATAGTGCGTCCTTTCTATGCTACACGCACAATCGATACTGTATACCAAACAAAAAATTGATCTCGTAAAACCGAATCGGTTCCACCAAATTTGGTTACAATATGCTAATGAATGTATAATGTAAGACAAACAATGCATACTTTGAAGAAATGACATTAAGACAGAAATAAATCAATGGAAAAGAGTGATCCACTAAAAAGCATTATGTTATATGGATAGCTGTCTTCAAATTTTTATCTTCTGCTTTGATTCCTACATGCTGCAAATCTCATTTGAATTTTCTAATTACACCACCACTACGTCAGTCACTTTGAAATTTGTCATTTGTTAATATTCATTCTACAGTTAATGACAATAGCACGACAGAGAAGACCTCTGAGGAATACCAATCAGGTTAGTACCGAGTTAGGGTGGGGTATATATATATGTTTATATATATATATATGATGTGTATGATTGTGTTTGTATTATTTTTATATATATGTACACACGAACGCCCTCACACGTACAAAGGAAAACAAGGCTGTAAACTCGACACTTAATGATTGCATCCATTTTGCTATTCTAAACATACTTCATAACAACTATGAAAACGATAACATATAAAACTGATTTAAGTTTACATTTTTAGTAGCGTATTGTTTAAAATTCATGAAACCGTTTCGTGTGTTTCGCATGAACGTAAGAATTATGTATGCACATAAACGTATGGGGGTATTCTATATGATATATTAATATACATCTATTTATTTGAGTCTATATAGGACCATTTCATGCCTATAAGCGTTGGAATGTTCTATTCAAATATCTATGAAGAAAGATTTTTCGAGTGTTTTTGTTTTCTTCGAGAGATCCACATGAAAACTATGCTTAAATATTCACCTTGATAATAATTGTTTTAAACTTCATTTCCTTCTACGCTCGATCTGCAGCCACTGATAAAGGAACAACAAAGTTGACTTCAGGGAAAAACTCATCAGGTTAGTATGCACACAATGACGCAACATCACTGTAATTTGACACAAATGTTGTTATCCAGTAAAAACTTAAAGCCTAGTGACATGGGCAAACAATATATTTGTCATAATTTGTTTTCCCAGTTTACGATATATACAAGATGTATACACATTGATTCATTATTATACCTAGTCGAACCACTACCTTTATAGTCTTAACCTTTATATAAAGTCGAGGAATTTATTCGTTTGAAGAGTGATATATATATATATATATATATATATATATATATATATATGTATTCTCTCTCTGTAATTATACATATGCATATATTCTATATACACTGCAAAAAGTCCGGTGTTAAATAGTGAACACCGAGCTGGTGTTAAATTTTCGGTGCTCATTTATAGTGTTAAATCAACACCTACGGGTGTCATTTCCAAATTTTAAACTGTTTTTGAAGAGTTTCTTAGTAACTGCACTTCTTGTTGATTTTTAATTCAAACAAGACGATCGAGAATTTTACATTAAAATACTAGATTTTTGAAAAAATTTGAAAATAAATTTACACCAAAGTAACACCAGCTGGTGTGGTCTCTTATTGAAGCTGGACGGGTGTTAAACCATTGATATTAACACCAACAAATATCAAATCAACACCATGTGGTGTCATTTTTGAATTAACACCAGTACAGTGTCAAAATAACACCAGGTACTGTGTCAAATTAACACCACGAAGTGTCAGGTGAACACTTTTCAACACCATCACAGTGCATTTTTAACACCTGTGGGTGTGGTCCTTTATTGAAGTTTGATCGGTGTTAGATTTAACACCCGTGGTGTTAAATCTAACACCGATGTTTTTACAGTGTATAAATATATATATATATATATATATATATATATATATATTTGGCAATCATGATATGCCATATCTCTTGGGTGACACAAAAAAGCCTCTATCTCAATTCATTTTTTTTTTGACTGATTATTAGATAATCAAAAATGAAACCACCTAAGCATGTTAAACGAGAGTTTCCGTCCGTCTTTCCACTTGTAATAGTGCATTGCCTGCTATGTTCCATTCGCCTATAACTGAACATTTGACATTTTTAAATTACAAGGTTTTGTTAGCACTTTTGATTGAGAAGATTCTTGAGCATTGTGCTTTTTTAAATGTTACATTTGGATTATTATATACCAAGTCTCAATGTCTGTTCATTTACATCGAGATTCTCTGCCCTGTCCTCTACAGCTCAAGATGGTATATCAACAACAAACATCTCTTGGAATTATTTGCGAGGTTAGTCCAAAATTCCCTCCCCCCGCAAACACACAGACAAAACAAATAAACAAAATAAAACCCCACCATATCTATCATTAAGTTTTATCTCTATATTCTACGTATGAAGAATTCCGTAGAGAAGGTGCTAAATCCATTTTTCATCAAAATGACGTTTTTTTTTCTTAAAAGAATATCATAGTTCATTTTTAGAACAAGCGCTACACATTTAAGTCTTCAAAGTGTTGATATTCTTGTGAGAAAAATGGACAAATCAGGCAACGAAAAATTGATTTTGCTCCAAAAAGTGTTTAATCAAGCTGGATAGGCTGAGGGACACATGCAAAATTAGATTGAAGATCTCAATTTCATAGATTTAGAAGTCAATCTAGTTTCTCAGTTTCATTTTAGATTTGTCCCTAACCACGATATTATAGATTGATTTCCAGTCTAAGGAAATAATGCATACTGCAATTTTACTGTCAAATTCTTGATTACACATAAGCAATGTAGATTTATGATATAAACTAACTCAAAACAGGACACATGGGAATCTCAGGACCAGAATAACATTCAGCCCGTCTGCGGAGTTGAAATAGTATGAGAACTGCATTAAGGCAATTTTAGTATTGTAGCTGTTGTATATTCACATGAAAACGTTTGATTTTCCTGTAAAAGATCTGACGACAGAAATCGAATCACCAACTGACCTGACCCTAACTTCAAGTTCTTCAGCAAGCTTAGAAGTGACGACATATCTTCATGAATCAGAAAAGCCCGTCAGTAGTGTCAACAAGAACACTGACAAGCCATCTGTGATCGCACTTACCGTTGCTGTGGTATTGCTGTTCGTCCTGCTTCTGCTGTTCGTAATGAGATATGAGTGGCTAAGGAGCAGGGGAAGTTCGGGTAACTCTGTCAGTAGAGGCAAGGCAGTGGGTGCGGAGAGCGTTGATGTCCAAATGACTACCCATGATGCATATCAGGCCCTCCACGCAGCGCCCAAACTGTCCGCGAAAACGGACACCAACGAGAGCCTGGAGAGTTCAGTGCCATCCGCGAAGGTATCTACGCCCTACCGGCAACCTGCGGCAATCGTCGATCCCGCTTCATTCTTCCAGAACGCCGAGCAAGAATACGAAGAAATGCAATTTGTGTCTGTGGTTGACCCGGGGTGCCCAGAGTCGGAGTCCGAAGCCTACGGCATCTGCATACCCGGTGTTGGCGACACTTATTCCACCACCTGGCCTCAATTGGAACCCAATGAAATCACCTATCAGAACTGCCGTCGTGACATAGTGTTGTAGGCGTCTTGAACTTATACCACGCAGAATATTTTGAAATATTCTAGAAGATCACACTTTCAATGCTTAATGCTGTAGGTAGCTACCCTCGTTACTAAAGTGATCAATGTGGATAAATAGTTATATAGATCAACATGCCAACAGTAACAATTGAAATTTACACTTTGGCCTGAACTGGGTTAGAAGTTATACCATACTCTGTTAATCCCGTCGTCACATGCACATAACTTCTCGTATCTGCCTATGAAGTAAGTGTTTCTTTGAATAATCATCGATTTTTAACCGGTCACGCCTATAATGATAATCATATTAGAAATAAGAGTGTAACAGGAAGATCACAAAGTATCATAGAATCATTAAAAAAAAATCAGAATGAAAATATAGGGCATCTAATTAAAGATCACGTACGAGTGTGGTTTCGCTAAATAGATGTGAATTTGGATCAAAATATGTGATGATTATCACAGGACTTCCATACTTACTTATGCTGGAAGATGGACTTATATCGAAGGTGACATATAAGATTGTGAGAATAGGAAAGGTGTTCAAATTAAGCAAACAAATATGATTACTTTTTTGTATTATATAAATAAATTATGACAGTCATAGTTTTACTTTCAGGGATTATACGAAATCTTGCTGAAATTTGTGAATGGTGAATTGAATGCTCATTTGTGAAAATCGATAGCTCAAAAATAAAATTGGGAGTGCTTTGAAGTGTTGATCCACCCCCGGTCACACTCACTTGAATGCTCACATTTCATTTTGAACTTGTCAATCATTTTATTTAAGTGCCTGAAAAAGAAATCGAAAGTAGTGAACATGATATTGTTTGACCGAGGTCACTCAACCGATTGTAACGATCGAACTTGAATGCGCATACAACGAACATGGATGATAACTTTATGAAATAGTCCGAGTAAACCTATATTACAGGGCCTAGAAATAATTACATTAACCTCTTATCAGCCGGATCCCACAATAAGATGTGTCACCTTCCGTACTGGATCCTAAAAGCATCTATTCACCATAACGACCCATCCTACTTTATGTCGACCAAGCTGACAGAAAACTGGCCATAAAAATGACATATAAAAAAAAAAAATATTACGTCCATATCAATCCATTACTTGATTTCGTTTTGTGTATATGTATGTGTGGTAGTGTTTTGCAAGCGTATTGAATGATGCTATATACTGCGCTCTGTGTAAAGCGTTACTGGGCTAAGCTAAGGCTAATAATAATTGAGATTCTTCTCCATTTTGTCACTTGCACACACAATTCAGATGCAAAAGAACAGTCTGTCTCAACGTCAAAGCACTTCGCGAGTTCTATACGCAGAAACCACTGAAAGTGGAGCACAATTAATGCTAGTCGGTAATCACCGTAATAAGTAGTGGGCAACGTTTTTATGATCATTAACGTATTGTGCTTTGTCAGCTTAGAATGAGAAGGGCACAAAGTTGTCTCGAACACTATTGGTTTAGTGGGAACCTAATGCCCTTGAGAATAATATGTAGACATTATCATCATTATTATCGTATTTTCTTCATCTTGACCTATAGATTTTGGAATTACCTGAATTTACAGCATTGACAATGATTGACTTTGAATGATAAAAAATAGCATTGATTTACATTCACGGGAAATATGAGCATCAATAAGGGCAAGTATATTATACTGTTTGTTATTATTTTCCAGATAATAAAGACTAAGCTATATAGTGACCAGAAACTATACATGTATGATGTGGAACTTTTTTTTTTTTTATTACGTTAATTTCAAGTGTATTTTTCCTCAATGTGTGTTTTATTTTATGTCATTTGCTCTGTCAACATTGTAAACAATGATCAAGCTTCTGTGCATAGATTTTACTATAAATAAATTAACTATAAATAAATTAACTGATGTCTGCATATTAGAACATAAAGTGTGATTGGTTGTTATCAATACACTGTAGGTCATTATACATGAATGGATAAAAAACTTCTGTTAATTACATTGTGTTATAAAGTCATTGGAAACACTCACTAGTTGTTTGCAACAATGTATTAGATTTCTAAGCCCTCTTTGTATAATAAGTTGATCTTGGGCATAATCCTTCAATAGCAATAAAATAAGGGTGTTGCTGATGTTTGATTAAAGATTGTATTTCTGTGTTTGGAATTAATGTATAGATACCATTGAAATATATGAGAATTTCAATCTATTCATACATGTCTGTATGAATTTCAGGGAGCAAGAAGGTCAAAATCCTCAGTTTGCAGAAGTCAGACAAATGACACCTAATCTTCCAGCTTTAAGACGTTTGAAGAGAATAGCGTGTTTCTTTCTGTTCAAAGACCGGGCAATGCTCTCCATCCCCAGACCCAAAGAAAAAGGGGGAAATTCTTTACAGTATCGACAGCATTGCCCACTTCATCGACTTTTCTCTGCATTTTGTCAGACGTTCCTGTTGGCAAGCATGTGACTATGTATGACCACGGCTTTGATATCAATCCCGATAACAATAGTGCAGAGGTATGTTTCAGTTTCATTTTGATAATGGCCAAGGGGGCGTGCTGTGACGCTGGCAACAATTAGGCTTACTTGATTGCCTGTTGCAGATCTACTTTCCCCATAAGTCACATTATGTTTTGTGCTAATGAAGACAAGGACAATAAAGAAAGGAAATGAAAGATAAGTAACGACCGTATTAATTGTTTTAATGACGTACAGATAATCAGTTATCGAAGAGTATGACCGCAAAACCCCTTAAGCGCCATTTTTGTACAGTTTAAAGTATGTAAAATCCATCAGAGTGAAACTAATTATTATTTTCTCAAATGTTACATAACAAAGAATTATCATTGAAGTTATGAATCAGAATATTCCATATTGTCTTCATATTTCCTTTACTTCAGCGGCTTTAATCATAAGCTAACAAGAATGGAGTTTAACAAATTTTGCGATCAAACTCTTCATTTGTAAAAATGCTTTAGGGTACATTATCTTATGAATGTCTCTTTGGCTATCGTAACTGGAGGTCTACCTTGATGCCAGAAATTCATATCCAGGTAATATTTAGCTAATATGGCCGTTCAAAATTATTTCAGAGAAACAGATCTCATGCATGTCTTCCAAATATTCACACCTGTCCTACGCTGAACAGAGCTTACGGCTTCAGTATATGGCATGACGTACAAGTAGCCTAAACTGGCGTTACAATAAGGCTCCAGAAAAGTCAACATATTCATGGCGAAACGCAGTCGAACTTAGACATCTCTTCGAAACATTTCCAGGTTATCATATTGGCATGAGTGTAAGACCAAGTTCACTCTATATACACTACCAAGATTGCAAGGGTAGAAGGAAACCGTACATTATGCAAAACAATGAGCGAAAGCTCATTGAAATGGGGTATTATATATCTGAAACTGTTCACCACAAGGGTACCATCATTGCCAACCATTGTGCATTTTGTTTCAGTTTAACACCTAAGTAGCGTTTACCTTGATTTTTGGGATGGCATTTTTACCTCTGAAATTCCTCCCCTTGGCCCTTTCTGCTATTAATGATGAATATTTCTCACACTTTAACATCAGTGACTTTTTTCTATGTCATTCTTTAACCGATAATTTCGATATTTGTTCCTTTGACACTTATTCTATTTGCATATAAAATTCTAACTCGAGAAGTTTACATGTGAATTTAGCACTTCTGATAAATTGTTCATGACATAGTGTTCCTCGAACCGATATCAAAAGATCATGTATGTATATATATATATATATATATATATATATATATATATACATATATATATATATAATTCGTGATAGTAGATATCTACGCCATGCTTATGGCATACATTGAGTGGAACTTATACAAGAAAAAATGTATATGTCCGCCTTCAAATGTTATAATTACCACATCCCATTTGGAGGATATATATGATCACTAGATGTCTACTGTAACACAATCGTGCCGATATATATTTGTTGTTTAACATTTTCTCTGCCCTGCTTTTGCTCCTGTCTTCAGGTAGATGTGTAGAACTCGAATGTTGATATATTTTGGTAAGAAGGAATTGAGCAAATGTCTTATTGGAAAACTGGAGACTGATTAAATAGAAGGACCGAGGGGAGAACGAATTACAGATGAAAAAAAAAATGAATTCCCGATGCAATACTTTTAGTATAGGCTCTCAAATACAGAGAGTACAATAAAGAAAAGAAAGAAACTGGGAATTTATATCCCCTTTATGGCTCACAAGGGTTTACATAAAAAAAAAATTCGATACCATTTGACATAATTGAATAGTATTGACAGTATTGAAGCAGAATGTTGTGGGCATGTAGAAAGCCTGTCCATTTTCCAGTCGTACTTTGAATAACTTTCATACGAGAAGGTTAAAACGCATGTATCAAAGACTATCTGAAAGTAATAAATCATAAGTTTGAATAGATTATGAAACTCCCTCCTTGATGCAATAATAAAGTGTTATTATGTTCTATGATGGAAAACAATGGATTGTATGTCACTCCGACTCTCTGTTTATCAAACTGCGTGTTGAAACAGTATCGATGGCGTCTACCCACAACTGAAACACAAAAAAAAGAAAAGTAATTAACATCTTATACTAGGAATAGGAAACAACTACCAGATAGCCAAAACAGTACTCCAGGACGAACCTATTAATGTCACTTTATTCACTGAGGTGAAATGGATAACAAAAACAACACAAACACAGCAACAAGTAAAGAGAAAAAGCAAAAGCAAAGAAAGTTCACTCTGAAATGTTGTCCGTAGCTACAAGGGACGCGATTTTTTTTTCTTCAGTCTATTAGAAATGAAAAAGAGAAGATGGAATGAATGTATCTAAACTCATTACTTATGATATTTTCAACATTATCTACTGATCTTTCTACAAAATATATATACTTTATACAAATGTACTTTTGAATATGTATACAGGTCAATGAAAATCTAGATGTATTTTTTCTTCTTCTTCCGACAAATCTACGTTTACATTACACCAGAGGAAAATTTCATAAATAGCCATGTATCCTAACTTTTCTTGTTGACTTGAAATAGTGTTAAACAATTCATTTTTATTCAATTCAACTCATTATTTTCAATAACACAATTTTGTTGATACAAATTAAAGAGAAAAAGGGATTATAGTCTGTTTTTTTGAAAACTCAGATCTGGCAACATTGCAGAACTTAAGTTTTTGTTTATATAGGGAGGTCAATCTTAGTTGAGATGGTTAGCCTGTAGAAAGCATTTCCGTGTTATGCAGCTATTCTGAAAGCAAGAGAGACAGCAACACAATACGATTTCCAGTGAACATTTTGAAACAAGGCATGAGAGAATGGAAACTTATCGACGTTGTTGCTCACAGTCCAGGCTGATCTTGGAATTCAGAGCAACCAAGATGCTGATGGAAATGGGCTTGACAACAGGTTTACTTCTTCTGCTCACTCAATGTATGAATTACGGCGTAACTGCTCAAGACCCCGCAAAATCATGTCTTTATCAACATGAAGGTATCAATCTTCCAAATGGTAAGTTGAAGCTGTTGCCGCCTTTTACTTATATGTTAGCGTTTGAAAATGCCCTGGCATTTTGTGTGCAATGTATAGGCCTACGTTACAAGGTGGGAAAGATGAACAATAAATACAACAGTATAGATACTTTCCTCTGTAACTTCCTGATAAACTTGTATATGGTATCGAATGATTGCGTAGCAATGTAAATAAGCGTTGCTATCATGTATTCAGAGACCATCAAAACTGGCGACGTACTTGCATATCACAGGAATATCTCTGTGGATGCTTCTTTAATCATCATTATAGCACTCTTTAGGAAGGTCACGCAGGCTTGACTACCAACAAGGAAGTGGTAAATTGTCATTACCAGTAGAGTTATGGTAGGCTCAGTAATTATCTGTTACCCCTTCAAAGGAAGCAATGCCTTGATGGAAAGACGACAGTACTACTCTGTATAACACATTGATCTAATCACAAATGTTAATTACTGGGGTGTATTGTAGATGCATCCAGGTTTCATACATTAACGAAAATGAGAAGCTGGTAAAAACAAGACGTTAAATTGTTTTTGTTGATAGTAGATACAGTAGAAGAGAGATATCTGAAGATATCAGATTTAATTGTGAATGTTTAATTGCTAAGGTAAAACAACACTTTATTGACATTGTGTTTTAAATTGTATACATCATATTGCATCTGAGTCTTTTTGTTATGTAGTAAATATAAGAGAAGGTAGTTGCTGTTTAGGTGTTTTGAAGTCACAGATACCGCAAGGTACGCCAGGAACAAGAGGGCAAAATAATCATATGTCAAATTGATCAATGATCTTCCTGGGGATGCCCGATGTGAGAGAATTTGTAAAGTATTTTTGAGTGAAATTCCGAATAAGTACTTGATGCTGTTGTAATATTGTTTTTTTTTTCCTTTCATTTCTTCATGATATCTTGACTATTAAGAATTGTGATGTGTTCTCAGTACTTCTTATATGATCATTTCTGTGTTTTTCGATGATACTGATTTAAGTTTACCTTTTATTTACCATTTGCAAATATATATTTCAGAAGTATGTGCTTCGTACAACGTCGTGTATGTTTCATTCATTGTTGAATACAGTATACTTCAATCTAACGGACCTGCTCAAAAACAGACGCAAGCTGAGAGCAAGTCGTTTAATTTTGTGAATAAATAAATAAACCAAACCAAAACTTCCAACACGTCCAATTCCCCCCCCCCCCCCTCAAAAAAAAAAAATCTTTTTGTACCTGTCATTCGAGGAATCCGTGACGAGTTGAATCCTCAGAATGCATCGTATTGCGTTAAAATAATTGAATAACATCGACAAAATATCATTCAAACTCAGTTTTACACAATGATAGTTATCATCTTTGCTTTGCTAGCAACAAACACTGACTTAGATTTATTTTTGTTTATTGATTTGTGGTGGGTATAGAACCTATACCCTGCACAATTCAAGTCATATGCAAAAAAAAAAAAAAAAACCAAACACACAAACAAACAAACAAAACAGAAAAACTCAACGAAGTATTAGGAAATATAAAAATTAAGAACACAAAGTACTTTATTGGTATTGGAAATAACACAAATATATCAAATTATCACGCTATCATTCATTCATTGCCTTGATTTGTGTCCTGCAGCATAGTATAGAAAGATGAGTTCATTCCTCTTCATACAAAATCTTAATGGACAAGTCCACCTTCATATACATGTGGATTGAGTGAAGGCAACAATATCAGAAGAACACATCAGTGGCAGTGTGGGGGAAAATCGGACAATCCGTTCAAAAGTTATGATTTTTTTTAAGTATCTGCGCAATCACTGCTGGATGATAAGACTACTACAGTGTATGATGCCATATGCGTACAACAATATAATTATGGAAAACAAAAAGAGAATGTCACAAAACTTTACCTTTTGAATAAAGTGCACAATTCTTCTACTTGTTACTGGGGTATGTTAAGGGTAGTATTATTCCCCCTGCTTTCTGAAAGAGAGAAGTCGAGTGTTCTTTTGTTATACGAGAAAGTGAAAATGTGTTGAATTTTCTTTATTCTTTCTTTATATCGTTGTACACATGTGACATCACAAGCTATTGTATAGTCTTCTCATCCAGTCTTACTGAGCAGAAACTTTAAAAATTCGTAACTTTTCAACGGATTGTCCGATTTTTCTCAAACTCTCACTGATGTGTTCTACTAATATTGCTGCGTTCACAAAACTCACATGTCTATGAAGGAGAACTTGTCCTTTTAGATATAAAAGATGAAAATATCCATTTAATAACATTGTTTCTTGCGGTGCACTGTGTGTGCGTTTGTGTGTGTGTACAGGTTCCAGCTGTGTTGGTTGCTTTGACGTCGCCTGCCACAGGGACGATTTCATAGTCGTTGAAGGGAGCATGACTATCGCATTGTGTGTCCGAGAGTGTAAAGATGGCGGATTCCCGTATGCTGCACTTGCACACGGTTATCGGTGTAGCTGTGGAATACTAGTTTGCGAGGATTCGGAGAGAGATGCAACCCAGTTTTGCAGTATGACGTGTTCAGGAGACACAACCAGTTATTGCGGTGGCTTACATTCTGTTTCCGTTTACAGAGGTAGGATATTGAGAATGTTGCAAGGTTTTAATACCCATCCATCTTTAAGCAATTAGCCAATACCGGTTCCGTTTTAATCAAGCTCCGTATTAATTGAAATGCTCTCTTCACGTAAAGGGTAGGCAAGTGAAACTTAAAAATCCTCTGTATAATTTTGAACAATAGCTGTCAAGTATCCACTTCGAGGCATAATCGGCTGCCTCTCGAGACGAAACTGAATGGTAAGGAAGACAACACCCACACATAATCCAGTAAGTGTAGTGCACTCCCGTTATAAATGAAGTCCTACAATACATTAGTGACCTGCGGTTTTCTTTCGTTATATCGAATTTCGTTATAGCTGAATAGTAGAGTATGTAAATGAATATAGCAAATACGATTGATAATCCTTTGGCCAAAATCTCTACTTCGTTGGAACGAGCATTTCGTAATGACTGTGTTTGTTGTAACGGGAGTGCACGCTGTGAAAGTTATTAAAATCAGGGGGATAGAAAAAGCTCTTGCAATGAATCTATTTTTGCTAGTCTGTGCATGATGGCATTAACACGTGTTAATTTCGATCCGGGTCAGAGTTAATCTTCGATTATGGCCCTTGTTTCGCCTTGTGCAAGGTCGACGTTGGTCTAGCTTAGTATACACTGTAGCTTCTGGACTCTTTTTACTCGTAATAGCCGTGATTCAGTGTACGCGACAAGCCGTTTGAGGGCGTGACACCCGAGGATTGCGATACGCCGAAAACTGCCATACCCGAGAAACTGAAATACACTGTACCTCTTTCGTTTTCGTTGGGCGCGCAGTCTCATGATTATCGCAGTCAGAAATTTGCACCCTCTTTTGGTTTATCGCACCGAGGAAAAGGGGACGGAGCCCAGACTAGGTCGACGTAGGCGAGACGATGCGTAATATCACTGTCCTGTATGTGTGTGATATGCACTTTATTTTGGACCATCTGCGTGCTTGAAACCTACAAGGAAGCGCTCAATCAGACGCATACAAATACACGAATATAAATTATCACTTAAATACTCTCTCTCTCGCTCATTGCTTACATTGCTTAGATATATCTTTATATATATATATATATATATATATAACGAAGAATCAAGAACTATTTTCGGTGGCCTCCACCTTCTTAAGGAGTCAAATTGAACATGAAGAGCGTGCACTATTCGAAAAATTCTTTATCGATCCCCCCCCCCCCACTCCAAAAAAAAAAAAAAAAAATGCATTACTAGCTCTTTATTCTTCGTTTTATTTGAGCCAATACGTGAATTCTCAACATGTTTATATAAATCTGTCTATGACTGTTTTTTTTTTTCAGGTCTTGCATCAGGTTTTTTTTTTTGTGGTATAACGCGTGAATTTAGCTTCAGTCTCAAATTTGAAATAAAAATACAGTGATCTGCTTGAAAACGGAACACTTAAGTTTTCCATTGTGTTATGTGTTTTTTTTTTTTGCAATGTAATGTCTCTAATGTACTACCAAGAATGATATTTGAAATGTTGTTTTGTGTTTTATTGACAGTGACAGACAGCACAATACAAGAGACCTCTCGGGATTACCGAACAGGTATTTAGCACTATTTAAAGGGCTCACAGACAGGTTCTTTGAACATCAACAATAAGAAAAATGTTAACCTCTCCTGGGTGATAAGGAAACCGTAAACATGTCTTTCTTTCAATCATTTTGTACGTAGTTATAGTATGCATGAATTTTTACATGTTAATTGTTATCATATAACAACATCGAATACCATATCAATATAATATCATCCTGGTTTCATTCAAAAAGAGCCCTTAAATAGTATTTTTAGTGATGAAGATATGAACTGTGTTTGATAATTTTTAAATTAAAAGTCCGATCAAGTGACTTACGTACCAAAAACTTATTATTGTTACTCATTGTAAGTTTGGAGTGCAGGGTTGGGACTTATGATTTCGTTCATTCCCGATACAAAAAAACAAACAAACATAGTTTACCGTTCAATGCTTTTAAAATCATTCATATTTACTGCCTTTGCATAATAACCTAAGGAATATAGTAATATTTGCAAGGTGGGAGAAAATTACACAGTGAAACGGCAGCGTTTCCTACAAACAGCTTTTTTAATGTTTAAAGTTCAAAACTCTCATGTAGGTTTTCCTTCTATTCTATAAGTTCCAAATGTGTAATGCCCTTTATAAGATCTTCCTTCTGTCGTTAATACTGTCATGTGATTGTTTTCATCTACAGTAATGAGTAATAGCCAGACAGAAGGGACGTCGTGGAATAACGCACCAGGTAATGCATGACACTGACATAATGACGAATTAACGAAGGTGGTTTAGATTTAAACCATGGTTTATGCAAAATTCTTCTGCGTATGATACGGTTGGCAGATTGCGTACGCCAACATACGTCTAGTGACAAAACGTTGATACGCGCATGTCAAAGGTACGCCACTGCTCCGCGCATATGAAATTTTACGTTTATTTTAGACCATGGTCTATGTGGTCTAAGCTTGAACCATCTTCGTGAATTCGGGTCATTCATAGGTTCTATAGAAATATCGAAGACAACAACGTTTAAGCTAAACCAAAAATAGAAATCCTCGACTTTATTATAATCATAAACTTGACATCGAAATATTCTCCAATTTCGACTAATCTTACTAGGAACTTAATTCAAATTGTTAGAGAATGCCAAAGTTACTGAAAGTATGGCAATCCTGTATCTTCATGAGTCTTCTTTGTTTTATCCAATGAATTCATAGGTGTTTCTGTGTGTGTGTGTGTGTCTGTCTGTGTGTGTCTGTGTGTGTTTTCTTGTAATGCCTGCGGAAAGAATTCCCATCTTGAAATATGCTTTATTTCCATACAATAAAAGGATGTATACAAAGTATACACTTGAAATTCTACAGTCTTTTATATCTATCTACTACTTTTATTCGGCATTCTTTACTCATCAGTGGTCCATAAACTGTTATTCTGTGGGGTCCTGCAATATGATAATAATATTTTGCCGTCTTCAAGTGGATTTTGATATGTCGCTTTGAACAGACATTTTTGTAATATTTTATGCAAAACAAAAGTACTGTCAAACCATGAACACGATAGTCTCAAATGTACGTCTCGCCTTACAAAGTGGGATCATAATATATTCTTACCAAAAGATGCAATAAGGTCTTATAACCTTTCAATTTTTCCATTCTTTTTTCTCACAGATCCGACTTCAGCGATGAAATTATCGAGCGACTTGATCCCAGTTTCAAGTACCGGAATTAATTCAAATGTTCCAATGCTTCATACGAGTTCAGGAAAGACCTGCAACAGTGTTGCTCAAGAGGCCAACAATTCCCTTGTCATTACACTGAGTATTGCTGTGGTAATCTTATTCGTTCTACTTCTGTTGGTGGTAATGAGATATAAATGCCAAAGAGGGAGTAGAGACCAGCGAAAAGCTGCTGTCAGTAGAGACGATACAGTGGTTCAGAGCGCTGATAACCAATCGATTACTCACACATACCACGCTCTCTACGCGGCACCTAAGGTCCCGCCTATGGGAGCATCCTACAAACCTCCGAAAGCAGCGTGCCATACAGATACACCTCCACTGCCTGAAGGCCACCCAGCAGCAAGCATTGATTGCACTTCACCCTATCAGGAGGTCGAACAAGAATACGAAGAAATGCACTCCATAGCTGTGTCTTACTCGCGGTGCCCCGAGCCAGAGTCCCACACCTTTTACACCACCTGGACTTCACCCAATCCTGAAGAAACGTATCCCATCACCCTGTCACAGTTGAAAAACAATGAAAGTGCCTATCAGGATAATTGTCTCTCTGACGTACCTGCAGGCGTGTCAAACATAGATCACGAGTATTTTCTCGGTAGTAGAACCTATGATACTCAAATATTTTAGTCGTATAGAATGCTTCACTTTCGTAGTGATTTACCAAATTTTACGACTCAGTTAATCAATGTTGATAAGTAGTAAATCAACGATTTTGTGCGTAAACCTTCGAATTGTCGATTGTGGTGAAGCTGCGCATCACCCGACGTTAAAGGAATTGTATAGCATTGGTTGAGGTCAAGATTCAGCCTTTAACTTTTTGCAAGATACTTAGAAACAACTTTTTAAATGACTTGTTAAAGAGCATACGATTCTAATTGTATTAAATAGAAAGTTTATTCAAGGTAACCCCCCCAAAAAACAAACAAACAAACAAAAAAACAATAGGAATAATTTAGAGGAGCTATCAATCACTTTGACGTACTTTATGTTCATACATTAAATGCAGATACGTTTTCGTTTTGCTCATGGGTATGCACACACACATACATACACACACAATTTATATATATATATATATATATATATATATATATATATATATATATATATATATATACATATGTATATGTACACATGTATCTTTACTTAATGCGTTTTTTGTACGAACAAAGATGAATTAAGTGGAGGAATAAGATACATATAAAACAATAATGCATTTGGTCATAATGCATAATACTTAACGGGCTTGGATGTAGAAGTGCTCACGTAGTTCCCTTTCACATATCATGTGAAAGGGAATAAATATTGCTTTATATCATAAAGCCCCCCTAAAAACCCAAACAAACAAACAAACAAACAAACACACACCGACTTTCAAATAAAGCATAGTTTGTGATGTTGGCAAATAAACGATAAAAACATAAGGGAATATTTTTACTTCTGAGAAAAATAGTCTCTGAGACTTAAGGTTTACTCAGTACAGTGGGACTGAAGTCCATTTGATGTTTGTTTTCATTTCAAACAAATGCTTTTGTCAGATTATGGAATAACTTCGCGATAGATTCACATAGACTGAAAAGTTTGTTACTTTCTGCCTATTCTCAATTGTTATGTTATTTTAGCTCACTGAGACAAATGCTCAAGTAAGCTATTGCTATCACTCGTCAGGCATCCGTCGTGCGTCGTCCGTCGTGCGTGAACTTCTTACTTGTTACTTCTTCCGGAAACCCCTGGATGTTTTTCACCAACCTTGGCAGGTAGAATCCCAAGGTAGGTAGGATCTAATCTGTTCAAATGGACATCATTATGCCATGCTTTCTCATTCTCATCTTCTTCTCGAAAACGCATGGCCAAATTTTCACTATGTTTAGGGCGCCTATTTGTTCAAATGGGCACCATTAAATCTACAAACAAATTATCTGTAAGACGAGAAATATTCGGAGAAACTGCATTATTGAAAATAGTTCCAACGCTGCTCTTGGTAAATCCAGCCCCCCCCCCCCCACCCCCTCCCCCTCCCAGGTTGCTATGTCCTCATATATTTGTTTTCAAGAATGCGGGAAAGGTGAACTTCCGATACTCAGATACCACTCGGTCTCTTGTTTTCTCTCGTAATCAAATTTATATCCAATTTTATAGGTACTATTTTTTTTTTGCGGGGGGGGGGGGGTGATAAAGCCGCACTGATAACATAAATAAAATGATCAATGTCGATACGTTAGGTGGTTGGGTTTTTTTGTTTTTTTGAAAATTTTAGCGAATAAGCATTTCGGCCGTGATTACAAAATAAACATGATCCACAAACTGATTCGTTTCATAAGTAATATTTAGTGTCTTTAGTGTAATCATTATAATCCACTAAATTGAATAACTTTGTCATCATTATGTCTATTGGAGATCAATATCACGTGAAATTCCTTCCGAGAACCTTACAAGACTTCTGATACTTTTCTGAGGATTCTACCCTACCCGAACAACGCTGTTTTATTTGGAGTGTTCGCACTCGGTCAGGGACAAGCAGGGTCCCGCTTCATAAAACTTGTTATGAGTGACAACTGTCACATTTCTGTGACAAGTTTGCCCTTAGCCAATCAGATGCAAGGATTTCAGTAGCTTATAACAACTAAGAAAACTTGTCATGATAACAAGTTTTATGAAACGGGACCCAGATCGTCAAAATACTGCTTTACCATTGTTCTGAGCGCTCCAACCAGCGTGGGACCATCTTCCTCCTCATATTCCACAAAGGTAAAGTTCTCTAACGAAGTCCTCGTACTCCACCTTATCTCTCCTCTTCTTGGCTGCTCTGTTGTCTCCGACATCAACGATCATATACATCTTTCGATACGACGATGATATTGTCGCCTGTTCTCGATGACATTGTCCATTTGGACATTGAACTCCTAAGGGTTTTCACGTAATCATTTTCGGATATATATATATATATATATATATATATATTTTTTTTTTTTGTGGTGCGTATACACGTACCATTTTGGTATTCAAGATAAACTGATAGATAAAGCGATTAATAGATTGAGATGAATAGAATGAGAGGTAGACATCTTTTAACGTTAAACATTCTGGAAATATGTGCTCAGGGATATTGTAAACCGTTTGCAGGCTTGCAACTGCAGGCTTCTTTCCCACCGATCTTGCCCAACTGATAAGATAAGATATAGACTGTGAAATTCACTTAAATTGTCGATTTTCTAATTATGTTCGATGTTCGGTTTTCTATTTGAATGTTTTTTGTGGGTTTTTTTTTCAATGAATGAGTTATGTGAGAAGACTGTAACGTTGAGAGACTATAAATCCAATACTGTGAAAATTACAGCAAAGATCAGGGGGGCATTTCATGAAGCGTTTTGTCAGATATTTCGTCTGACAAAGTGTTAAAAGCTACTGAAATCCTTGCATCTGATTGGCTGAGAGCAAATTTGACAAGTTGTCGGACAAAAATGCTTCATGAAATGCCCCCCCCCCCCCGGAGATATTTTGACTACACGCTTGATAAACGCAGTATGTCCACAATGAAAGCACCAACACACTATGTTCTTTCTCTTTCTGTGGTTATGTATTTCATACTAATTTATTTGGTACTTGTACGAAAGCCGTGGTACACCATAAAAAATGGTAAAGTCACATAATAGATCGAGGTCGAGATCGAGGTCGAAGTCAAGAGATGTGGGCCTAACAGAGCATGATATGAATTATGCCGATCCTCTGTCATAACCGGATTTGCTCAGGTTGCATTGCGACTGGCATTACGGTGCTTATTTCACTGGTATAGTTTTTAGGCAATCTTCGTTTAATTGAAATGCACTGTATACATATGTATCTCGTAAACGAATGCATTATCGACAAATAAAAGGTTTTAGGACATAGTTTTCTTTAACTAAAAGAAGCAGCTTGTAGTATATGTGCCATTGATTTGAAAGAATTTTCATTCACCATGGATGATATATGAGAACTGTTTTAAGTCAGATTTCTCGGTATTTCAATTGAAAACAATCTTGCTCAAAAACTGCTTCCATGCACCATAAGCATAACTGTCATGACAATCAACATGTATCATCTATCTACAATATGTTATCCTTCATCCTCGTGGTACGTTTTTACGACAAAAAGTGAATATAAAGTCATTACATAAAACTATATACCAGATATATACTGCGAGAATTATCAAGTTGTGTTCTTAATTTGTGTTTTGACGGGTATATATATATATATATATATATATATATATATATATATATATCGTTCGCATAAAATGTCCACAGCGACAGTGACAGTAGTACGTAGTCTTACTTTGTTAATAACGTCCAAAGAGAATTGTGCGATATCTCTTTATAACCGATGTAGAATGCGAAAAATCAGTGTATTGTGCTCTAAATGAAATTTCTTCCTATAAAATATCGCCTCACATATTAATGATCTCTTACGTATTAAACCATGTTACCGATTGTGACCTGGCATACAAAACAGTTCATTTGCACGTGGGTGAAAAAATATTTGGTTATGCCCAGGTGATCACTAATCCAAGTGATCTTACTTTGTGCAATCTTTGGTTGAAAGCAAATGAACCTATTGCTTTCTTTTTCCCTTTCCTCTATTTTAGCTCTACGCAAGTCATCCCTCCCTTTGATTTTTTTTTCTACATGTCTCATGTATAATCAAATCTAGCTACGCTTTAAAGCTGAATAACTCTTCTATATTTTTCAGTACATCAATGATACATTTTGTTACGCATTGTTTACAGGGTGAAGACAAAATCACGCTTACGTACTAATGCTAATTGTATGGTATCAACAATGAGTGCACAATTTGTACATATATGCGTACAACCATAATGATCGATGCAGGAACCAATAAATCAAATCAAATCAAATCAAATCTACTTATCTACGTCACGCCTAAATTTGTAAAGGAAGTTATTATTCATATCTGAAAGCACTACATCGCTTGAGGCTTTAGTTTTTGGTGTTCTGATGGCGTTGATAGAGGATCACACCGATGCTGCAGACCAACATGGCGGACAGAGCGACGTATGCAGTCACGGAACTCACGGACGTACCTGATGAATAGGGAGAGCAAAGCAAGGACCAAAAGGTAGAATCATGATGGACATCTAACTTGTTAACCTTAATACTTCTTTTGATAACGAAGGTGTTTACCTTCAGCAATATTAGAAAATAAAACAATTGTATGACAATGCAATTTAAAGCGTAGTAGCATTCGTTTCAGTAATCAATACATGCCAACATAATAATATTTAAAAGAATATGTCAATCTTTAAAGACGACCTTATCCAGTGAGGTCGCTCTGAACATTTCATATACAGTTATTGTATGTCCCCAAAAAAGAATAAAATCGGATTTTCGCATTGATATCACCCAATATGAATAAACCGTCTAAATGCTACTTCAGGGTCTTAAAACATAACATCCTACCTATATTTTGCAAAAAGCATGCCATGAGTCCCCTGATTTTTCAAAGTGTAGCACGTGATTGCTCTTGGAACTGCATATTAGTGTGTGAACACAACAGACAGAACTTGGAGGGAAAAGATTGCTGACAAGCTCTACAAAATTCCTCATTTCTCTTTAACCACTGAAGCAAAACGAATGGGTTTTTCTGTACGATGTGGGCAATGAGTTCTAGTTTCATACCCTGAAATTGTATTTTGATTGATGTATCATTTTTAAAGTTATCGTTGCGGAGGGTACCGTTGTAATTTTTGGGATATACGATACATATTATATACATAATTATAATACACCCCTCAAACCCTTACGCACATACACGGAATATATGGAATTTTGACGTAACGTAAAAACATATCAATGGAAATATAAAGAGATTTTCACACAATTGTATTTCTATTGATAATACACAATAAACATAGACTATAGTTACTGGCAAAATCTTTAAAGACTGAAAAGGATGAGGATTTCAATTTATTCCCTGCCAACACTGGGGCACATTCAAAAACCGCGAATACCATCGGTAAGCGAATACGTGCATCGAAGATGATGCTCACTGGTAAGTGATAGATTTTTCGACTGTGTGCATGAGCACTATGTCCTACACAGATATCACTGATTAAGCTTAGCACAATATAAAAACGTTGATTCTCGCAGAATTTGATATATCCGAATAGGGCCATTTTCCCTCTCCAGTAATTTCTAAGGTATCAAGTCTTTAAAGGAATGACACAATTTTGGTTGAGATGGGGGGGGGGGGTTCAGATTTTAACTCTTTGCGAGATGATTATCGACCACTTGTGAAATATCAAGGAGTATACCATTCTAAGAGGAATGTAATGCTAATTTGATGAAGACCAGTTTTGAAATAGCTGAGGTATCCAAAAACATAATGACACAAATTGGTTTTGATATGACGTGGGACCCTCCCTTTATCAAGATCTTTTGTCTTATATCTCAACCCTTTCTAAACCGATTTTCATCGAATGAACTTTAAATTGCTCTTAGAATTGTATGCTCTTCCAAAATTCATAGATTTCTCATTATCTCCCAAAAATTGGAAACCTGAATTCCCATCTCAACCAACACTATACTATTCCTTTAAATGTAATATTGTGATAACTTGATATTGTGTGTGAGGGAATTACTCACCTTTATGGGTAAGAAGATGTTTTTCGCCAAGGAAATCCCATATCAAGAATGTGTTTCTTATTAATTGTAGATGTTTGAATTTGTAAATTAATACAGCTTGCGATTGTATCAAGATCGTCTGTGGATTGGTATGTGGTTATCGTATGGGTGTGTGTTGTGTGGAAAGCTTGAATATGCTCTGCACAATGCTGTGTGTGTATGTGACACATTCTGTATGTACATTATGACTGCGTGTGTGTGAAGATGGGGAATTCCCTATGTAGAAGGCCAATCACAGCATCAGATTGCCTCACACCTGCTAAACGTCATGATGATGTCATGTATACATGGCCGTCCCACCACATTTTCTGCATGTATCAGTGTGCGCGCACACACACACTTACACGAACATGCAGTGCTACCTGGAGTGCACTGAAGAAAATGATTATGTGTGTACAAGACAGTTTTTGGCGCATCAAGCTTTACAATCTCGGAAGATGATAACACAGGCGAAAGCTTTACCGAAGGCATTTTGCTTTACCTCGCTATAGCAGGTTTGATTGACTATGTTTTTCTTTGTTTGGAAGTCACAAAATTTATCTCGTTATAGCAGTTATTTCGTTATAGCCGATCTCGTTATAAGAGTAGCATTTTACATAGACTTGTGTGGAAGGAAATTTGGGACCGGGAAAATTTCCTCGTTATAACCGATATCTCGTTATAGCAGTGTTCGTTATACCGAGTTTCCCCTGTATTATTCCCACTGTTACTCCCTCAGAAGGTAAGTGACATGCTTGTTCATAGTGCAAGACAGGACGGGTAGAAATATGTTGAGTTTCCCCTATATACTTTTTGTAAAGTTTTCCATATGTGACGTCACAAATTGTTATATAGAACTATAAAGTTTCCCAGCCTTTCAATTGATTGTAAAATTTTACATAGTCTTTCAAACTCATGTTCAGGCGATCTTGAATATGTATACTAAATTTGAATTTACATTCACTCCATCTACATTATATATTTTGATTTCATCCCACTTTAATTACAATTAGAATACTCCACTACCCAGCGCTTTTAGATTACAGTAGGTCTCCTGTTGAATCAAGAGAATTCTTCGTCACTCTCTCCCTTTCTCTGATCAAATATTGTACAACAATAGGATCAAAGATTATCGGATCCTCTGGAAAGATTGCAATTTTTGTTTTTGTGTAATGCAATCACTTTACCTCATCACCTTCTGTGCTAGCTGAATGGGAAAATAGTGGTATCAGCACTTTCAACTCTACTGTCATTAGAAAAACAATATAGGTAAATAAAAAAGCCTGCCGTCAGATTTCTCACTGGTTCTCATTACATTGTACTTAGCACACATTGAATGTTTGTTTGATGATTTGAAGACTCTTAGAATCTCCGATAAACATGACAAACAGCAATATTCGTCTATAAATAGGACAATAATCAACTCCTTTTATCATTTACAGATGATTTTATTTCACACTTCAGCATTTACTCATATCACCGTATTCTTTCTTCAAATAAAAATTCTTAGGTAAAGTTAGCTGTTGTTTTAGGTTGTATTATAACTCCTAAACACCATCGTTTCTCTTTCTCTCTCTTTCGTTTTGATAACTATTCCATTTGTACAAGTGGAGAAATAAAACAAACTGAACTTAACTGAAATCCTGATGTGCTAATTATTAAATATGCGAATCCTGCTTTCAAAGATATTAAACTGCATCTTTTGACAAGAGAACTATACTATAGCAAAAGCAGGGGGTCTTTCCCTAACCATCTCAACTGGAATCTTTAACAATCAATACCTTTGTCGCTCTCGATGAAGAATGGTCCACTTGACAGGAGGTAAGCGTTAGCAGGGTTCCGATTCGAATACCTTTTGGCACGTGGGCCAGAACGGTCCGAAGTATGACAACTTTCCAGTCGATCGTTCTGTTGGCATGCCAGGACGTTACAGTGGATGTATGTCTGTCAAATAACCCAATGAAAAATCGACTACGTTCAATGACGAGTGATATCTAATACATAATTACACAGAATATAACAAATTAAATTTTAGACAAAGTTTTCAAAATTCCCTCTGCAAGACTTGGATCGATCTGATGACCAAACTGTTATAAGCCGTTCTTTGTAGTCTCGACAGAATACCACGGCAACTACAATAGGGTCCTATCATCCTAATGTGAGTAAAATAAGTGAGCGAATGAAAAACTTTAACCTGGTTAATCTGTAGTTTGTTTGTTTTTCTTCAAATTACCATAAGAGGTCCATTATCTACTGCCGATCTTTCACTTCCTTTCAACTGACGGCTTTAAATGCACTTTTCTCAAAAACATGTTATACGAAAGGGAGTTGGGCAGACTAGTTATTAGTTTTTGGTTAGTATCCTGAAAAAGGAGCTCCCTTACGATAGTCAATGATAACGTTATCCTAGGAAGATGACTCCCCCCTCCCCCCACCCAAAAAAGGATACAAGTTAAGATTCAGTACGTCCAAATGTTGAAGGCAATGAGATCCATAATGTCAAAAATTGCTGTCAAGACAAGTAAGAGGGGACCTACTTTGCTACCTCTTGGTCTCCAAAATCAGGACTATCTTTGCCTACACAGAGAAGTAGTTCATTCACCATATTATTATTATTACAATCATACCTATCACGTTCATCATCGCAATGCGACGTGATCATGGAAATAAACGCTGAAAGATTCTCACCACATCTGTGACGCGATTGATCTTAAAGGTCCTGACGGAAAACGCCCTCACAGTAGAGTTGTTGATGTCATAGATTTCCACGTTCGTCGATACAGCCAGTCTGCAATTAATTTAGCCATGGATTTCATACTGAGTAATGATAAGAAATCATTATATCTGCAGACTCTACTCGAAATGTTTTGGAACGACTTGAATTAAAAAAATATATATATTGACTGATATTGTTTATTCAGTATCGTACAGACTGGGTAATTTCTATACTCATCTTTTTTTTTTCATAAAAGTTATTTGCTATTCAACTAACCAACTAACAACAAACCTTGCTCGAGTTTTCCACTTCTTGCAAACCTATCAAGACTTACTTTAAAGGGGTCTTAAAGAATGAATTGATGAATAATTTGAAAAAAAGTAACGATTTGAAAAATATATTTTGAATAGTCTGTCTACATATAACTAAGATGTATTTAGAAATAAAGTTCGTTTGTATTATACTGATAACTGATAAATGTATATTGAAATTATTTGTATCTCCCGACTGACCCGTTTTCTATCAGATCCCGGTAACTCCGATCTGCTGGGTCCGGAGAAGGCGTCGCCCAGCAACGATTGTTGAAGGCGTAAAGGTTCTTTATGGATGCGATTGTTGTGCCCAGGAAGATGGTATCACCTTCTAACACCTTGATAGTTTGGATTCAGTGAACCATTGATTTGATAAGTAGTTGAGGTAATCCTATAACATAAGGGTATCAAAATGAAACGCTACCGACTCACTCCAGGAAACCAACGTGGAGTGAGAAAAAACAGCAATAGTAAAACGTATTAGTGAAAGTTTGAGAAAAATCGGACAATCCATTTAAGAGGTATGAATTTGTAAAGTCTCGGTGCCGGCGTTGTCCACCAACGCCGGCACCGAGACTTTACAATTTTAATTTGAATTTTGGATATGAATTTGACAAGAAGACAACCAGATTTTATGACGTCATAATGGACAACAATATCAAGAAAATCTTGGAAGAATAAAAAAAAAACAGATCGGTATAAAAAGAACACATTTCTTCAACTTATTATTGACATAATAATGTTCATATGTTCATATTCCACCTGCTTTCTAAAAGAGATACGGTAAAGTCAAGCGTACTTTCATAATTCTAGATTAGTGAAATATTTTTTAATTTTCATTACATTTCTTTATATTTCCGTCCATAATGACGTCATGAAGTGTACTATTCTCCTTATAGTAGCGAAACTTTAAAATGCCTGAATTTTTAATCGATTGTCAATCAATATACAAATTTGAGCTTTGGTTTCCTTTGAGAAGTAGAAGCTACGTCTCGTAAATTTCTTTCTTAAATATTATCACGAGTTTTCTAGAGCAGCACGCTACTGACATAACAGCTACAGTGCACTCCCGTTATAACGAAATGCTCGGGATTCTTTCGTTATAACGAAATTTCGTTATAACCGAACAAATACAATATAAAACGAAAACAAGGAAGCCACACACATAAATTACTGTATATCATATTCTGTTTGTTGAATACTCATCATACACTGGAAAGCTATGTGAAATACGATGGTACCTTTTTAATTTCGTTTAGATGTTACATTTAAAAGAGAGCATAAAGTTGTTTGTATTGTCACGCATGTATAGAAACTGATGGTTTAGGATGCGGTTATAGTTCGCTATTCCAAAGGTCCGTTTCTTACTAAAATTCGTTATTCCGAAGGCTCCTAATTCCGAAGTTTCACCATTCCTGGGACTCCGAAGGTTTGCTCGTCTGAAGCTTCGCTCTTCCGAAGATTCGTTATTCCGAAAGGTCATGAATTAGATAGAAATATATGGTTCGTTTTTCCGAAGGCTCGCTGATCGGAAAATACAAATTTCATTTCCATACTAACGGACATTTAAGGTGTATCAGCATCTGTGTGTTTTGTAATAAAGAGCTTTCGGAACAATTAAACGAATAATTAATTTCAGATTATTGTATTACAATAACGCAAGTTCCCCTCGGAAACTGTGCGTGACACACGGAGCGAACACACAGTGATGTGACGCGTTCGCCCATGCGGAGACGCTATAAATGCTTGTTCTGCTACGTATGTTCGGAGGCGATTCGCATTTCGTTATAACGGAGTGCATTTCTTTTGTTTTTCTTTGTCAGTGGCGCTCGGAAAACACTTCGCTATATGTTCGTTGTAACGGGAGTGCACTGTACATATAACTCTCCTGGTGAAAACGATTTAACTATTTATAGTCATCAATCATTCTTCTCTACGATTGAAAGTATAATCTCCAATTCACAACAGGTATTGCAACATACATAAGAATCTCCCTTCACATATTAATGCTCTCTTGATCAGATTAACTTAAATTAGTAGTACAAGCTGATGCAGGGTACCTGTTGCGGGGGAGCCGGTTCCGGAAGAGCAACGTCAAAAGTTTGACTAGTGAATTGTCGAATAGCAATGGTGAAATTGCCATGGCCAAACGCCTCTGTGAAAACGGACACAGAAGACTGGGCGATGTATGAGGTGTGGATGAGCTGTCTGCGCCTCACCGTGCAATTGACGACGAAGCTTTGCATAACCCCGCTCACATCCTCAATCTCATTCGTGAAGAAAAAGTTCTCCTCGTCACTCTGAAAAGGCAAATTTTTTGTGTTAGAGTTATGTTACTTTTTTTCTTGATTTACATGATTGCTTTTGTGACTTCTTGAAGATGGAAACGCAGAGAAAGATGGAGAGAGAGGGGAGAGAGAGGGAGAGATGAAGGGAGAAAGAAAAAAGTATTATTTGCATGTGACATGGATATACGTTGCATGTCTGAAGCAATAGTCTATAACATTTTACTTGTCGCCCTCTTTCATTTTTGCTGCAGGTCAGATCAAGGTCACATTGAGTGACCAGGGGTCAATATCCCCGTCCAATATACGATATATCCTCCCAGAAATCGTTAACACGTTCTGTGAGTCGACACTTTTTCTTATCTGCAATGTATAGCAACATACGAGCCTCATGAGAGTGTCGTTTTGTTTACTGTAGTAGATAAGTACAAAAGAAATAGATAGAGATAGATTCACATTTTCAGAGGACATTTACAATATCAAATTGAAGGATAAAATCGTTTGGTTCAATTTCCACAACTGCAATGTACGTATTTTGGGGTTTGCATTTTACATTTCGCGACTGAATTACTGAATATTGCAGAATCACCATGACAGGACTGATTCAAAATCATACGTCTCGATGTTTTGGACTGACAGTTAAAGAGGAAATATTCACATAGACAGAAACGTTGATATTATCGCAGAATAAGTAATAGAAACTAGAATCTATTTCCTTATGTGTCAACAAAAGAGAGGTCTAATCAAGCCGATAACAGCTTAATAAATCCTATCTGATTATCGGTACATGTTTCCGCCGGACGTTGTCGTATTTACCGCTATGCGCGTTCCACACTCTTCGAAAGATGTTGAAAGGGCGACGTAGTCAGAGTTAACAGCGTAACTATAGCAACGAGAACGGGAAAAGCGGATCTGGCTAGGAGCCGAGACTCGGTAGCTTTCCCTTTTGAGGAGTATTTCCATTCTGCCGTTATCACATGAGACCTTCGGAGCTGGCAGTGAGAAGAGAAACAGAGAAAGTGCAGGAGACGAATGATAGCAAGTAACAGTGACGATATTTCACAACCACAACAGAATCACCTGGTGATATACTGATTGAAATTGCACGTAGAAGTTGTTGTGTTATGTGGTGCTTATAGATTTGTAATAGTGCGTTTATAAATACCAAATACACACAATGCTGATCAACGATTACCGTCGTATTGGTCATCGCAGGGTCCGAAGTGGACGTCATCCACTCCTATGACGCTACGCTCTGGAGTACCGACCACGCCTTCGAAGATGAAATGCCCCTCACCCAGTCCAGAGATTGCTACATCGGCTAGCTCCCAAAATGCTCCCTGGTCTCCCCGTTTAACCCAGATGACCGAGGAAAAACTTTGATTCGTGAAGTGCAGTTTGAGAATGGTATCACTGGAGACCCCCGGCATGATGAAGGCAAACCGGAAACAGGTGGCAGTCGTGCTTACAGTGTTGGCATATGGACTTGTGAAGTTAGCTCGAGTACCGTCTTCCTGTGTCGTGCCGTTGATGAACATACTGTAATCTCCTGACACACACACGCACACACACACACACACAAAATGTACAATAAAAGAATTTATGTCGATGGTAGGTCAATGATTAGTTATATTCTTTAATAGTTATATTCTTTAAACAATCTACTGATTATACCTCGCCTTGTGATTACGAACAAATGGTTCATGACTATATTTTCCTATGTGAGCAATTGTAGTAAAAAAAAAGGTAATTTCTGTTTCAATAGCTTACAAGGAGAATATGCTCAAAACGTGGAATTTTTGGGAATCTAGAATGTCACTCCCTTTGGTCTTAAAAAGAAAACGCAATAGTTTCAAATCTCGGCAGTTATACATCACAGGTTACATTGTACATGTACCTCAGGTACAGTGTGCCCTGATTAAAAAATGTTCATGTAATCCAGCTACATTTTCGGAGATATTTTGGGTTTTCTAGGAATGAAAGTATTGGCTGAAATAAACTTGGCATTTCCACTTACCAATAGACGGACCATTCTCTGAATGTCTGCTGACGTTACGTGGCAGTCTCAGCCAATCAAAATCGTCCTGAAAAGCCTGACTCCACCCACAAAGATTGGAGCCAAAGTTGTCGAAATCGCAAGTCCATTGCGATGGGTCTGTAGAAACAGAATGTTGTCAGTCAACATACGATATAGATATTTTCAATGCTCAATAAGTTATACCAACGCCTTGCATTCATTTTTAGTCGTTTGTTATACATGTAGGGTTCAGTGGTCCAAGCAGTTTTTCTGATAAAGAAGTAGGCATTATTTGACTGCGTAATGTATAAAAGATTCTAGTAAGTTAGACCCCTTCTGTTATACCAGTAGGTCTAAGTACTTTATAGCAATTTGTTGGTGTCGTTGATGTTTTGTTAATTTTTAGAGTTACTAAAACCATTTTAACAACACGAAGACAGTCTCTCACAGGTACATACAGAAAACAGAATCTTTTGTATAATGGCCTTTGGTGTCAGCTCGAGCTTTCTGTAGCTGTGGAATCAGCGACTGCAAAAGCAGGAGTGAATCTATAGTCAGGGAATATATGGCTGTCAATGTAAGATTTCCAGAGTATCAAAGTATAGGGTCTCCATGCCGTCAAGCCCCGGCTTATTTTGGAGACCGTTCTGTTTAAGTTCCCAGCCTAAGCTGTTCGTATTTGTCTTATTTTGTACTAAAAATATGTGTTGATATACTGTTTGTTATAAATGACTTGTACAAAATCATATCTGATGTAATGGAATTCAGCTGAAATAAATCAAATCAAATCAAATGATCCCTTTTAAACTATTTCGCGTACAAGTTGGTAAAACTGTTTACAATATCTAACCTTTCAGATACGACACCACACAAATATCTCGGGCATCGGGGAAGATCCGAGGACCAACGTATCGAAACCCCTCTCCTGAGGTGTCGTTCATGACTGCAATGACGTCAAGGAATATTTCCGTCAAGTATACATATCCATTGTGCCAGGTGAGTCCATAGAAACCACTTCTAGTCAGCAAAATGGTTCTTTCGCCACTCAATAAATCCAGAGATTCGATCCTATTGGGACCGTCATCATGCCAATACAATTTGGTACCTGCATTGAACGGACGTGAAATGGGAAGAGCATTAGTTGAGGCAATATTGAAAGCATCCTCCACAATAAACAAGTTCTCTTTTTTTATCCTTCTGCTGAAATCAATTAAAGAAACTGTCTAGAATTTTTTTTTTTTTACTGATCACCATAGAAACATATGCAGTGGATACAGATCTGGTTTGTACGCAGGAGATCCAGGGTTCATAGCCCGTTCCCTTTAGCTATGGAAATATGTTTCCCCGCTTTGATAATTCTTGGTCGGCAGGCGTGGGCAATGTTAGTTATTCTGAAGGCTCGGAACAAACAAATTTAGTAAATTTGAAGTTCGTTAATCCGAAAATGAGATATGGTTCGTTAATCCAAAAATGAAATTAACTTGTGTTCATTAATCCAAAATAAAAAGACGGTGCGTACGGTCGAACCATCCGAATTACTTAACTCTATTCTAATTTTCAGATTATCGAGCCTTCCGTTAATGACGAACCTGATTTCGTTTCCAGATAAACGAACCTTCGGAGAGAATATGTACCCATTGCAACATTTAGGAAATAATAGCAGGTTATTTGAGGAGAAATCTTCGAGATATTAAAGCACACGTCTAGTTAGGCGGGAAAGGGGACATAAACAGATTTATACAGTGTAATTACGATTGTTTAAAGGTTCCACATCGTTCTCTGTTCACGTATTCTTTGTTGTACATCTCAATAAATTTTAAATGGTAAGGCCCAATCAGCAGTGCATGCAAACAACACAACGACAATCTAATCATAATTTCTTTATGATACTGCATGCTGTGCATGCTGACAACGCCCAACACTAATCACGTAATGACAATGCATCAGTTTAATGACAAACTGACAGAAAATGATCATAGTCCAGCAAAAGTAAACCAATAAGATATCAATACACACCAAGACGTATACAATGTTCATGTTATCAGTTTCAAAGTAGTCAAACTGTTTTCCCCCGAAGGTGTCGACCAAACTTTCGTATTATGCTCGTCTTTAGGCCTATTATACAGTGCCTAGTGTTTGTTAGTTTGTTTCATTTTCCCTCTAAGAAGATGGCTGAATAGCCCATATTCAGCTGCAATCGCTTGTCTTTCATGGGGTCCAGTTGGATGCAGGGTGGGGTCACTTTACCCAGTGGCGTATCTAGGGGGGGGGGGGGGCAAGGGGGGCACGTGCCCCGGGCGCCACTCTTTGGGGGCGCCGAAAACGAAGAAAAGAAAAAAAAAGAAAAAAAAACGAAGAAGAAAAAGAAAAAAAGAAGGGAAAAATGAAGAAGAAGAAGAAGAAGAAGAAGAAGAAGAAAAAAACAACAACTCGCCCGGACCGGGAAGGAGGGAGAATGGTGGTGGGGGGGGGGGGGGGGAACCAAATCAAACAAGATGAAAACAAAAAAATGACAATGTTTATTGTGTTCACACAGGAATTCCATGTTTTGTAAGCTAAAATTTCGGATCGCTCGTTGCGCTCGCTCGCCAAAATGAAAAAAGAAAATAAGAACAAAACGTGATGATGACGCGGACAAAATGACAATGTATATTGTGTTCACACATGCCATCGTTAGAAGGCAAAATGTTACACGGAGCAGCGGCTGCAATTTTATTTCTTTCGTTCTGAAGCGATCGCCCATTGGATCAAACGAGGGCGCCAAAGGTGTTGAACATACGGGGGTGGGGGGCGCAAAAAAACCAAATCAAACAAGATAAGAACAAAACGTATAATGATGACGCGGAAATATACAAATTTCGGCTCACTCGCTCGTACTAATTTAGAGTATTTTTTTTCAAGTCCTCAGTTTGTTGGTATAGATCGTTATTTATAAGGCCGTCACCATTAATTTTCTTGATTAGAATTGTAAGATTTAATAAGCAAAAAATGACAAGAATTCCATGTTTTGTAAGCTGAAATACAAAAATTTTCGGCTCGCTCGCTGCGCTCGCTCGCCAAAATTTATAACACAAAAAAAGATAAAACAAAACGTGATGATGACGCGGAAATATACAAAAATTTTCGGCTCGCCAGCTGCGCTCGCTCGCCAAAGATCTATCTAGATTCATTACATTTAAATCATCCTCATCTATAAGGCCGTCACTATATCTTTATTAGAATTGTAAAATTTAATAAGCAAAAAATGACAACAATTCCATGTTTTGTAAGCTGAAATACAGAAATTTTCGGCTCGCTCGCTAAAATTTCTCAAAAAAAAAAAGAGATAAGAACAAAACGTAAAGATGGCGCGGAAATACATGTATACAAAATTTCGGCTCACTCGTGCGTACTAATTTGGAGTATTTTTTCAAGTCCTCAGTTTGTTGGTATAGATCGTTATCTATAAAGCCGTCACCATTAATTTTCTTGATTAGAGTTGTAAGATTTAATAAGCAAAAAAAGACAAGAATTCCATGTTTTGTAAGCTTAAATACAAAAATTTTCGGCTCGCTCGCTGCGCTCGCTCGCCAAAATTTATCTAAATTTATTACATTTAAATCACCCTCAAAAGACCCCCTTTTAAGTCCTTGAAAAGGCATATCATGTAGACTTTTTTAAAGTCCCTACCGGGATGGGTTGGGGTTGAACACTTTTTCAGAAATTAGGGGCGCAATTTTCGCGCTTGCCCCCGGGCGCCGTTTTCCCTAGATACGCCACTGACTTTACCGGGTTAAACAGCCTGCTCTTTGCGATGAATAAATGAGGTGGGATCTTTTACGTGCATGAGCTGTGACTCTCTAAAACATGGAACCTCTATTTCATGTCCTATCCGAGGGACATGAGCCTGTATATTCCATTCCGTGAAGCCGGAGTTCATATTTCTCAATGAACAAGTGGACCTCTACTGCAAATTGAATAATCTTCAGCATAAATCCCAATATATTCGGAGGTAAATAAAAAAAGACACACATCACACGGCCCAGGCTAACTAAATTCAGGACTTCTTCTAAATTGACAGCAGTTTTTGGAACATGGTAGCCTATTCACGAATTTGAATGACAGACGAGATTCCGTCGCCAGCTGGACATGGATTTGAATGTTCATTGCGGAAATGTGTGCTCCTCTCTTAAATTTGAATGCTCCGGTAGTGAATTAGAATGCTCCGAAAGTGAATTTGAATGCTTCAATAGTAAATTGGAATTACAGGATTTTGAATTTGATTCCTGATTCAGTAATGCAAGCGTGGAATGCGTGAAATCGAATACTCCAAGTAGGAAGTTTAATGACAAAAGTATTAAATTGACCGGGAAAACCTATATAATACCAGTAAGTCATATTCATTCAAATGCATTGCATTTTTATTCAGTGGCAAAAAAACAAAAAAGCAAACATAATATCCCTTTTAATAGGCCCTTGAACGGTTGTCTGATAGTCATACAATGTTTGTACACACCTTCTTCGTTAAAAGCGAGGCCACGAACGTACTGGATTCGAGTTTCAACAACGTTCTCCGGTTCAGCGTTGAGGGCATCTATGCTCATCCTTTGAATGGCTCCTGGGCCTTGGACTCCCCAGTAAAGTTCTCTGGAAGATGGCGAACCAAGATCTATCAACTTTTACAGTATTCAGAATCACCTGTAAATCTCCCTTAGCGTCCATAATTTTCCCCTGTCCTATTAACTCTTTATGTGCACCGTTCGCACGTCCGACTTCGCATATTCTGCTTAAACCCACAAACCCGCCCAAACCGATCGATAAATCGCCAAAAGCAGCAGTACCATGAAAGCTTTTGTTTCGTTTCCGTTTGTCTCACATACGAGCTTGCATTGCCGAGGTCATAATTTATTCAATCCCAACCGGGCATTAGTCCTAAATAGCTCCTTTTACACTTGTGTTTCTTAACCCGGACTTTCTCTGACCCAGGACTATCGTTAGTCCCGTACCAATTTTTTCAGCTTTTTACACTCGCCAATTAGTCCCATACTAAGCTCTTGTCCGGGGCTAAGGAGAAAATTGACCTTTTTACACTCGTATTTCTTAGTCCGGTACTTTCCAAACCACATGAATATTCATGATTACGCTGTGCACTGTACACGTACAAGCACGCACCGGCAGCACTTGATTACCTCGTTCCTGATTGGTCAGTGGGGGTCGGACTTCGTCTCCGTTCGTTCTGTTTACACTCACTTGCTTGGCACCGCAATTGCGGTGCTAACCCTGCTATTTTGCAAGGCCAGATAGTACGGGATTATCGGTGGGGCTAGCTCACTTTGACAAAAACGAGTGTAAACAGAAAAGGGCTTTTTACACTTGTGTTTCTTAACCCCGGACTTTCTTTGACCCAGGACTATCGTTAGTCCCGTACCAATTTTTTCAGCTTTTTACACTCGCCAATTAGTCCCGTACTATTGTCCTGGGCTAAGGAGAAAACGGACCTTTTTACACTCGTATTTCTTAGCCCCGGACTTTCCAAACCACATGAATATTCATAATTACGCTGTGTACTGTACACGTACACGCACGCACCGGCAGCACTTGATTACCTCGTTTCTGATTGGTCAGTGAGGGTCGGACTTCGTCTCCGTCGCTTAGCCCAGGATTATTTTTTCGTTCTGTTTACACTCACGTGCTTGGCACCGCAATTGCGGTGCTAACCCTGCTATTTTGCAAGGCCAGATAGTACGGGATTATCGGTGGGGCTACCTCACTTTGGCAAAAACGAGTGTAAACAGAAAAGGGCTTTTTACACTTGTGTTTCTTAACCCCGGACTTTCTCTGACCCAGGACTATCGTTAGTCCCGTACCAATTTTTTCAGCTTTTTACACTCGCCAATTAGTCCCGTACTATCTCTTGTCCGGGGCTAAGTAGAAAACTGACCTTTTTACACTCGTATTTCTTAGCCCCGGACTTTCCAAACCACATGAATATTCATAATTACGCTGTGTACTGTATACGTACACACACGCACCGGCAGCACTTGATTACCTCGTTTCTGATTGGTCAGTGAGGGTCGGACTTCGTCTCCGTCGCTTAGCCCAGGATTATTTTTTCGTTCTGTTTACACTCACTTGCTTGGCACCGCAATTGCGGCGCTAATCCCTGCTATTTTGCAGGGCCAGATAGTACCGTACTATCGGTGGGGCTAGCCCACTTTGGCAAAAACGAGTGTAAACAGAAAGTGGGCTAAGGATAGTCCCGTACCAACGGTGGGGCTAAGCCCCCCCCCCCCCCCCTAGCCCCACCGTTGGTACGGGACTAAGCAAAAATTTACAAGTGTAAAATGCCCTAAACTACCGACACCAGGTTTCCTTTCGTAGCTATAGTCCATTTCAGTAATCACGCTTGATTAAAATTACGGAATATGGTTTCAGTTGCATGATTTAAAGGGATAGTACAGTATTGGTGGAGATGAAAATTTAGCTGTAACTTTTTTTCGAGATACCAAGAAAACACTTATGATATAGTACAGAGCATACCATTTTAAGAGGAATTCAAAGTTGATTTAATGAAAATCGGGTTTGGAATGGCTGAGACATTCAAAAACAAAGTAAAACAAAGCGATCGTAATAAAGTGTGGGTCCCACACTTTATTAGAATCGCTCTTTTTTGGATATCTCAGCCATTTCAAAACCAATTTTCATCAAATAAACATTGAATTCCTCATAGAATTACATGCTCTTTCATATTTCATAAGAGGTGTCTCATTATTTCACCAAAAAATGTTGGAAACCTGAAATTAGGTCTCAACCAAAACTGTATGATCCCTTTAATCTAGGTGTTAAAAAAGATTAGCTTTTAGGGTTGATATATGATTTTTTTTTTTCAAGTTAGCGTCTCTGACTGCACAAATGAGGAATGCCAGAAATGAAGTTATGATCTGCTCAAGAGCTTCCGAAGATTTTTCATGCTCTTAACAAATAATATACGAATAAAATACAGGTGTGAGTACATTAGTGGAGATGCTCTCGAGCGCCATGCATGTTTTACGACATTTAGACCGGGGGCCCAGAAGATTTATTCAGCTGAAAAGGGTCACACTTTTTGATGGTCTCATCATATTAGGATGTGGCCATGGGTCAATAAAATTAATTGCTGGCAAGTCACATTTTGTACCGTAAGCCTAGGGGCCACAAAAAAGGGCCCCGAAATATGCATTTACTCAGCCGAAGGGGTCACGGACAAAAGTTGGTGGATATTGTTCCTTTAGGTGTACCTATCATGAAAACAGAAATTGCCAGCTATTTCATCCTGTACGGGGCCCCAGACAGTAGACCCAAAGGGCCCCACCCATATGGTGTTATTAAGCTGAAAAGGGTCATGGCTAATTTCTTTTGCAATGGAAGTAGTACCCATAAGAGTTATCCAAAACACCAATGCCAATTATTTTATCCTGTACGGGGCTTCAGACAGTAGCCCCAAAGTGCCCCCCCCCCCCACCCATACACACATTGATTTTGTTCAACTGAAAAGGGTCACGGCTAATTTTATTTTGCACGGGAAGCAGTACCCATCAGAGATATCCATAACACCAAAGCCAGTTATTCTATCCTGTACGGGGCCCCAAACAGTACCCCCAAAGTGCCCCACCCATTATATACTGTTAAAGGGATTGTACAGTTTCGGTTGAGACCTAACTTCAGATTTCTAACATTTTTTGGTGAGATAATGGAAAACCTATTTGAAATATGAAAGAGCATGTAATTTTATGAGGAATTCAACGTTTATTTGATGAAAATTGGTTTTGAAATAGCTGAGACATCCAAAAAGAGCGATTCTAATAAAGTGTGGGACCCACACTTTCACACGATCGCTTTGTTTTACCTTGTTTTTGGATGTTTCCGTCATTCCAAACCCGATTTCAATCAAGTAAACTTTGAATTCCTCTTAAAATGGTATGCTCTGTACTACTTCATAAGTGTTTTCTTGGTATCTCGCAAAAAATTAAAAGCCCAATTCTCACCTCCACCAAAACTGTACTATCCCTTTAATCAGCTGAAAATGGTCATTACTAATTTCTTTTGCGATGGAATTAGTACACAACAGCGGAGATACTCAAAACAATAAACTCACTTATTTTATCCTGTAATGGGGACTTAGTATCGTGGTCCAGATTTGCCCCCCCCCCCCCCCCGCACATAACACGATCTTATCTAGCTGAAAACAGCCATGGCTAATTTCTTTTGAGATGGAAGTAGGCCCAGTATAGTACACACCAGATATACACAAAACACTAATTCATGTGTGTGTGTGTGTGTGGAGGGGGGGGGGGAGGGGTCTCAGCCAGTAGCCAAGAAGTACCCCTGAATAATTTTAAAAGGAGTCGTGCCTAACTTCTTTGGCAATGGAACAAGTACAGAACAAGATACCCAAAACACCAAAGCCAGTTATTATCCTGATATACGGCTAATTTCTTTTGCAATGGACGTAGTACGCAAAAGTAATAACCACAGCACCAAAGCGAGTTGTATTATACTGCATGGGGCCCCAGACAGTAGCCCCAATGTGCCCCACCCATAAGGTGTTTTTTTTTTTTTTCAGCTGAAAAGCTGAAAGATGAAGTACACAACAGAAATGCCAATAACAACAAAATCAGCCATTTTATCCTGTACATGCAGCATGCAGGGCCCCAGACAGTAGCCAAGAAGTACCCCCATATGATTTTGAAGGAGATTCATGGCTAGTTTCTTTTGCAATGGAAGTACTGTTGTAAAGAAGAGTGATGTATTTTCAGGTTCTACGGGGTCAAATCCAGTTTTCCAAAGGTGCTCAACCCATATGCTTTACTAGTATTCATCTTAAGAGTAATGGTTAATTCTATTGCAATGGAAATAGTACTCAACAGGGATACCCGGAACACCACAGCCAGTTATGTAATCCTACATAGTAGCACTGTCATTCAAGTTCCTATTCCGAGCATTCAATTTCACGCATTCCACGCTCGCAGCACTGAATCAGCAATCAAATTCAAAATCCGATCATTCGAATTCACTATCGGAGCATTCGAATTCACTGTCGGAGCAATCAAATTCACTTTCGAAGCATTCAAATTCACTATCGGAGCATTCAAATTCACTATCGGATCATTCAAATTTAAGAGAGGAGCACGCATTTCAGCAATAAGCATTGCGTGCGTGCGTGCGCAGTGTGAATTTGAATGACCAAAGTATGAAATTGATCGAGAAAACCTACACTTGTTATAATAATAATAATAGTAATAATAATAATAATAATGATAATAATGGTAATAATGTTAATGATAATAATAATAATAATAATAATAATAATAATAATAACAATGATTATAGAAGTTTTCCCGGTCAATTTCATACTTTTGTCACTCAAATGTATTAATCTGCATTCAAATTCACACAGCGCACGCACGCGAAAATATTTGGGCGTTCAAAATTCAGAATCCGAGCGATCAATTTCATTTATGGGAGTTCTATTTCGTTTTCGTGAAATCGAATTCACAATACTGGACATTTAATTTCACAATGCGAGCACCGACTTTCCTACTCGTGCATTAAAATTCATGCGATAGTCATGTGATAGTCCCAATGAGCTTGTTTGGAGCGTTCAAATTCATTTTTAGGCGATCAAATTCCTACTTGAAAAAATGAAATGAAATGGACTTTTAAGAATGGAAAAAGGGCCAACACAACCAATGAAGGCTTGCATATTGTGTAATTATGATTGTTTATAGGTTCTACATTGTTCTCTGTTCATGTATTCTTTGTTTTTCATCTCAATAAATTTCAAATTGTAATGTCCAACCAGCAGTGCATCCAAACAACAAAACGACAATTTAATCATAATTCTTGATGATACTGCATGCTGACAACGCCCCAACACCACATCAATTTAAAGACAAACTGACACATCATAAATCCCAATATATTCAAAACCGAATGAGAAACACATGCATACACGGCCCCAAACTAACTAAATTCAGGACTTCTTTTAAATTGAATGCAGTTATTTGGAACATAGTTGCCTATTCACGAACTTGAATGACCGACGAGATTCCGTCGCCAGCTTGACATGAATTTGAATGCTCATTGATGAAATGCGTGCTCCTTTCTTAAATTTGAATGCTCCGATAGTGAATTTGACTGTTCCGATAGTGAATTTGAATGTTCCGACAGTGAATTTGAATGCTCCGACTGTAAATCTGAATGCTCAGGTAGTGAATTCGAATAACCGGATTTTGAATTTGATTGCTGATTCAGTGCTGCGAGCGTGGAATGCGTGAAATCGAATGCTCGGAATAGGAACTTGAATGACAAAAGTATAAAATTGACCGGAAAAACCTATAATAATAATCATCATCATCATCAGCATCAGCATCGTCATCATCATCATCATCATCATGGCTTATATCTTTTGCAATGAAAGTAGTACACAACAGCTGAGATACACGGAACACCATAAGCCAGTTATTTAATCCTGTCCTGGTCTCGAGACAATAGCCCAGAAATGCCCCAAATAGTGTTAGCAAAATGTCATGACTATATTCTTTTGTGGTGGAAGTGGTACACAACTGAGATAATGCAGTACGTGAAAGCCAGTTATTTCTTCCAACATTTGACCACAGACAGTAGCCAAGAATTGCCCTACATGAGTTGTAAAAAGAGTCATGGCCAATTTCTTTTGGAATTTAAGTAGAACACAACGAAGATACCCAAAACACCAAAGCCAGTTATTTTATCCTGTACGGGGTCCCAATCATTAGCCCAGAGGTGTCCCCTGTGATTTTTAAAATGAAGTCACAATTAATTTCTTGATTTTTTAGACTATATACAGCTGATAAATAGTAGATTGAATTGTTTTCATGCTCGCGATGTTTCTTTCCTATGTTCTTTCCAGGGCATAAAAAACTCCATTTCCCTATTCACCTTCACGGTTATTGAGATGATATAAAAACAATCTAGTCCAATTCGGACCTGTCACTTCTACAATGATCATTTTGAAGTTCACATTTCTTCATGTTCTTACATGCTTTCATTTGTAAAATTCTAGATCATAGGTCGTCTTATTACGCAACTATTTCAGACAAAGTTTGTGAATTTCATATCTACAATCAAAAATAATGTATCATAATTCTCAGCTGATTCTGGATGAATGCACTGGTCAGGGAGGAAGGTCTCGAGTCTAGGTGGTTATATTTGCCTTTTTCTCCCCTGGCAACCAGCGGTGTGCACCTAGAATCACCACAATTATGATTACATATGATATGATTAATAATAATGATTAAAAAAAATGAGATTCCATGAATAATGACAGAAATTCCATAAGTTTACAGGTAGAAAGAATGGGGAGTGGAGTGTCACCATCTCATCCACCAAATGCTCGGGAATAAGACATTGCAATCTCTGCCGCTGCAGTTTCGCTTTATGGTGCGTTCCCACTGCCGATCAGATCAACTCGATCAATCCCGATCAAGTTTTTTTTTTTTTTTGGCCTGGTCGGGCTCGCTCGGCATTGGTATTCGGGGTCGATCTACCTTGATCGGCATCGCTCCTGCTTCCTTCACGATAATTTTGGACTCATGTCCAAAATATTCGAGTAGGAAGCCCGAACACCACAGCTCGGGTAGTGATCGAGAAGAGATCGAGCTGATCGGGAATCGGTCGTATAGAAATCTAGTGCGGTCGGGACGGATTTTCTCCGAGCTCAGTTCCTGATCATCTCGAGTTATACTCGAATGCTACACGATTAATTTCAGATCATCTCGATCCAGAATTCATCAGTTTCATGAATAATTCGACCGCTACACGACCGATACAGGACTGCTATCGATTGATACTCGACTAAACTCGATCATGCTTCGACCGGCACTCGATCAAATACCGAGCACTTTTTGAGAGTGGTTGCAGCAGGGGCAGACGTACTTTCTTAGCACTCATTTATTGTTCAGGTATTGAGAAAAAATATATGCAGTCCTTGGTCACATTAGAAAGTTAAATGTCGTCAGTGTCTTCAGCCACTCCTCGCCCAATGAAGAAAAGAAAAGGGCCACGAAGAGAGAAAAGGCAACAAACCCTAAACAGCAGACATGGCAGAATTAGACTTTCCAGACAAAAATACCAGTAGAAAAAAAAAGGAAACACGACTGAAACTGAGAAAAATTCAGTATTCTGGCAATATGACTGTAACGGGAAAACAAATTTTCTAGATTATTTACTTTACCCATAAGCTGAGAAATGTTTCTTGAATTCTTTTGCTAGCTTGTCTGTTTCAAAGTTGAAGTTGGTTACGTTGATATAAAATCTATTTTTTAAGCTGACGTGTTAAAACAGTGGTTGTAACGTAGATTCATAAATGCTCAGTGACTTACTTTGCTTTTGTTTACGTAGATGTTACACTTTTGCTTTTATTGAGAGTTGTATGTACATTGCTTGAAGTCCACCTTGATATCGATTGGCTGGGATGAGTTGACAAAAATAAACAACCAGGATTTTCATCATTTTTTGCTAGTGTAAAATGTTACATTGTTATATTTTCATAATAATGTACTACATTTGTATGTTCCACATATCAGCACACTTCATGAATTTATAGAAATTAATATGACACATATATTTTCTTTTACACACTCTTGGGCCTATATTTGATCAATGAATACATACATATTTTTCATTCACTTTTTCATTCTTTGATAATGAGAACAATAATAACAAAGATAACACGACTCATTAGGGTTGTAAAACAGTCTCTCTTTTTTTCAACTGTATATAATGATGCATTTATGGGCACATAGGCCTATGTTTCATTTTAGACCAAATTAATTTCAGCCCACCTATATGTAATGCACTTACGAAGCGTGGCGGTGTAACATTTTTTTTTTTTTAATGAGACATCAAACTTAGATTTGCTATTCTTCACATCCACTGCAAATATTGAATACATATGAACAAACCTATCATATTATACATGATGTCCCGGCAGACAGAGTGCTACAAAACTGTCTCTTATTAGGATATGAGCGACTGAATGAAATCGTTACATTATTCAATAGAAAGAACACCTCAAATTTTATTTGACACAATTGATAATCAGTCTTCGTGCAGGCGCTTTGATCTCCATGAAGATTTGTGATTTACAAAATCTGTAACTTTGGGCACTGATATCCTACTTGACTGAGCGATAGTGAAGCCGTAAAAACTGATAACGAATGCGTCCAAAATAGCTACTGAAAACGGATAAAATGAACTGAATGCATTTTTTGTACCTTTTTGAGTGGCTCACAAAGAGTAACAGTAGTGATCAGTCTTTGTCATCGTTTTTTCAGGAAAAATAACTACAGAATCGAAACGCCTGCACGAGAATTGATGATTGTGGTTTCAAAATAGGAAGTGTTCTGCTATCAACTATAGGTTTTCCCGGCCAATTTCGCACTTTTGTCAGTCCAATTCCTAATTGCTGCATTCAATTTAGCAAAATATAGCACAGATGACATGTTCGGTAGTTCAGTTTTATGATGTCTTCATTCAAATTCATTTTGGAGCATTCAAATTACCTTTAGCCTCATTCTTATTAACACTGTTTCAATTGAAATTTGTAAAACAAGCACCATTTCGTTATTCATTCATCCACTTTAAAATGATATAGTCACGTGATCACGGACATGTTGCTCTCATTCATTCAAATTCATTTTTTGGCAATCAATTTAACATCTTTTGCAGTCAAATTAGCACGCATGTTTATGGTTTGGTTCTTTATTTTTTAACATAGTTATTGTTTTCCAAGCGTCATTATATTTCGTATTTTCGTACTCATTTTAGAGACTTTGGCAACATTTTTTTTTCTTTAATGTGCTTAGTGACTCTTCAAGTCCGAAGATAGTGCAACATGTGCATGGCCACAACTTATCGCGCTGTTGAGCGCTTTATTCCATGTGTCGGCCAGTTCTAGGAAGTCAAGGTTATGATCATCAAATATTTCTATAATTCTTTTTCTGTCCTCCTGAGAAATTCGTCTGTATCTAACTTATGCCGTCATGACTGTAAGAAGATGAAGTTAAACTATATTATTGGTACATAAAATTGGCCTAAAATGCCATGTATGAAAGAAAAGGGGCGTTACAGAACAGCAAACTCGAGTTACATGTATATATGGTCAAAAATACGATACTTTTACTGCTTAACAGTGCGTGGATGAAACAATAAGTCACATAGAAATACGCGTTTAAATGTTATCACCTTTTCAAAAAAGAAATAACATGACGTTAATTTGAATTAACATGTTAGGAATTTGACTGCCCATAGGCGAAATTGAATGACTGAAATACCCCTTTCGCCAGTGCTGGGAAATATGAATGACTGAAGAGCACGTGCCAATTTGAATGCCCGTTTTACGAATTCGAAAGGCACATGTGCAAATCTCATTGATCGGAATGCTAAATTGAACGAACAACTTGCAATTTTGAATGACAGAATGTGCAGTGACGAGGATTTCGCTAAATTGAATGAACCTTTTATCAAATGGACAGACAAAAGTGCGAAATTGGCCGGGAAAACCTATACTACAGATAATCATTTCTTTCGTTCATTCATGCTTTTGCAATTAATAGTCAGTTTTACAGCACTCTTTTGGGCCACGCCGTATTCAAGTATAAATGCTGAGTTGTCTCATATAACCAAACGAATAACTGTATAAACCAATTCTTATCTCACTCGATCACTGTACAAACCTGCCAACCCGTTCGATGCAAGATCTACAGATCGAGTCATGTCGAGCTGGTCTAAGAAGTCTAGTAAAAATCGAATATTGACCGTGTAGCGATCGTGTCTTGATTGTGTGTAGATCGGGATGTTCGAGTAGAGATCTGTGTGGTTGTCGAGGAGAGATTCTGGAGATGTCGAGAATGGTCGGGTGTGGATCGTAAAAGATCGAATAGCGGTCGGGAAGGGATCGTATTGAAGGACGATCGAGCATGTGGTCGGGATTGCTCTGGTAAAAATAGGTGATCGGGATTGATTTCGCTTGATCGAGTTGATCGGATCGGCAGTGGGAACGGGGTATACAACGATGCAACTATGCTGTCAGTGCGATGTTGCTGATGTTATCCTATCTAAGCATGCTGTATTTATGTTCTGAACGATCTATGCTATCCTATCTAAGCATGCTGTATTTATGTTCTGAACGATCTATGCTATCTTATCACGCTGTTCCCCCTTCCAGAAAGCTAAAAAGAACTCGATGTGCCCCGATGTACCCCGTTTCGGCCGCCGACTCAGTCAGTCAACTTATTAGCATGCAGAACCAAAGAGATATACTGTGGACATCGGAGAGGCTCATCAACTCGCGGTTCTTCTGCTGCAATTCATTATCAATCAAAGACGTAGTGATCTTTCAAAAAAAAGCTTTTTCTTGATGTCCTTGCTTCTATAGTCCCTCTTTTTCCTGTTGTATAGAGAATTTCATATTCTTCAAAATTCTTCCATGTCCTCTCCTTCTTCCTCATGTTACCATCTATCATGCACGTGCAGTCCCTCTTTCTTCGCCTTGTGGGTGGCTGCTTTGCTGCTTTCTTCTCTCCTTTGTCCTCATCTCTTCTTCTTCTTCTTCTTCTTCTTCTTCTTTTTCTTTTTCTTCTTCTTTTTCTTCTTCTTCTTAAATATGCACTCCTTCGTCTTCATTTTCGCGACGACAACGTCTAAATACTCCACATCATCAGTCTTGCTTCTCGATATTTTTTATCTTCTTCTGGCAGACATTTTTTTCCAGCATATCGGCTACGTTCGATTTTAGAGCAGCGAGAGCGGAAGACGTGCGTAATTGAGTCTGGGAAAGCGTAGGAACAGCGTATCTAAAGGGCCAACAGCGTAATCAAAGCGGGAATCAAGCGTACTAAAAGCGTCGTAGGAACAGGCCTCGATTTTATACAAGAGTAGAGAATTTGAAGGTCGTGCTTTGATCAAGAAAGCGGCGCAGCAGCGGGGCCACGTCGGTGTCTAGTTTACATGGTATTTTAATTTCATGATATCTTCATTCAAATTCATTTTATAACATGCACACTACCTCTAACATCATTCTAAATCGCACTTTTTCAACTGAAATTCATAAGACAAGCACCATTTCACTACCCGTTCATTCATGAATTTATAATGATATAGTCACGTGATCACGTATATGCTGCGCTCGTTCATTCAAATTGATTTTTGGGCATCCAATTTAACATGTTCTGCAGGTTACAGCTCGTTATTCCGAAGGTTCGTTATTCCGAAGGCTCTTCAGTCCGAAGATTCGTTATTCCGAAGGTTCGTTATTCCGAATTTCATTTTCGAATCAACAAATCTTCGGAATAACGAACCTTCGGAATAACGCCACAAATGTTCGGATTAACGAACCCTTTTTCATTTTCGGATTAACGAACCACTAGGTATAGGGAATTTGTGTGTTTCGGATTAACGAACCTTCGGAATAACGAACCTTCGGAATAGCGAACCTTCGGAATAACGAACAGCACCCGTTCTGCACTCAATTTAGCAGATATGTTCATGGTTTACGTCTAGCCTTATTTTCTTTCATTGTAGGTATTGTTTTGTAAGCATCATAACGTTTCATGTTTTCGTATTCGTTTAAGAGACTTTGACAACCGTATTCTTTTTTTCAATGTGCTTATTGAGTCTGAAGAAGCACGTAGCCACAAGTTATCTGGCCGTTACGAGCGCTTTATTCCGAGTTGTCGGCCAGTTCTAGGAAGTCAAGTTTATGATCCTCAAATGTTTTTTTTTTTCAATGTGCTGTAATGACTATAAAAAAAAGATGAAGTTAATCTGCAGTACTGGTACATGTAGGTCTATAATGACATGTATGAAAGAGAAGGGGCGTTACAGAACAATCAAGTCGAGTTATGCAAGGTAAAAAGATGATAGTTTTACTGCTTAACAGTATATGGATGAAACAAAAAGTCACATAGAAAGACACGTTAAAATGTTCTCACCTTTTTTAAAAAAGAAAGAAATAGCATGATTTAATTTTGAATGAACACGTTTGTAATATGACTGCCTTTCGAGAAATTGAATGACTGAAATGCCCTTTTCGGCAAGTCAAGGCGAATTTGAATGAACGTAGGGTACAAGCCAATTTGAATACCCATTTTACGAATTCGAAAGCCATATGTGCAAATTTCATTGATCAAAATGCTAAATTGAACGCACAAGTTGCAATTTCGGAAGACAGAATGTGCGATAACGAGGGTCGTTCTAAAAATTGAATGAACCTTCTTTAATGAACCGACAAAAGTGCGAAATTGGCTGGAACTGGCTTTGGTGTTTGGGTATCTATGATGTATACAAGGCCTACTTCGATTGTAAAAGAAAAACACCGATGACTCTTTTCAGCTAAATTATATCATAACAATATGTGGGGAGGGGCACTTTATGGCTACTGCACTGGGCCCAGTACAGGATGAAATGACTGGTTTTCGTGATATGGTCATCTCTTTTGTGCACTATACATAAGTATTATGCTTCCTTTGCAAATTGCTTTGGTGTTTTGCTACTGTAGCCTGTAAGACCCCGTATACAGGATAAGATGACCTGCTTTGGTGTTTGGGATATCTCTGTTCAGTAGGCCCTAATATTTCCATTGCAAAAGAATTTGTCAAGACCATTTCAACTGATTCACAATATATGGGTGGGACACTGTGGAGCTACAGTTGTCTGGGGCCCCGTACAGGATAAAATAACTGGCTTTCTTTTAGTGTTTTAGATATCTCTGATGGGTACTACGTTGTACTTCCATTACAAAAGAAATTAGCCGTGACCCTTTTCAGCTGAATAAAATCAATGTGGGGGGGGGGGGGGCAATTTGGGGCTACTGTCTGGGGCCCCTTTCAGGATAAAATAGCTGGCATTGGTGTTTTGGATATCTCTGATGGGTACTACTTCCATTGCAAAAGAAATTAGCCGTGACCCTTTTCGGCTGAATAACACCATATGGGTGGGGCCTTTGTGGATACTGTCTGGGGCCCCGTACAGGATAAAATAGCTGGCATTGCTGTTTTCATGATAGGTACACCCAAATAAACAATATCCACCAACTTTTGTCCGTGACCCCCTTCGGCTGAATAAATGCATATTTCGGGGCCCTTTTTTGTGGCCCCTAGGCTTACGGTACAGAATGTGACTTGCCAGGATCAAGTTTATTTACCCATGACCACATCCTAATATGATGAGACCATCAAAAAGTGTGACCCTTTTCAGCTGAATAAATCTTCTGGGCCCCCGGTCTAATTGTGATTAGGGAGTTTTCGCTACACGACGGGAAGACCGAGAATACGCGGAAGCAATCAGATGTGACAGTCCACGTAACTAAGCTTTTTCGCTTTCCGATACAGGACGGAGGCGTGGGGACAAGATCGCTGATTGGATGGCTGGCTGGTAGGCTCGCTCCTGCCCATCATCGGGACCGAATGCTATTTTGGCTGAATACCTTACTCGTTCTCCCCAGGACGGGACGTTTCTCGGATTTGATCATGCGCAGAAGCAAATTTTGCACACGGCATGCTCATATCCCGGCCGCGTCGTGCTTGCAAAAACTCCTAATACCCGAGAGTGAGCTGCATCTCCACGAATGTAACGAAATTTAACCTGTGCATCATTTGGTTTATAAAATGGTTTTACGAAAGATTTTTCATTTTTCCTTTATGGGAAATGCCAGTCAGCTGCCTAAAAAAAACTTGTTCAAGAGCCAACGGTTTATTGCCACTTGGTCTAGTGTCAGATGGTCCTTTTCCCAGATCGTCGAACACCACTACAGCTAAACCCACCTAGTTTACTATCAATTTCATCTTATGCCCGTTTTGTCTAATCCTAACTTGGTCTAATGCCCAGTTCGGTTAATTTTCACTTCGTTTAATGACCAGACGGTCTAATTATTATTTCGTCTGCTTGAATTTTTTATCACTTCGTCTAATATAATTTGGTCTATTGTCAGTTCGTTTAGATTCCATTTAGTCTAGTCATCATTTGGTCTATATGGACATTTGGGCTAACTCTACCGCTTGGTCCATCGCCTGATTGGTCTATACTACTCGAGGCAGTTAGTCTGCTCCCATTTCGTCTTATTTCCAGTTAGTCCACTAGCCAATTCGTCCAATTAGCATTTCGTCTACACACCGTTTCTGCTAATCACCTTTTTGGTCTAATTTCTTTTGGCCTTATTTCCAATAGGGCTTATTCGAACTCTCTCTCTCTTCGTCGACAAGATGCAAATAATACATAATATCTATATTACCGACTTGGCTGTCATTGAGGTGTCTTGCTTGTGTTGTGTGGTATATTACCAAATAAATTGTGATTTCATCTGTCTATTTCTGTATGCATGTTCAATTTTGTATATTCATCGCCTGGGATTTGGCTCATACGTCTGACTACTATGCCCATGGTGCCTGGTGTGTGGAAGGTTTTAGGGCAACTGACTAAAAAAGGCATTCATTCTCGTGACGTGAAAGCTTAGTATCATAAAATCCACAGATAGTCATAACATGATGGGTAGAAGTTGTCATTTGTGCATTTTTTTCATTTTCCAATAATTAGCTGGACAGAGAAGTCCAATGCAAGTTTGTGTTGTAGCTAGCCAACGCGAACAGTGGACAAAATGTTCATTGACCAATGGTATTTAGACCTATTGGGAATTAGACTAAGTGGTCATTAGACCAACTGGCTAGTAGGCTCATTGATAAGTAGCTCATGTGGCTATTAGACTGATCGATGATTGCCGAAATGGATATAGCCCTAGCGTGGGTGGAACCCAAGTGCAAATCAGACGAAAATGGTTATTAGACAAAATGGATATTAGACGAACTGGAATAAGGCTAGTCAAATGTTAGACGAACATTGGATTAGACGATGTGGTATATGAATTTGAATGCCTAGTTTCTATGCATTATGCTTCTAATCAGAATTTGAATGAGTTGGTTGAATTTTACTTTTGCACAGATAATACACTCTGGCAAATACGTATGCAGATTTATTAAATCCTGTCCTTTTCGTTACTGCTGTGATGATTTCTTTGGATTGCACGGAAAACGAATTGGAATGAAAGAAAATGAATTTGAAATCACATTCCACAAATTATATGCTCTTCTTTATTCAACTTTAGGCCAGAAATTTAAAGATGTTGAAAGGTTTTTTTGTTTGTAAGGATAAGAAATTTGAATGACATTTGAATGTCAAAACCTTACATTGTATGCACGCTGAACTAAATTTGATTGATTCCTTTGAATTTCCGTTGCACGAATAACGAATTTTAATGAACGAAGAAGAATTCGAATGAAACTTTTCGAGGAGCTCACAATTAATTGTGCGGCAAAAAAAAAAAATGAACGGAAAAAAGAGAGACTGCGATTGACTGCAAAATAGGCACTCTTCGTTCACATCGAAACGAAAAGAACATGTCAAATTATCTTAAAGGAGTGCTTCACTTATCTTTATCTTTCTACATACTTCCCTGTTTCCTTTTATTATCATAATGTTCTTTGTTTGTTTTATCTAACCATCAAGCAAACAAAAAATAATTTACTTAATTTTCACTGAACACTCATAAACAGATAAACCGAAGTAAAATCTCTGTAAATCAGTCAAAAGACAGACATGACAGATTTTTCTTCCAATGGACCTACCTTCTTATAGGATTAATGGCAACTCCGTATGGGTGCCTGTCTGGAGGTAATGATACTAAAGTTCTTGCCCCTGATCCGTCGTAATTCACCACGGCTATTTTGGAAACAGTGGCATGGTAATCACTCCAGTATACCCTGGCCTCTCTGGGATCGACTGCCACTCCGAGGGGATCTGAAAAAAAAAGATAAAAATCATGTGTGCCTATGCAGAACAACTAAACCTGTATCAAGATGTATGGCATACAAGCTAAAGTGCCGCAACAATTAGTGAATAGTATTGACTACGTTAACGGTGAAAACGACAAATATCCATTCCCATAAGCTAACATACGTATGCTATCTTAACAATCTGGCATGCTCTCATAATTCATTTGATATTTGTACTGAGAAAAATGACAAAAACAATATCCATCATAATCACCTTGATGACTGATCACTAATGACTGTTATCTTTGCGATGAAGTCCCTTAAACATTTTTCAAAATTTCTTTACATTAATAACGCCTTCCAGAAATAAAAACATCATTGCCGAAAACACTAAGCTGCTTCATAGCATGGATAAATCAACATTCATTTTATAACCAATCTAAAAGTAGGTGAAAAATAGATATTTCGTCCCTAAGCTTGTTTTACCATGTGCCCGATATATGTATGGACTAAACAGATATCATAAACCATCATACAACTCCCTAATACACCAGTCACATATAGACATCCCTGATCACCCCGGACCTAGATCTGGGGTGATCCGGGGAGAGATCCGTGTTGACACCTTGGACATCCTTGGACGTCCGTGTATGTTCGTGTAGATCCGGGGACATACGGGAGGCCAACACGGCAATTTTTGGAGGTCAAAAACATCCGGCGATTGCCGTGTTGGCAGAGCAATTCGGGGTGGTCCGTGTGGCTGCCGTGTAGCTGCCGTGTTGATCCGTGTAGATGCCGTGTTTGTCAGTGTAGATGCCGCGCTCTTCCGGCCTTATCCGTGTAGCTGCCGTGTTGATACCGTGTGTATATGTACAGCCATACCAACGCTCGTCGACACTCCATCGAGGTGGAAACTATCCCGGATCTCCCCGGATCACCGTGTAGATCCCTGAGCATCCGTGTTTATTTGTGACTGGGGCATTAGGAATAAATTGGTACATAACTGAATACAGTCATGTGAGTGTTAATAGTTTATGTGTGTAAATGTGTGGTAGTAGGGGAGGGAGAGGGGAGTGGTTGTGTCAGGGGCGATTTGTCAACAGCTTTCCCGTGATCAGATATATTCTCTCATCTTCTCTCATCTCATCATATAGGCGTGTACCTGTAGTACTATTTTTCAATCATCCGAAGGCTACATCGGGCAAATGAAATCCGCAAGGGGAGGGGGGGGGGGGGGGGGAGGATGGTGGGGGTTCCCAAGGAGGTGATTCGGCTAACCCCTTTCCTTCTCAGCTTTTCTAATTCCTTTATGTAAGTCTGCACCTATCGGAGTGTCCGCACGCTACATTGGGTAAATGCAACCTGCAAGGGGTGTTTGAGGGTAAAGTGGGGGGGGGGGGGGGGGGGCAGCGGGTCTTCTGCAAACCCTTCCCAACCAGATATTTGGTTAGTTTTTTGGGGTTTTTATGTTTTTAACATATACACCGTTCTTGTTGCCTAGTTTGGACAATGGGTTCCATGGGGTAACTTTTACCCTGCCAAATGAGTGTCAATTATTTCATACAGCATTCCTGAAGAGGAAAATTGACCAAAAAAAATATCATACAACATTTTGCAGCTTTTATCTGTTAATCTTTACACGAAAATATTATAAACCACTAAAAATAATTTTCTCTACATAAAAGTTTAAGCAGAATTTAATCGTCGGGGTAACAATAACACTTCATAACCACTGTCCAATGGGGTGAAGACAGTTTGGTGGTGCCATCATTATCTTCTCCTCTCCTGTTGTCTGCGATATACAAATGTTTTCCGATTACACGTCAAACAATACACATACACACACACACACACACACACACATACACATACCGACACATCATCATTATCATTAGCATTCATCTCATGCCAATTGAGTTGATGGTCTGACACCTCGATATCTATAGAAAATTGGATAGCTGGATACTTTGTGGTCATGACAGATTTTCATATCTCTCATAGCATTACATATATAAGATAAAGTTGACATCATGAAGAATCAGCGCCTGAAGCTCGCGAAGGAAGCGTACTTCATAACAGATGCCCTCACTGCTGACGATCTGACTTAGAAAAGGAAGTGGTCCGCATCCGTTCAGGAGCTCTACAAGCACGGCGTGAAGCTTCGCTTCTTTGCTGAGAAATGGAGGAACCGAACAGGAGTCCCCCACAACTTCCTTTCCTCCAGTTAGATCACTTCGGTATGAGTATTGTATATCATAATCATGTTCTTTATGTCTACTTATATCTTTCCCCGATTATCCACCTCTCCACCTTTCTTTCTCCGTCAATCTCTAGGTCTATACTGCGAATATGTAAATATTATGAGTTTATAGTTATATCAAATATCACATTGTGTATGATGTATATTGTGTGTACAGAATATTTCCAAAGATACAATTTGACTTCTGATGTATATTATTGTCTGCAGGGAGAGTTGATATAGCAACGATCTTTGTCGTCAGATCTCAATTGTCCGATGCGGCCTCTACTCACAAGAGTAATTTGTAAACAATCTATACTCTGTATGACTTGCTCTATTCTTTCCTTCTCTTCTTGTCTGCTTCCAGCAATTCTTAAGCAAATGTTCACGACCATGTCATGGTTCATGTGTTGCTCTTGTTTTAAATATGGATGAAATTCATTTATGTCCACATAAAAATGTCCAATGTCGGTATTATTTACCTGACGAGTTCAATTCAGAATTAATTAATAACGAACGTTCTTTCAGTGTATTACACGTTAATGCTCGCAGTCTTTTAAGAAATTATGAAAATATGCAATTACTGTTATCAGCGATTGATATGCAGTTTTCAGTTATTGGTGTCACAGAAACATGGCTTAACGACAAATATCCCATAAAATATAATATAACATTGATGGATATTCTGTTTTCCGTTCTGAAAGAAAATGCGGACGAGGAGGCGGAGTCGCCTTGTTCCTTTCACACTCTTTATCTTTTAAAGTAAGGCCTGGTTTGATATACAAACCAAAATGAATTGATTGCATGTGTGTTGGAATTGAAGAGTTTGTTTGCAAAAACCGATAAGTCCATTTTTGAAAATTTTGAAGTACGGTCTCTGTCATAAAGTACAAAATAATACATTTTAAATGATATGTTGGTCACCACATATAAAGGTACATCTTGGAAGTTATGGTCAAAAGAAGCAAACATTTTCTTATTATTCTCTTTATTTTTCTTGACCTTTAATCGCAAATATCTCTATTTGGCAAATATGGACTTATCGGTTTTTGCGAACAAACTCTTCAATTGATATGTACAATAAAAGAAATACAATACCTTGTGTAATATACTGTATAGGCCCCCTCATACAGACAGTAATTTATTTTTGGAAAATGTTGATGTTTTATTAGAGTTGATAAATCAGGAAAACAAAGATGTACACTTGATGGGAGATTTTAATATTGATCTTTTGAATCAAGACAATAATGTTAAGAGCAAATTTGGCAATATTTTGCAAGCAAATTTTTGTAATATCACAATTGATACGCCCTCAAAAATTACGGTCAACGTTGATTGAAAATATTTTCACAAATATTGATACAGATTATTCAAAATCTGGTCTTCTGTATAGTGATATTTCTGATCATTTACCTATATTTTTCATCTGTGACGACACAAAATATTCCCATGTCAAGCAAACAGAGCTTAAGAAAACGCGCAAATTCAGAAAATATATCATTAATAAACGACGATTTAATCACAGAAACATGGGATGATGCATGTATTACTTTGCGCAGACCCAAATATTTCTTATGATACGTTCTGGAATATATTTCTTTCTTATTTCGACAAACATATCCCCACAAATTGAAAAGTAAAATAATAGAAAAATTTAAAATCCTTGGATAACAAAGGGGATTTTTCAAACAATTAAGATAGCTTACGGTATCCTAATAATGTTTTGATTTTCTATAATCTTTTATTGATTCCATATTCAAAACAATTTCATAACAAATCAAATCACATGTATTACAAAATCCACGATTCAGCATAACAGAATTATAGTGAAATCAAGCCAAGCTGTACTTTCGGCAGAAACAGTACATTCGTAAAGAATATACAATGCACAGGAAAAGAAAAAAACAACAACAGCAACATACATTGCTCACTTACTTTCGTTAAAATCAAGTCGAGCTGTACTTTCAGCATGACAAAACATTCATAAAAAAAGAAAATAATACTTAACACGTCATCAATCTATACACACAACCAAATGGAATCGATATTCCCTTTGATCACCCCCTCCCCTCCCAACTACCCTTCCCCTTCCTTCCCCCTTCCCCGTGGACATCTGGCTCCGGGTCCTTCCATACTTACTTTCAAATTTTCCCATTTACTGAAATGAATGGTTAAAGTTCCCCTCATTGGTGCTAATTTCTTTTCCTCAAATCTATCCTCTAAGATATTATTTTTTATTTCATTATATGTAGGCGGCTTTCAATCTTCTCTACTTTTAAAAATAAAATATTTAACCAAAATTAGAATATGATTTAACAATTGGTGTTTTCCCCTATAGCCCTCCTTCTTCCCGAACAGAATTTCTTCCCAAATATATATATATATATTTTTTTAAATCAACATCCTCTGTCATTCTCTCACATAATTCCCAGATTAATTTCACATGCTCACAAGTGTAAAATAGATGTTTGTATATTCCTTCTTCCTTTTCACAAAAAGAGCATAAGTTACTTACAGCAAAACCGAACCTGAAAAGATGATGATTTGTATAAACAATACCATGCACCAGTTTAAATTGAAACTCTCGTAATCGGCTTTAATGTACATTGTCTTGGCCTTAAAAATATATTTTCTATCTCTTTAACAGAAAACCCGTAATTTCGTTTAATTCTATTAAAAATCGGTACTGCACTTTCTTTTTCCTTAAGAAATTGCAAATACATTAGTTTTGATCTTAAATTGCTAATGTCAATTATTTTCCCTCCTATGATAAAATCAGTTTCCAAAATATCTTTTTCTTTTTCTTTCATATTTCTCCTCCAAACCATCGGTATATTTTCATAAATACATCTTAACAAAACACATCTTAAACGCCTAAAGCTAAATCTGTAAAATATCTATCACATTTCAATTCACCATTATTTCTTAATATATGTTTTAATTCATAAACTCCCTTTTTATGCATATTTTCATCATATAAACATTTTCTATTTAACCGTATATATTTATTATTAAATATTATAACATTGCCGATATACAAACTATTACTTACATTACTTCTTATTTATTTCGTATTTACCCACACTTCTAATAAATCTCTATAAAATTGTGGAGCTTTCACTCTCAACAACACTGGTAGATAATCACACAAAAATATAAATTCTCCTTCTATGTCTCTTGTAACAAAATTAAAATATTGCTTCCATTTCATATTTTCATCTTTATTAAGAAGTTTCTTAACCCACACAACTCGCTGTGATTTAACTAAATCAACAAAATTCATCATTTTCAACCCGCCTTGTTTATAATCTAAAAACATTATATTTTTCCTAATTTGATCTTTTTTTCCTTTCCATATAAAATCAAAAACTAATTTATCTAATGAATCAAAAACCCACCTGGGAACTGGAGTGAGAGAAGCTCGATATATAACTTTTGAATAAATATGTACTTTAAGTAATTGAATCTTTCCCATCAAAGTTAAATCTCTTTGCTTCCAGAAATCTAAAAGAGATTGTATTTTACTCAGAATCTCTTTGTAATTCATGTTTTCTTTCGTTCCCTCATCTAAAGAAAAGAAAACCCCAAGTATCTTCACAAAATCAACTGTTTCTCCAAAATTAATATCCAATTGCAAATGTTGATATAATCCCAATCTTAATACTTTAGTCTTATCCATATTTACCTTTAATCCCGAAATTAATAAGGATAATGTTAATCGATATAAATCATATAGACATAAACTGACACATATTATAAGGCTTTCCCGCAGAATGTATTACACGGAAGCCTTTAAAGATGCTACAGGAAACATGTCAGCCACTTTGAAAGTTATTAATGAGGTTAGTGGTAAGCAACAGAAGGTGTCAACATATCAAATTATACGTTACGGACAAACACCCTGTGATCCTAAAAATTTGGCGTGCTGTTTTAATGAGTATTTTGTTAATATAGGTCCTAGTCAAGCTTCAAAAATAGATCCCACACAAACAAATTTCTCGCTGTATTTAGGTACGTCAAATGGTAATTCAATATCTTTTAAACCAACAGATTGTAGTGAGATCCATGACATTGTACATTCATTGAAATCAAGTTATGCAGTTGGTCATGATGAAATGAGCACATCTTTTTAAAAGCAAATTGCTGGTAGTATATTGACACCTTTAGTACATATTTGTAACTTGTCCCTCTCAACTGGTATATTTCCGAATGCATGTAAAATCGCAAAAGTTATTCCAATATACAAAAGTAAAGATGACCCCTCTCTTGTATCCAATTACCGTCCTATCTCTATTCTTCCCAGTCTTTCTAAGGTAATAAGGTTTTTAACAGACTGTATGATTTTTTTGATTCAGAATGATATACTTAATCAAGACCAATATGGTTTCAGGAAATTTCATTCTACAGATATGGCACTAGCCCAATTATACGATAGAGTGTCGACTGCCTTAGCTGAACAAAAACATGTCATCGGTGTTTTCATGGACCTAAGCAAGGCATTCGACACTCTTGACCACACCATTCTTATGCGTAAATTGCATTGCTATGGAGTTTGTGGCATTCCACTAGAATGGTTCAAAGATTACTTATCGAATAGAAAGCAATATGTGTATTATGAATATGATAACTCTGAAGTATTACCTATACAATGTGGCGTCCCACGAGGATCCATATTGGGACCGCTACTATTTCTGGTGTATATAGATGATATTTCTAACTCATCTATGTTACTGCCATATATCATGTTTGCCGATGACACCAACGTATTCTGTTCCAATTCTGATTTTCATTCCCTCCTAAGAAATCTTAATACTGAATTACCAAAATTATCTACAGTTTTAAGAGTAATAGATTATCACTCAAATTAAAAAAGACAAGTTTTATTTATTTTCATATCAAGAAGCATAAAATGATACACAACATTTGATTATTATATTGGATGGTATATCACTGGAACAAAAAGAAAGTATCAAATTTCTCGGAATTTACATGAACGAAAATATGAAATGAAACACTCATGTGCAATACATCTCTGATAAAGTGTCTCGTAACGTTTGTATACTCCATAAGCTTAAGTATGATGTTCCTAAGAACATTTTATTTGGGTTATATAACTCGTTGATATGATCGTACATTACATATTGCAACATTATATGGACAACTTCAAAATGTCACATTGATAAGATAATACTTCTACAAAAGAAAGCTATACATATATGCACCAACTCAGGTTATCGAGGCCATTCAGATCCTTTATTCGCAGAATTATTAAAAACACTCAAGGTAAATGACATTAATTTTTTGCAAAATTCATTCTTTATGTTTCGTTTACATAATGGTCAGTTGCCATCTTCTTTCTTATCACTATTTCAATTAAACAAGGACATACATTCTTATCCCACGAGACAATCTGCTAAATTTCATTTATATAATCCTAAAACAGTGATGGCTTTAAAATCTATCAAACACACCGGACCCGATGTTTGGAACTCTCTTCTTTCTGAAATTCGAAGTTTAAAGTCCTTGTATTCTTTTAGGAAAGCTGTCAAAACAATGTTAATTTTTCGAAATCAGTGATGTCGTTATCATTGTCAGTGTATAATACACGAAATTCCTTCGTAGAAGCAAGGAGGTTCGAGAGATGGAGTTACAACTGAATATGATTATTAAATCAGCTGTCAGTTTTCTATGGTTGGATAAAAGAATTCCACAGGTGCATTTTTGCCTTTGGTGTTCGATGCTTGAAGCCGCCATCTTTCTGAGCAATCTGAAGATTCATTTTTAACTTTAACATAATGTCGGGTATATGTTGCTCGTTTATATAACAAATGCAATGAAATTTCACCTAATGATAAAGCATATAAAACAAAAGTCAATTCCGTTCGAAATAATTATGTGCAAAAGTGTAAATCTTAGCTGTATTTTGTGAAAGTGTTTGAAATTTTACCCTCATGGAAAGCCGGTTTTATCACTTTCCTCATTATTTCCGCCGAACGAAACTGATAAAGTATCATCTTCAAGTATAGTTCTTTATAAATTAATATGTCAGATTAGCGTACAGACACGTACAGTCGAGTAATTATGATATCTATTTCAGCAATATTTGAGCAATTTCTATTCGCGCATCCCCGTGCCGTTACCATTGTCTACCGCCCATCGTTTGTAAGTAGGGATAGCGAAAAATAATTACCATCACAAAGATGTATCTTCCTTGGAAAGTGGCTGGTGATTATGCAATGAGACACGAGTCAATTGTCTTCGCATCTGAGCGGCAGATCCACTTTGACACATACTTCAAATATTTTTTTAATGGCGGCTTTGAGCATGGGATCAAAGCGAATAAGACTGTTGTGACTCCATTTTCGAATCTCCTTGATAGAAGTATCGCCGCATTTCATTTATTATGTAATCATGTATGCAACCATGAACTGTAACTGTTCACCTGTACCTCGGTGAGAAATATTTTGTCATGCCTTACTGATCAGTGATTCAAGTGAACATACTTTGTGTAAGCTTTTAATGAAAGCAGACATACCTCTCCTTTCCCTTTCTCCTTTCTACTATTCTATCTCTACGCAAGTCATCCCTCCCTCCTATTTTTCTATGTGTATTATGTACGAGGGCTGCAAGCAAATCAAGCCACGCCTAAGCTGTAGCCCTACTGTATTATTCATTGTACGCTAGCATTGCTGATACATTTCTGCTGTACATTGTGTAAAGGCAATGAAGAAAAATATTTTGTTGACAACTGATGATTATGTATAATCATGTATGGCTCCAACAATGTATGTATATAATATATTGATTTATTGATTCCTGTATTGTCATTGTACATGAACGTACAATATATATATATATATATATATATATATATATATATATATATATGTATATATATATATTGTACGTTCATGTACAATGGCAATACAGGAATCAATAAATCAATAAATCAAATGAAATAAATAAGGGTATAGGCGTTCAACTCTTCAACCATTTGTTGTTGAGTCCTTGTGTGAAAAAGCAAATATGGAAAAAGGAAAATCATGATCGTATCGGTAGTTTGTTGATTATCTTTTAAATTGTACCTCTTATGTCTGTTGAAACAATCACAGTAGCGTCTGATCCGTCGAGGTGAGAGCTCTGAATTCGTCCGGGATTCCCAGGGTACGTCCAGAAGAGAAGTTGGCGAACAGGGTCGTAGTCAAGGCTCCACGGGCTACCAGCGTCCAAGAGAGGGAGTCTTGTGTATGAGATATTCCTAAGGTTAGAAGCGTACACTGCTCGTCTACTGTGATCCGCAACCAGCATGAACTCTTCTACAACAATCAGATAGATGAATCAGTACATTAAAGACATAATACAAGAAATCTATCTGAAGAAAATGCCTGTTTTAGTCTCTCATTTTTTTGGAGGGGGCGTGGGTACAATTATCACAAATTGATATAAACAACAGAAATGCTTTGATGGATACCATAATACAGACAAACGGGATGTACACATGAGGAAACATCCGCCAACAATAAAATATCATACTCTCGGGTGAAAGAAACTGCGTTGGTCAATCGAAATACTGGAACGCATTTTGTTTTTCTGAAAGAAAATGTTCAAAACTCGAATTAAATTATGAAAAACTATTTCAAAAAATGCGATGATGGTGAGAGGGAAGAGATGGGGAGGGAAAGGAGGTTGAAGGGGTAGAGTGCTGAAGTACTTGGTTCGTGCTCATGTGGCATGATGCTCTTACCTCCCAAACTCCATCGCAAGTTCCCTAGTGGGATCCGCGGGTGCGTGCAGAAGAAGAACAGACGTGTGCAGAAACAGAGGAGGAGAAAGACAGACAAAATAAAACGTTAGGAGGAGGCATGTTATTTCGTCGCAAGTTAAAATATGGTTTCGTTGCATATCACCTGAGAAATGTACGTCCTACTGATGTTGAGGGAGCAATTCGCCTGCGCAGCAACAGGATAATAACTGGATGGAAACAGCTACTAAAATAATCTTGGGTTTCTTTTTATAGCCGTCAGGCTCTTGACACTGTTGTGTTATTTACATACTAAATTTGATTTTATTCGTCTGTTTTATCTTTTAATGTGGCGCCCAGCGTACCTTAAGAAACGTGTGCATATGTTGTCCATCAATCAATTGTATTATGGCATGTCAATCAATTCACACACGACTTGAATCGTTCTGTATTTACGTTACGACAAGGCATTATTAAGGTGCCTTGGGAAGCCCGAATTAATATTGCTCGTTACCATGGTTACAGTATTCAAAACGTTGTAAAATTCTTTCCACAATTTTAGTTTTCTGTCAATTTCTGCAAATATTTCTCCTTTTTTTTGGATAGATTAACAATTAACTATAGCAATAGTCTCATCCAGATCTCTGTAAGATACCCACACTCAAGAGTCAAGGGACACGATGGGTTAAGAAAACAAAGGTGAAAACAAACCAAAACAAAGCATGCAAAGCCTCTTTCGTGCTGAAGCCAGATTTTTTTTTTTATAGAACATGTCATAAATATAATTATCCGTTCGTCTGTCTCTCTAGTTTGTCACGTCTACATGAAAAGAAATCGAAGATCTGTAGAAACATGAAGAAATATTCAAATTTGTTCTTACAAAAAAAAAAAAAAAACATTTGATGAAGCCCCCACAACGACACATGAATGGCTTATTCGATGTTTAAAAGTCATACAAGGAAGTTTAAAAGGACATACAAGCTCCAAATAATCATATGTTAAGCGAACATTTTCTACATCATAGACAATCAAGACATTATCTTTCTTCCAAGTTAAAAGCATAAGATAAATTGAAATAGCTTTATCAAATACCACATTGCAATCAACTTAGGAATCTTGAACGTGAACTTGAACTTGAACTTGAACTTTATTCTGTTTCATTTAAAAGCATATCATTTGAACAATGACAAACTGAGGACAGGAAACGAGTACATGAACATGCATACATAACATATAATAACTATAAATGAAACATGGAAACTATAAAAGAACGGAGTCTTGTCAGGGTAATTCCCAACAGAAATAATAATGGGAAACAATATTGCTTTACGATCAAGACATAGGATAGGGGAAAATATTACCAAAAAACGACAAACATACACAAAAATTACATTTCCATTGAAGAATTAAGTAGTAGTGCGTAGTCAACCCCTAGAAAACAAAAACCATAAAATTATCTATAATCATAGTGTATTTCATAATGACTACTCTTACTTTCTAATAATGTCTTTTAAGATTGATTTTTCTTTAAAAATGTTTGTAGTTGGAGAATTTATAACTGTATCTGGTAAAGAATTCCATAATGAGGGTCCAGTGTGTCTAAGTGTGTGCATTGCATACATCTCATATTTACTACTAATTCGAGTATTATGACTATGAACTTGATCATTAGATTTAAACATACCAGAAATCATTTCAGGTAACAAGTTCATTTTATGTTTGAACATAATTTTACATAATAATATTAAACTTATTCAATGGATATATATTCAAAACATTCATTTTCAGAAACAAAGGCATTGACGGCGCTTTATGATGCGAGTTTGTACAGAATCGAATTGCTCATTTTTTAAATATAAATGTGTCGTGTAAATTTGATTGATGAGTATTTGCCCATACAGCATTACAATAATTCAAATAAGATAAAATTAAACTGTCATATACCAAAATCAAAACCTTCGCTGGTAAAATACCTTTTAGTCTGTTGATTACTCCATATTTCTCGAAATTATTTTATTTATGTTTTTTTCCAGTTCAAATTGCAATTAATATAAACCCCTAAAAATTGTGTACATTTAACTCGAGGAAATGTTACATCATTCATTTTTACGCCACAAAGTTTCAAATCTGGAATCTTTTTCTCCCCTTTAAAAAAGTACAAATAATTTGATTTTTCAGTATTTACAACTAATCTGTTATCACAAACCCATTTTGACAATTTGAATAACTCATTATTCAAATTATTTATTATTTATTTACCATTCAAACAGTAAAGTAGAATCATCTGCAAATGAAATGAATTTAATCACACGTGAAATATTGCACATATCATGAATAAATATCATGAATAACAATGGCCCTAATATGGAACCCTGGGGGACTCCACGTAAAACGTCACATGTATCCAATAAAGTATCTTTATATAATGTAACTTGTGTCAGATTGTTCAAATAACTCCTAAACCACTTTAATAGACGACCTCTAATACCATAACAATTCAGCTTTTGAATCAATATTTCATGATTTATAAAATCAAAAGCTTTAGATAAATCAAGAAAAATACCAATAACATGCAAATTATCATTTAACGCAGTAAGAATACTATCTTGCAGATCGACAAGAGTCATTTCAGTTGAAAAATTAGTGCAAAATCCAAATCAAGAATTACATAAGATATTGTTGTATTACAAAATACATATAAGCGGTTATATACAATCTTTTCAAGGATTTTAAGAAATGCTTATCTTGGTTTTTTTTTAAATACTGGAATAACAATGCAACTTTCAATTTTATTGGAACAATTCCTGCTATTAATGACAAATTAAATATATGAGTTAAGGGCTTCAACAATAAATATATAACTTGCTTTCAATCGAATCTCAGAATAATAACTCGTCATTTGGTCAAAAAGTTGGTAACGATGTACTTAATACTTAATAAAAAGACTATTAACAACCTTTTGCGGCTAAGTGACAAGATACTTACCGTGAACGCATGAATTATGGAAGAGTAGAAAGAGGAAAGTTGCGGCAATGGCTGCTGTAAACATCTCAACTTTGCGATCTTCAACTCAACACAAACGAGAAGACATCAACCATGAAAGGAAAAACACGCTGATTTTCCTCAATGTGTCTTAGTACCTCAACCGATTCACTGCTCGCAGTGTTTAGTAAATGGCTAGTGAGGTTGATGCATCCTCTTACCGATAGGACCTTCTTCTTGTTGAGGTGTTCAAAGACAATCTGATACTTTAGGCGTATGGTCACAGGTCTTTATCTCGAATAGAGCTTTTGGGTATAGGATGGATAGACATTTGGATGGCACGCACACCTGGGAAACTGGGCGTATTGCTAGTTAAAATGGGGAAGTGGGAGATAACTTACTTTTGTTTCATACCGGAGTGAAATTGGACCTACTGCTAGGTAAAATAGGGAAGTGGAAGAATATTTGCTTTCGTTTCAAAGCAGAATGAAACTTAATCTACTGCTAGATAAAATGGGGAAGTGGGTGAATAATTATTTGCTTTCGTTTCAAAACAGAATGAAACTGGACGTGTTGCTAGGTCAAATGGGGAAGTGTGGAAATATTATTTATCCTTTTAAAAGGGAAAGAGGAATATCATAGCAGGAAAATGTGGTACCTGGTGAAGGCACCCGCCATCCTGGAGACTTTAGGCTGAGAAGGATGTTTTTGAAATCGTATCAAAGTTGAGTCCTTAGTTCAAGACAAACGAAGACAAAAGATCACAGGGGAAAATAATATTTTCCTTCCTTTCAAAAGGGAAAGTAGAATATCATAACAGGAAACTGTGGAACCTGGTGGAGACACCCGTCATCCTATAGACCTTGGGCTGAGAAGGATGTTTTTGAAGTTGAAGTTGAGTTCTTAGGTTCAAGACAAACGAAGACAAAAGATCACAGGGAAACTCAATTCCGGAAAAAAAAAAAGCTATTAATACCCAACGTTCTTCCTGCGATTGATGTACAAACAAATTGGATGAGCTGTACGTTTTGCCACTAATTGATTAAAGATGTAATTTCATTCCTACTTAATTTAGATCTTGGCAATTCTGCACATAATGATCATCATTTGATCAAGTTTGATATAGCAATATACACAATAAAAGCAGTTGTCTGTACTCCAGAAAGGGGTTCTTAGACATCCCAGACTCTTCTTGCTTTACTGCATTAATAATCATGTCTATAGCAACAGCTTTAGATTGTTACAACTTTAAATCAGCTCTCAAATGTGTGCGTTATGTTTCTGTGTATATCCGTTGTGTTTTATAATTGTCTTTACCCTTCAATGGAGGATCATCAGTGAACTACCTATCTTGAAATTCACATGCGAATGCCCTCTTTAAAAGTAACCAAAATATAAACAGAGCGCACTGGCGTACCGTGGGTCGAGACATTGGGGGGGGGAGCACCTCGTGGAAAAGTAATTTTGAGGGTGTGTATGCTTGTGCGTGTGTGCGTGCGCTGTCAGTCTGCAAACTTAATGGGGACTACAATACATTACGGAATGTGATACATTCAACATCGCAGTCATTGAGCAACATTGTAAGTTTTCCTTACATGGATTGTGTAATGACGGTGTGAAACGACAAATTACTGTCAGCAACATCAGGAGAATTACATAACAATACAATGCGAGCGAGCTTGAAAATTGTGACATTTTTACAGTCCAAAAACTGCCGTTTGTAGCTATATTTTTCGCTTTTGAAATTTAAGGGGGCGCACCGGACGCAACTGCTGGCAATTACTGGCAGCAACATCAGGAGAATGGCATAACGATTAAATGCGAGCGAGCTTGATAATTTTTGAAATTTTACAGTCCCAAAACTGCCTTTTTTAGCTACATTTTTCGCTTTGGAAATTAGGGGAGGGGGCGCACCGGGGTCAACTGCTGGCAATCACTGGCAGCAACATTTGGAGAATGACATAACGATTAAATGCGAGCGAGCGAAGCAAGCGAGCTTGAAATTTTTTGACATTCTACAGTCCCCCAACTGCCGTTTGTAGTTATATTTTTCGCTTTGGAAATTAAGGGGGAGGCGCACCTGGCTCAACTGCTGGCAATTACTGGCAGTAACATCAGGAGAATGGCATAACGATTAAATGCGAGCGAGCGAAGCGAGCGAGCTTGAAAATTTTGACATTTTACAGTCCCCAAACTGCCGTTTGTAGCTATACTTTTTTACGCTTTGGAAATTAAGGGGGGGGGGAGGCGCACTGGGTGCAACTGCTGGCAATTACTGGCAGTAACATCAGGAGAATGGCATAGCGATTGAATGCGAGCGAGCGGAGCGAGCGAGATTGAAAATTTTGACATTTTAGTCCAAAAACTGCCGTTTGTAGCTATATTTTTTCGCTTTGGAAATTAAGAGAGGGGGCGGTGCGCCCCCCCCCCCCCCCCGATCCGCCACTGGTAGTCAAGGGTGTCGATTTATGCTCATGATTGGGGGAGGTATGACCAGCGAGGGGGCGTCGAAGTGACCAAGCGGGGGAAGGATATCCAAAATCTGCACTATAGAGCATCCCCTAATTCTTTGTGTTTGTGTGTGTGTGTGTGTGTGTGTGTGTGTGTGTGTGTTTTATATACATGGACAAGTTAGGAAATAGTCTAGGTCAAGTCTTAATATCGGCAATGCAAGGCATTTTAATATACAGTAGTATGTAAAGCAACACTGCAAAATCAATGATCTATAGCTTTGATATAACGAAGCGTAAGGTACTAGGTGTTTCAAAAAACATTTCCCACTTTTGATCATTAATAGTTTAAGAAGTATTCATCCGATAAAACTGTCATTGATATAAATAATAGCTGAATAGTGTACAATTTGGTTGGAGGTAATTTGAATGTGAAAGCATTGTTCAGTTTCATTAAATCTAAGATTGATTTTGAAGTAAGGTTTCAGTTTTTGGTCAAATTTTAACCCTCTGTACAAAAATTGAACCTTGCACAGGAACCAATGATGTGTATGTGAGTGTGTGCTGACAATGGCCCTGAACAATGGACATGCCTGAACCACCTGTTGACTAGGCGTCAGTCTCGAGCTCCCAGGCACATGAATGCTTAATCAATAATTCATGTGGATTGCCCTGGGCACTGCTAGTCTGGATTCATGCACGGTATAGGGTAAAATGCATGCACATGGAAAAAGGAAGCACACGTTTCCAAGTGCTTGCAAACACCACATTCCATTCCAGCTGGCAATCATTTTCAATTTTGCTTCACATATCACTAAATTTGGGATATAAATAAGCATAAATTATCTAAAGTTCTTCATTTTAATACAACTGTCTACTAATTAAATAGTCTGACAATTTTTTTGCTTTTTGATACAAAGAAATTATTTTTGGTAAAGAGTTCAGCAGCATTTATCATTCTTTTTATTTAGGGCGATATGTTTCACAGTAGATTTATTTAAGGCTCCATTTATACAAGTGTATACTCTAATTGATTTTCTTTGCTTCCTGTCACCATGTTTACGATAGAACAGAAGGTATTCAAGGTAATTTCGTTTTTCAGAAGTAGGGAGAGCACTGTCGAGACCCAAGACAGTATCGGCAGGTGTTTGACTTTACACAGATACTGGCAGAGGCTGAATAAAGACTAGTTGTGATAGTGGAATTTCTCATGAATAGATAATGAAGCATTCAAACCCTAACCATTGTCTAGGACCATTGTCATGGTGTTTACCACACACTCCCATACACACCCATTGACCCCGGTGCAAAGTGAAATTTTTGTACAGAGCGTTGAAAATAGAGCAAAATCTGGAACCTAACTGTGAAATTAATCATGGATTTCATGAAACTGATTTATGCTTTCATTTTCAAACCACCTCCAACCAAATTGCACACTATTCAGCTAGTACTCATATCAATGACAGTGTTATCTGATATACAGTTTATGAATTATTAAGAATCCAAAGTAGGAATGTTTTTTGAAACACCTAGTACAAAGGTGTACATTCTACATCACATTGCGCAACATTGCAGCGACTCTTTTTGCCGTTCGGATGTTCGGAGTACACTGCCGCACATCCTGCTTATATTCAGAATGCAAACAAGGAATCACGCCTCTTTAATTATGGTTGAAAGAAATCTTATAGAGACATATCTTATTTTTTTGATCACCCTTTCATGTCGATTTCAAAAGCAGTTTACTAACCTCTTGAATTACCATTTTGGTAATATTTTTTTTTTCTTATAACCAGCGGATTGGGGGGCACCGTGCCCCCCCCCCTCCCCCCCCCCGTAGTTACGCCACTGACAAAGCGTACAGCCAACATTAGGAATATCACTGATTTTGTGCGATATCTAATTTAAACTTGGTCAGATTTCCTAGTGGGATTAAGATATCTGCAAAGATCCGAGTATGTATAAGCCAGTATACGAGGGGCAACGTCAGAGGCAGTATTATGATTCATGGTACCACCTATCGTCACCCTAAGGATCTGCAGCTTATTTATTCCAAAAGTATAGAACGAATTCTCCTAAGTTTTGCCTCAAATTATACCATAAATACTGGAGTTTCGAAAAATCGTGACCGTCCTGTTGATTCTCAATCTCCGTAATGAAATAAGGCCATTTTAGTGTGTGCGATGCATTTTCTTTGCACGGCCTTTAAAAGAGTACCTCAACATCGGCACCCTTCCTCAATAGGTTAAGATACTGTAACACCTTTCCGGGTAAGCTACGCGGGCTTGTTGGGAGTAGGGATTTTCCAGCACGCAGAAGAATTTTCTGCGGGCGGACTAAGATGTTGGCGAGTTCCGTGCTTGCGCCTTACTGCTAGACGCGTGCTATTTACCTGCTACTTGCGTGTATTCCGTGTGACCTGCTTTGAGAGCTTTGAAACCGATACATTTTCAGCTATACGGGGACTGCGAAGTACCTGTGTCACAGCTGCGAAGCATCTGCGTTTCTACAGCTGTGAAGTACCTGCGTGGGAGTTGCCTGCGAGTTGTTGCCGCGCTAAGGACCTCCTACTGGTGTTCTGCGTGCAACCTCTGCGGGCAAAACCCCGCGACTCACCCGAAACGAGTTTTGAGCCTGCTCAAGGTCTTGTCAAACCTTGTCTGGGGAAGCCTTGCGGGCTGACTTGCAGGGAAAATTTTTCCTACCCGGATCTCCCAGCAGTTGCTCCGCACCTGATAGTATACTAGTCGCATCTCGCCTGTAGTTGCCTGGAGGTGTGCACGCAAGTTCGATTTACCCGGAGCCAAGTTTTGACCACGATCAATACCTTTTTCCGGGTGAGTCGCGGTGGTTGCCCGCAGACTACTGTAGGCCCACGCAGAACACCGGTAGGAGGCCACTAGCGGTAGCATCTCGCAGGCAACTCCCACGCAGGTACTTCGCAGCTGTAACGCAAAACTTTCCAGTTCCCGTACGCGACCAAGATTATGGACATTCTGTGGGACTTCTGCCATTCCTTCATCGAGTTGTTAGCCCTCACTCGCCACCCATGCACCTGACACGCAGGTCACACGTAAGTAGAACGTTAGTAGTGTAACACCTTTTTATTTTAAGTGGTGTTATTCGATGGCGTTATATCGGTGATACATTGATAAAGTTTTTCTCGACGCTTGACACAAAGAGAAGAAGAGAAGAAGAAGAGACCAGCGATGCCATTTCATATACAATATCTAATTCCGGGCTCTTATTTTGAATAATCACGGGAATGCTCACTCCAAAATCATTTAAGAATATGACAACAGCTATATAATCAAAATTATGATTTTCCAGGCGACGATGGGAGATACAAGATTTAATATTCATGTAATATAGTACTCCCTATCAGACGGCCATATGTCTTCCCTAACGAGGGATGGCGAGAGAGACCAACGTAATGTACTAGTCTTTACCCGAAGAAGGTGAAAGAGAGAACTCCTTTTCCCAAGCCACATCATGCACACGGTAACTTTTATAATATAGGCCTACTAGAGGGAGGGGCTTAATCTACAATATTCAAAGTAGAGGGATTCGAATTATAATAAAATAAAGGGGCACTTTAGTACTGACCACGATTATTCCATGGGTCACTTACATCAGAGATTTACATATTACATGATGGGAATGATGGGGGAGAAACTTGCAAACAATTAAACAATGGGGAGACAGGTTATCAAGTAATGTTTATGCGAAGAGGGTAGGCTACTGGGAGGTGTAGGGTGTGTAGACTGACCACAGATGTGATGACCAGTTGGGTAGGACAAAATTCTCAGAATAGCAATGAAGGAGTTTTTCCCCCGAGTCTGTAGCTGAAACGTAGGGGTTTGTACCACAAACATTCCTACATTTGATATATTACGTTACTTTCCATCTTACAAAACGAAACGTCCTCGTTTCAAGGAAGTTTATTACAGCGGGACAGGTGATCTGTATTCTCCGATGAGAAAAATGAGAGAGGGAACTGGATACAAAATGTGACTTAAGTGTATAGCAAATAATGAAAACATACAGAATAATACGGCATCAATAAAGGATTATTGAGGAAAGTGGAAAGAGCTAGAAGGAAACAAAAGGTCATAGAAATATCAAATAAAACATGGTGTTAATAATACTGCTAAAATATCAAGTGAAATGATAGTTAAAAGGCAATTAAAAACTTTTTTTTCAAACCACATGGTAAACAAATCATGAAACCATTTTCTGTTTCTGTGTCGAAATACTGAAAGTTGTAAAAAAACTGAGGCAGAAATGAGGGAATCACATTAAGTAGTAATTCAAAAACTATATGTAAAAAAACATGTATGCACATTGGGTATAAACAACTAAATAAAACCAGCTTCTTCTAAACAATATACGTGAACTGCAATATTGAACACGTTAATCCAAAACAATTAACTCCATGTGTAATAAGGACGTAACACACAAAAAGGAATCAAAGAATTCCAAGAAGATAAAGTAATAATCAAGGAGAAAGTGATTGCATTGATCCACCTTGTCAGCGCATAAAAGGTCAATAAAATAAACACATCTTGGTAGTAATGAAAGATAAGTAACAATATGTGCAATTGATATGATTGAACGCAATATCAGTCACCATGGAAAAAAAAAATGTAAGAAAACAATTTCAAGTCGGATATCCATACAATCAAAAGCAATATTTCCAAAAGAACATTTTACCCCTTTCTTCCATGCTCCCAACAACCAACAAAACCAAGTAGGCCTACATCTCATCCAGTGGTACGACCCCTCGTATTTCTTTCGCTACGTTTTTGTTTTGTTTTCAGAGCATAGTTTTGTCAGACGATATATCATTATCATAAGACATGTATTTATATGTATTTGTATTCAAAAAAAAAAATCGCTTTTCTAGAATTATGAAAGAGCAAATGGACCAACCGCTTTCAGAAAGCAGGGGGAATAATTGCTCCCTTAACATATGTCAATATCAAGTTGATGGAATTTGTAATTTTCATGAAAAAATGGATTTTTGTAGTATTTTCTTTATATTTTCTTGGTATTGTTGTCCACTCATACGTCCATAACCTCTAGTAGTCTCCTCATCCAGCGGTTCCAACACCAAAACTTTAAAAATTCATAACTTTTGCATCGATTGTCCGATTTTTTTTCAAACTTTCACTGATGTGTTCTACTAATGTTGCTGCTTTCACTCAATCCACATTGCTCTTGGGGTTTATCTTCCCTTTAATGTCATGAAGCTTCAAAGTATTCAAAAGATGAAATAAAGGGTCTGTATGAGATGAATATGTAGAATTAGTAATGATGCGAATGACACGCTTTTGGAGTAAGTACAATGGATTCAGTTTAGCAATACATTACAATTTCCCCATACAATATTTGAATACAATATGTGAGGCAAAATTAAAGAATTATATAAGATAATCCGGGATCGTTCAGATAACAGATTTTTCAACTTCCAGGGTACGCCAATATTCCTTGATAGGGTCCTATGTACGCAGGATATATTGTCCAATTTCAAAATCAAATCTATTTCCGTTTTCGACAAGAGCATAATTGTTGCAGTCTTTTCATTCAGCGATGGTAGCACCGAACCTGTGTAATTCATGACTTTTCAACGGATTTTTCAATTTTCTTCAATCTCTCACTGATGTGTGCGACTAATTTTGCTGCATTCTCTCAATTCACATTATAATTGAGTTTTATTCTCCTTTGATTATTAGCATACTCCACTACCTTGTATAATGTATACCCTCTTCTATTTAGGATTACTGTAAGTCTCCATTTCTTTCGATACGTCTTCTTTGTTACTCTTTCCTTCTCTTTCTCCTTTTGTTGCGTCATTCTATGGAATATGTAAATGCAGCTTTCAATGATGCGAAACAACATGTTTTATACTTTTGATATCAAACCTTTGTCGTTCTTGAGAAAGAATGGTCAGCTTGACTTCTTTTTTTGACAAGAGAACTACAGTATAGCAAAAGCAGGGGAACTTAATTAGGAATCTTAACCAATTATTACCTTTCGCTCTCGATGAAGAATGGTCCACTTGACAGAAGGTAAGCGTTAGCAGGGTTCCCATTCGAATACTTTTTGGCACGTGGGACAGAACGGTCCGAAGTATGGCAACTTTCCAATCGATCGTTTTGCAGGCATACTAGGACGTTACAGTGGATATATGTCTGTCAAATTAATCCATTGAAAAAACAAAACAAGCCTTAGTTCAATGACGAGTGAAACCAGACACATTATTACACAGAATATAACAAATAAAGTTTTAGACAGAGTTTTCAAAATCCAAACTATTACAAGCCTTTTTCTGTGGTCTCGATAAAATAACACGGCAACTACCATAGGGTCCTATCGTCCTAATGTGAGTAAAATAAGTGAACGAATGAAAGACTTCAACCTTCGTTAACCTGTAGTTTGTTGTTGTTTGTTCTTTAAGATACTATAAGAGGTTTATTATCTACTGCCGATCTTTCACTTCTTTTTAACTGACGGCTTTAAGTGCCCTTTTCTCAAAAATATGTCATCCGAAAGGGAGTTGGGCAGCTGAGTTATTAGCTTTATCAATAATTGTAGTTAGTATCCTGAAAACGGAGCTCCCTTACAATAAATAGTAAAGGACAACGTTAACCAAGGAAGATGACTCCCCCCCCCCCCCCAAAAAAAAAAAAAAAAAAAGATAGAAGTTAAGATTCAGTACGTTCAAATGTTGGAGGCATTGAGATCCATGATGTTAAATATTGCTGTCAAGACAAGTAGGAGGGGACCTACTTTGCTACCTCTTTGTCTCCAAATCAGGACTATCTTTGCCTACACAGAGAAGTAGTTCATTCACCAAATTATTATTATTACAATCATACCCATCACGTTCATCATCGCAATGCGACGGGATCATGGAAATAAACGTTGAAAGATTCTCACCGCATCTGAAACGCGATTGATCTTAAAGGTCCTGACGGAAAACGCCCTCACAGTTGAGTTCATGATGTCATAGATTTCCACGTTCGTCGATACAGCCAGTCTGCAATGAATTTAGATTTCATGCTCAGTAATGTTAAGAAATCATTATGTCAGCAGACTCCATTAAAAGTGTTTTGGAACGACTTATGCCCCAGTCACACAGTGCTTCACGATGGATTACGTCCGCCGCGGATAGATACGAATGAGTGGACGTAGGAGGACGCAGCGTGGACGCAGGCATCCGCAGGGACGTATGCAGACGTAACTGTCCGTAACTCATCCGTAAAGAAACGCAAAATGACGTCGCCGAACCTGCGAAATTTTGAAATGTTCAAAATTTCGCAGAGGGACGCCACGGACGCAAACTTACGGAAGTAACCGTAACCAAACGTAACTATCCGTAACTGAACGTAACTACCCGTGGCTTGGACGCAGACCATCCGCAAAAAAAAAAATTACCTTCCGTCCGTTTGCGTTCGCTTACGTCCACCGTAAGTATCCGAAATTAACCGCAAGTTAACGTATCACAACAGTTTCGTCCGCTTACGGATATTTACGGACAGCTACAGATGTTGCGGACAATTACGTCCTTCGACGTTTTCCGTTTTCCACTCGCATGGGAACACAGAGACTCGTGGGAAGGCACACTACTCCTGTTGCCAAGCTGCTGCACCTTTACCTGAAGGAATGCTACAACACAGTCGGAGCGGTGGAGAGGCAGAACTGTAGGGTCAAATTATGAAATTTCTCCCACAATTAATGGTCATTTTAAGTGGCACCCATATACCATGTATACTCATGACATCGGTTGACTCTTGGTGCTGAACTTTTTTTTCTTGTACTCTTCGAATGTATATTTTTCGAAAAAAGCAATATTTTGGGTAGGGGATGGGGTGATAGCATTTTATTCACTTTTCTGGCCGGGGAAGGTGTGGGACAGGGGCAACTATATAAAATGAGAACGAATTTAGTATTTCTCTATAGTCTTACCCATGCACTTTACGCTCCATCGAATGTGTATTACATTTTTTTATGATGATAATAATGATAATAATGATAATAATAATAATAATAATAATAATAATAATAATAATAATAATAAAGGACATTTATGTTGCGCAGCTACTATAATAATATACTCTACTGCGCATTACAAAATGACATGCATACAAGAAATTCAAACAGAAAATACATTACTTCAAGAGATGACTTAATATTGTACTTAGGTGTGGAAGGGGTGTTTGAAAGTTTTGATTTTTTTTCTGTAAATTTAATAGGCATTGCTTTATTATAACAATCTCCTTAACATAACCCAGGAAGCCATGAATATCGCTGAACAACGACAGCGTAGCCACAGTTTGTCTATTCCATGAGTGCAAGTAATATTTTCTTACTCTAATGTTTAACTTTTCGATCTATATTGTATTTTATTTGTGGTATAGTGATGTTATATGTGACCCTGCACCGCAAAACACACAAAAAGTCGGCACACATGAAATTTTAGTTGAGAGCATATTCTGAAAGAGCAGACTTTAAGCTTTAAAATGATGTATTACTCAAATCAAATGGACTCTCCTAACCTATATGAATAGTGTAAAGAATGCACACACTCAGAAAAAGTGTAAACTGAGAAAAGAGGCTATGAAGTATAGTGTCTATTTTAAGCGCTTAATCTTTATCAAGCCGTGCTGGTTGTGCGATGAATGGGACAAAAAACAGGATGGAAACCACCGGAGTAACAACAATGAGGGGATCATTATCAGATTAAACTGAAATTAATAATAATAATAATAATAATAATAATAATAATAATAATAATAATAATAACGATAAGGCCTTATTTACCCAGGATAGCCAAGTCAAGATTCCAACTTCAAGTTCAAAATTTCATATATCTTTTATTGTAAAGCAAATTAAAGGATTGCGATTTTTTTCACAACTTGTCCGTAATTCAATTTCAGTTTTCCCCAGTGTACAATGTAAGACAGTCCAAAATGTGATAACCTTGCTGTCATAATACACTGACTTAGCAGGAATCGTATATAGGAGAAAATCAAATTGTCCATAATTATCAATAACAATCTGTAACTATCCGTAACTATCCGAAAATATCCGCAACTCTCCGCAATAGTTCAGAACTATTATGTGCCAATTCGTAAGAATATCCGCAAGTGGACGCAAGTATTCGCATCTGGTCGTATCTGTCCGTATCGCCCGCATTTTTTGCCCGCATGTTTTGTACAAATTTCTGGTGACGGCAAAGGATCTGCGGGGGTCCGCGGAAAAAAAAAAAAGACTTTTTTGGACGTAACGCCGGACGCAGAGCATTATGTGACTGGGGCTTCAGAGGGACTCCACGTATGCATGACTTACGTAAGTAATCGTAACTAAACGTAATTATCCGTAACTGAATGTAACTATCCATAACCTGGATGCAGACCGTCCGCAAAAGATTTTACCTCCCGTCCATTTGCGTTCATTTGCGTCCACCGTTAGTATCCGAAATTAATCGCAAGTTAACGTATCACCACACTTTCGTCCGCTTACGGAAGTTTACGGACAGTTACGGATGCTGCGGACGATTATGTCCTTCGACGTTTTCCTCTTTCCACTCCCATGGGAACAGAAACTCGTGGGAAACCACACAACCCGTGTTGCCAAGCTGCAGCGCATTTATTTAAAGGAATACCACCACATAGTTGTAGTTGCCTGGGGAAAGTGTGGGACAGCGATAAACTGTTTTAAAGTGAGACCGAATTTAGTATTTCTCTTTAATAGTCAACCCATTTTACACGTCATGGAATGTGTATTACATTTTTTTCAGGGGGGGGGGGGGGTGGGATGGGGTGTTCCAAAGTCCTAATTTTTTTTTTCTGGACAGTTATTGAGCATTACCTCATTTTAATAGTCTCCTTAACATAAGCAGTAAGTCATGAATATCACTGCACAATCACAGCGTAACCACATTTTTACCTATTCCATGACTGTAAATTATATTTTCTTACTTTATTGTTCAACTAATCGATTTATATTGTATTCTATTTGTGGTACGTTTATATTATGTATTCTGTGCATTTATGATGTATATTCATATTTGAGTTGCACAGAATCAATACAAACTTGGAGTTCAAAATTTCATTTTTCTTCTATTGCTGTAAGACAAATTAAAGGAATACAAAAAGTCTTCACAAGTTTTATGTGACATAATTTCAGCTTTTCCCTATTAGTCTACAATATAAGACAGTCCGATATGTGATAACCTTGTTGTCATAATACACTAAGAAGGGATGGTCAGAGAAAACCGTATTGTCCATAATTATTCATAACAATCTGTAACTATCCGTAACTCTCCGCAAGTATTCAGAAGTATTCGGAAGTTTACGCAAGTCGAAAAAACAAATAAGGTGTCAATTCGTAAGATTATCCGCAAGTGGAGGCAGGTGTCCGCATTTGATCGTATCTGTCCATATCGCCAGCATTTTTCCTCTTTTTTTTCGTAAAGAAATTCTTGTGACGGCAAGGGATCCGCGAGAGTCCGCAGGAAAAATGACTTTCTTGGACGTAACTCCGGACGCAGAGCATTATGTGACTGGGGCCTAACTATCAAAAAATATCCGCAACTCTCTGGAAATACTCGCAACTCTCCGCAAGTGCTCAAAACTAATCGGAAGATTACGCAAGTTGAAAGAACAAATTACGTGCCAGTTCGTAAGATTATCCGCAAGTATTCGCATTTGGTCGTATCTGTCCGTATCACTCCGTAAAGATGTTCCGGTGACGACAAGGGATCCGCGGGAGACCACAGAAAAAAATGACTTTTTTGTAGGTAACGCCGGACGCAGAGCATAATGTGACTGGGGCCTAAGATTATGTTGAATGACATTGTTTATCCTTTATCGTACAGGCTGGGTAATTTCTACACTCACTTTTCTCATGAAAGTTTATTTGCTATTCAACTAACTAACTAACAACTAACCTTGCTCGAGTTTTCCTCTACTTGCAAACCTATCAAAAAATACCTTATAGGAATCTTACAAAATGAATTCATGAATTTTTTGAAAAAAAAAATATTTGAAATGCGTAGTTTGAACAGTCACTCTACATATAACTAAGATATATTTGAGAAACATTGCTCTTTTCCATTATACTGATATATTGAAATCATTTGTACGCATCGACTGACCCGTTTTCTATCAGATCCCGGTAACTCCGATCTGCTGGGTCCGGAGAAGGCGTCGCCCAGCAACGCTCGTTGAAGACGTACAGGTTCCTTAGGGATGCGATTGTTGTGCCAAGGTAGATAGTATTGCCTTCAAATACCTTGATAGTTTTGATTCAGAGAAACATTGATATGATAAGTAGTCAAGGTAATCCCACGACATAGGGGTATCAAAATGAAACGCTGCCGATTCACTCTACCAGTCTACCAGCCAACGTGAGAGAAAACATCATTTGTCTGAAAATAAGTGAAATGGGTCAACCTAGCCGAACTTGACTTTTTCATATTTTCTGAAAGAGCAGGTCTTCTTTTACATTATGCTAAAATTTGGTATCATAAAACGGGCAGAAAAGTGTGTTTTTTTAGCAGTTTATCTCGAATATTTTTGGTAGAATAGTGTGATTAGGTGTGTCTTTAGAATCCCTTTTTCATTTCTGAAAAACCTTGTCCACTTTCTTCACTTTGAACTCTAATAACTTTTGAAAGGATAATGCTACTGCTTTGAAAGTTGGCATTAATTATGGACAGAATGTGTTAATGAGGCATGCTTAATTTCAGTTTAATCTGATAATCCCTTCATTGTTGTTACTCTGGTGGTTTACTTCCTGTTTTTTGTCCCATTCATCGCACAGCCAGCACGGTTTGGTAAAGATTAAGCGCTTGAATAGACACTGTACTTCAGAGCCTCTTTTCTCAGTTCACACTTTTCCTGAGTTTGTGCTTTCTTTCCAATATTTAAAACGTATTATTGACAGTTTGAGGAAAATCGGACAATCCATTTTTCAAAGAGGTATGTATTTGTAAAGTCTCGGTGCCGGTGTTGGTGGACAAGAGGACTACCAGAGTTCATGACGTCTTTATGTACAACTATATCAAGAAAATCTTGGAAGAATTCCAGAAAAAGAGAAAAAAAAATCAGCATGAAAAGAACACATTCCTTCAACTTATTGTTGACATAAGATCGTTAATATGTTTATATTCCTTCCGCTTTGTAAAAGATTTACGATAAAGTCAAATGTTAATGATAATGATAATGAATAACATTTATATCGCGCTTAATACTGATGTTTCTAAGCGCATCAATCCGGAAATAGAAAAAAAAAAGAAAGTATAACATAAAAATAAGATATAGCGGTATATGTACATATTACGATACAACGACAGCAACAACAGAATTAAGGTTGTGTAAAAAGATAAGTTTTCAACAATGACTTGAACCTATCAACATTTTCAACATTACGAATATTAAGAGGGAGTTTATTCCAAAGAAGTGGGGAAATAACTGAAAAGACCCTATCACCATAACGGGTACTGGTGCGGGGACCACGTGATAACTGGAGAGTGGAGGAAGAACGGAGAGAACGGGTTGAAGTGGAGGAGCGGAAGGAAATTAAGTCTTTCAGATAAGATGGGGCAAGATTATTACATATCTTGTAAACAATGAGGAGGATTGTTGGTTCATCATGCTAGAAAAGTGAAAATTTGTTTAATTTTCTCTACATTTTCTTTATATTTCCGTGAATAATGACGTCATGAAGTGTAATAGTCTCCTTATCCAGCGATGATGGCTCCGTAACTTTAAAAATGCCTGATTTTTTGATCGATTGTCAATCCACAGTTAGATTTTGAGCTCTGGATTCCTTTGAGAAGAAGAAGCTCTCTAGAGCAGCATGCTACTGACACTACAGCTGCATATAACTCTCCTGATGAAAAGGGTTTAACGGAGTCATCAACCATTCTTTCCTGTAATTGACCGTACAATTTCAAATTCACCACAGGTATTGCAACATAAGAGTCCCTTCACATGGTAATGCTCTTTTGATCAGATTAACTTAAATTAGTCGTACAAGCTGATGCAGGGTACCTGTTGCGGGAGAGCCGGTTCCGGCAGAGCTACGTCAAAAGTTTGACTAGTGAATTGTCGAATAGCAATTGTGAAATTGCCAAGGCCAAACACCATTGTGAAGACGGACACAGACGACTGGGCGATATATGAGGTGTGGATGAGCTGCCTGCGCCTCACCGTGCAATTGACGATGAAGCTCTGCATAACCCCGCTCACATCCTCAATCTCATTCGTGAAGAAAAAGTTCTCCTCGTCACTCTGAAAAGGCAAAATTTTTGTGTTAGAGTTATGTTACTTTTTTCTTGATTTACATGATTGCTTTTGTGACTTCTTGAAGATGGAAACGAAGAGAAGGATGGAGAGAGGGGGGAGAGAGAGGGAGAGATGAAGGGAGAGAGAAAATAAGTAAAATTTGCATGTGACATGGATATACGTTGCATGTCTGAAGCAATAGTCTATAACATTTTACTTGCCGCCCACTTTCATTATTGCCGCAGGTCAGATCAAGGTCACTTTGAAAGACCAAGGGTAGATATCCCCGGCCGTACAAGATATTCTGTGAGTCGACACTTTTTTTATCTGCAATGTATAGCAGTTTACTAGCCTCATTAGAGTGTCGTTTTGTTGATTCTATAGTAGACGAATAAAATAATAGATAGAAATAGCTTCACAATTTCAAAGGGCATTTTTGGTACAATTTCCACCACAGCAATTTACAGAAAATGAATTACAAAATATTGCAGAATCACAGTGGCAGGACTGATTCAAAATCATTATGTCGAGATGTTTTGGAATGACAGTTAAAGAGGAAAATATTGGCATACATAAAAAACGTTAATATCATCGCAGAATAAGTAATAACAACTATGATTTGTTTTCTTATAATAATGTCAACAAAAAGACAGGCCTGGTTAAGCTGATAACAGCTTCATAAGTCCTATCTGATTGTCGGCACATGTTTCAGCCAGACGTTGTCATATTTACCGCTATGCGCGTTCCACACTCTTCGAATGATGTTGAAAGGGCGACGTAGTCAGAGTTAATAGCGTAACTATAGCAACGAGAACGGGAAAAGCGGATCTGGCTGGGAGCCGAGACTCGGTAGCTTTCCCTTTTGAGGAGTATTTCCATTCTGCCGTTATCACATGAGACCTTCGGAGCTGCCAGTGAGAAGAGAAACAGAGAAAGTGCAGGAGACGAAGGATAGCAAGTAACAGTGACGATATTTCGCAACCACAAAAAAAAAAAAAAAATCACCTGGTAATATACTGATTGTAGTTGCACGTAAACGGAGAAGTTTATGTGTTATGTGGTGATTATAATGATTTGTAATTGCGCGTTTATAAATCCCAAAATGCTGATCAATGATTACCGTCGTACTGGTCATCGCAGGGTCCGAATTGGACGTCATCTACTCCTATGACGCTATGCTCTGGAGTGCCGACCACGCCTTCGAAGATGAAATGCCCCTCACCCAGTCCAGAGATTACAACATCGGCTAGCTGCCAAAATGCTCCCTGGTCTCCCCGCTTAACCCAGATGACCGAGGAAAAACTTTGATTCGTAAAGTACAGTTTGAGAATGGTGTCGCTGGAGACCCCCGGCATGATGAAGGCGAACCGTAAACAGGTGGCAGTCGTGCTTACAGTGTTGGTATACGGACTTGTGAAGTTAGCTCGAGCCCCGTCAAACTGTGTTGTGCCGTTGATGAACATACTGTAATCTCCTAACAAACACACACGCACACACACACACACACACACACACACACACACACACACACACACACACAATAAAAAAATAAAAAATGTCATGTCAATGGTAAGTCACATATTGGTTCCTTCAAGCAATATACAGCGTGTCCCAGAAAAAACGAAACCGGGTTTCCATGCAACTTTTTACTATCGAAATCATACATTTTCTCCATGAGATATACATCAATGAAAAGATAAACTCTTCTTCTTTCATTTGATGTACAACTCAATGTTCATTGTTCATGCATGACTGAGTTAGAACAATGAAAAGTGGTGCTATTAAATTTTCATTCGCACGCGCAAATGGTGACTTTAAGCGAATTTTTCAGACTTATAGCGTTACGTTTTCGAAAAACAAAGTTCATTATCCAAATATTCGTATGTTCTTCTTTCATATGGGACCTTACGCGTTAGATATGAATAACGCATGCTTGAGAAAAATCTGTATGAAAGCATGCTTCATTTCTACCAATTCTATACGAATAAGCGAAAAAAAGAAGCATTCAGCTCTCCCATCTAATGGGCTCATCTGCACTATTGAATTCACACAAAACAACCGCAGTGCTACAGTGAATGTTGTATTTTATTTGTGGTATAGTGATGTTATATGTGACCCTGCACCGCAAAACACACAAAAAGTCGGCACACATGAAATTTTAGTTGAGAGCATATTCTGAAAGAGCAGACTTTAAGCTTTAAAATGATGTATTACTCAAATCAAATGGACTCTCCTAACCTATATGAATAGTGTAAAGAATGCACACACTCAGAAAAAGTGTAAACTGAGAAAAGAGGCTATGAAGTATAGTGTCTATTTTAAGCGCTTAATCTTTATCAAGCCGTGCTGGTTGTGCGATGAATGGGACAAAAAACAGGATGGAAACCACCGGAGTAACAACAATGAGGGGATCATTATCAGATTAAACTGAAATTAATAATAATAATAATAATAATAATAATAATAATAATAATAATAATAATAATAACGATAAGGCCTTATTTACCCAGGATAGCCAAGTCAAGATTCCAACTTCAAGTTCAAAATTTCATATATCTTTTATTGTAAAGCAAATTAAAGGATTGCGATTTTTTTCACAACTTGTCCGTAATTCAATTTCAGTTTTCCCCAGTGTACAATGTAAGACAGTCCAAAATGTGATAACCTTGCTGTCATAATACACTGACTTAGCAGGAATCGTATATAGGAGAAAATCAAATTGTCCATAATTATCAATAACAATCTGTAACTATCCGTAACTATCCGAAAATATCCGCAACTCTCCGCAATAGTTCAGAACTATTATGTGCCAATTCGTAAGAATATCCGCAAGTGGACGCAAGTATTCGCATCTGGTCGTATCTGTCCGTATCGCCCGCATTTTTTGCCCGCATGTTTTGTACAAATTTCTGGTGACGGCAAAGGATCTGCGGGGTCCGCGGAAAAAAAAAGACTTTTTTGGACGTAACGCCGGACGCAGAGCATTATGTGACTGGGGCTTCGGAGGAACTCCACGTATGCATGACTTACGTAAGTAATCGTAACTAAACGTAATTATCCGTAACTGAATGTAACTATCCATAACCTGGATGCAGACCGTCCGCAAAAGATTTTACCTCCCGTCCATTTGCGTTCATTTGCGTCCACCGTTAGTATCCGAAATTAATCGCAAGTTAACGTATCACCACACTTTCGTCCGCTTACGGAAGTTTACGGACAGTTACGGATGCTGCGGACGATTATGTCCTTCGACGTTTTCCTCTTTCCACTCCCATGGGAACAGAAACTCGTGGGAAACCACACAACCCGTGTTGCCAAGCTGCAGCGCATTTATTTAAAGGAATACCACCACATAGTTGTAGTTGCCTGGGGAAAGTGTGGGACAGCGATAAACTGTTTTAAAGTGAGACCGAATTTAGTATTTCTCTATAGTCAACCCATTTTACACGTCATGGAATGTGTATTACATTTTTTTCAGGGGGGGGGGGGGGGTGGGATGGGGTGTTCCAAAGTCCTAATTTTTTTTTTTCTGGACAGTTATTGAGCATTACCTCATTTTAATAGTCTCCTTAACATAAGCAGTAAGTCATGAATATCACTGCACAATCACAGCGTAACCACATTTTTAACTATTCCATGACTGTAAATTATATTTTCTTACTTTATTGTTCAACTAATCGATTTATATTGTATTCTATTTGTGGTACGTTTATATTATGTATTCTGTGCATTTATGATGTATATTCATATTTGAGTTGCACAGAATCAATACAAACTTGGAGTTCAAAATTTCATTTTTCTTCTATTGCTGTAAGACAAATTAAAGGAATACAAAAAGTCTTCACAAGTTTTATGTGACATAATTTCAGCTTTTCCCTATTAGTCTACAATATAAGACAGTCCGATATGTGATAACCTTGTTGTCATAATACACTAAGAAGGGATGGTCAGAGAAAACCGTATTGTCCATAATTATTCATAACAATCTGTAACTATCCGTAACTCTCCGCAAGTATTCAGAAGTATTCGGAAGTTTACGCAAGTCGAAAAAACAAATAAGGTGTCAATTCGTAAGATTATCCGCAAGTGGAGGCAGGTGTCCGCATTTGATCGTATCTGTCCATATCGCCAGCATTTTTCCTCTTTTTTTTCGTAAAGAAATTCTTGTGACGGCAAGGGATCCGCGAGAGTCCGCAGGAAAAATGACTTTCTTGGACGTAACTCCGGACGCAGAGCATTATGTGACTGGGGCCTAACTATCAAAAAATATCCGCAACTCTCTGGAAATACTCGCAACTCTCCGCAAGTGCTCAAAACTAATCGGAAGATTACGCAAGTTGAAAGAACAAATTACGTGCCAGTTCGTAAGATTATCCGCAAGTATTCGCATTTGGTCGTATCTGTCCGTATCACTCCGTAAAGATGTTCCGGTGACGACAAGGGATCCGCGGGAGACCACAGAAAAAATGACTTTTTTGTAGGTAACGCCGGACGCAGAGCATAATGTGACTGGGGCCTAAGATTATGTTGAATGACATTGTTTATCCTTTATCGTACAGGCTGGGTAATTTCTACACTCACTTTTCTCATGAAAGTTTATTTGCTATTCAACTAACTAACTAACAACTAACCTTGCTCGAGTTTTCCTCTACTTGCAAACCTATCAAAAAATACCTTATAGGAATCTTACAAAATGAATTCATGAATTTTTTGAAAAAAAAAATATTTGAAATGCGTAGTTTGAACAGTCACTCTACATATAACTAAGATATATTTGAGAAACATTGCTCTTTTCCATTATACTGATATATTGAAATCATTTGTACGCATCGACTGACCCGTTTTCTATCACATCCCGGTAACTCCGATCTGCTGGGTCCGGAGAAGGCGTCGCCCAGCAACGCTCGTTGAAGACGTACAGGTTCCTTAGGGATGCGATTGTTGTGCCAAGGTAGATAGTATTGCCTTCAAATACCTTGATAGTTTTGATTCAGAGAAACATTGATATGATAAGTAGTCAAGGTAATCCCACGACATAGGGGTATCAAAATGAAACGCTGCCGATTCACTCTACCAGTCTACCAGCCAACGTGAGAGAAAACATCATTTGTAAAACGTATTATTGACAGTTTGAGGAAAATCGGACAATCCATTTTTCAAAGAGGTATGTATTTGTAAAGTCTCGGTGCCGGTGTTGGTGGACAAGAGGACTACCAGAGTTCATGACGTCTTTATGTACAACTATATCAAGAAAATCTTGGAAGAATTCCAGAAAAAGAGAAAAAAAAATCAGCATGAAAAGAACACATTCCTTCAACTTATTGTTGACATAAGATCGTTAATATGTTTATATTCCTTCCGCTTTGTAAAAGATTTACGATAAAGTCAAATGTTAATGATAATGATAATGAATAACATTTATATCGCGCTTAATACTGATGTTTCTAAGCGCATCAATCCGGAAATAGAAAAAAAAAAGAAAGTATAACATAAAAATAAGATATAGCGGTATATGTACATATTACGATACAACGACAGCAACAACAGAATTAAGGTTGTGTAAAAAGATAAGTTTTCAACAATGACTTGAACCTATCAACATTTTCAACATTACGAATATTAAGAGGGAGTTTATTCCAAAGAAGTGGGGAAATAACTGAAAAGACCCTATCACCATAACGGGTACTGGTGCGGGGACCACGTGATAACTGGAGAGTGGAGGAAGAACGGAGAGAACGGGTTGAAGTGGAGGAGCGGAAGGAAATTAAGTCTTTCAGATAAGATGGGGCAAGATTATTACATATCTTGTAAACAATGAGGAGGATTGTTGGTTCATCATGCTAGAAAAGTGAAAATTTGTTTAATTTTCTCTACATTTTCTTTATATTTCCGTGAATAATGACGTCATGAAGTGTAATAGTCTCCTTATCCAGCGATGATGGCTCCGTAACTTTAAAAATGCCTGATTTTTTGATCGATTGTCAATCCACAGTTAGATTTTGAGCTCTGGATTCCTTTGAGAAGAAGAAGCTCTCTAGAGCAGCATGCTACTGACACTACAGCTGCATATAACTCTCCTGATGAAAAGGGTTTAACGGAGTCATCAACCATTCTTTCCTGTAATTGACCGTACAATTTCAAATTCACCACAGGTATTGCAACATAAGAGTCCCTTCACATGGTAATGCTCTTTTGATCAGATTAACTTAAATTAGTCGTACAAGCTGATGCAGGGTACCTGTTGCGGGAGAGCCGGTTCCGGCAGAGCTACGTCAAAAGTTTGACTAGTGAATTGTCGAATAGCAATTGTGAAATTGCCAAGGCCAAACACCATTGTGAAGACGGACACAGACGACTGGGCGATATATGAGGTGTGGATGAGCTGCCTGCGCCTCACCGTGCAATTGACGATGAAGCTCTGCATAACCCCGCTCACATCCTCAATCTCATTCGTGAAGAAAAAGTTCTCCTCGTCACTCTGAAAAGGCAAAATTTTTGTGTTAGAGTTATGTTACTTTTTTCTTGATTTACATGATTGCTTTTGTGACTTCTTGAAGATGGAAACGAAGAGAAGGATGGAGAGAGGGGGGAGAGAGAGGGAGAGATGAAGGGAGAGAGAAAATAAGTAAAATTTGCATGTGACATGGATATACGTTGCATGTCTGAAGCAATAGTCTATAACATTTTACTTGCCGCCCACTTTCATTATTGCCGCAGGTCAGATCAAGGTCACTTTGAAAGACCAAGGGTAGATATCCCCGGCCGTACAAGATATTCTGTGAGTCGACACTTTTTTTATCTGCAATGTATAGCAGTTTACTAGCCTCATTAGAGTGTCGTTTTGTTGATTCTATAGTAGACGAATAAAATAATAGATAGAAATAGCTTCACAATTTCAAAGGGCATTTTTGGTACAATTTCCACCACAGCAATTTACAGAAAATGAATTACAAAATATTGCAGAATCACAGTGGCAGGACTGATTCAAAATCATTATGTCGAGATGTTTTGGAATGACAGTTAAAGAGGAAAATATTGGCATACATAAAAAACGTTAATATCATCGCAGAATAAGTAATAACAACTATGATTTGTTTTCTTATAATAATGTCAACAAAAAGACAGGCCTGGTTAAGCTGATAACAGCTTCATAAGTCCTATCTGATTGTCGGCACATGTTTCAGCCAGACGTTGTCATATTTACCGCTATGCGCGTTCCACACTCTTCGAATGATGTTGAAAGGGCGACGTAGTCAGAGTTAATAGCGTAACTATAGCAACGAGAACGGGAAAAGCGGATCTGGCTGGGAGCCGAGACTCGGTAGCTTTCCCTTTTGAGGAGTATTTCCATTCTGCCGTTATCACATGAGACCTTCGGAGCTGCCAGTGAGAAGAGAAACAGAGAAAGTGCAGGAGACGAAGGATAGCAAGTAACAGTGACGATATTTCGCAACCACAAAAAAAAAAAAAAAAATCACCTGGTAATATACTGATTGTAGTTGCACGTAAACGGAGAAGTTTATGTGTTATGTGGTGATTATAATGATTTGTAATTGCGCGTTTATAAATCCCAAAATGCTGATCAATGATTACCGTCGTACTGGTCATCGCAGGGTCCGAATTGGACGTCATCTACTCCTATGACGCTATGCTCTGGAGTGCCGACCACGCCTTCGAAGATGAAATGCCCCTCACCCAGTCCAGAGATTACAACATCGGCTAGCTGCCAAAATGCTCCCTGGTCTCCCCGCTTAACCCAGATGACCGAGGAAAAACTGTGATTCGTAAAGTACAGTTTGAGAATGGTGTCGCTGGAGACCCCCGGCATGATGAAGGCGAACCGTAAACAGGTGGCAGTCGTGCTTACAGTGTTGGTATACGGACTTGTGAAGTTAGCTCGAGCCCCGTCAAACTGTGTTGTGCCGTTGATGAACATACTGTAATCTCCTAACAAACACACACGCACACACACACACACACACACACACACACACACACAAACAATGTAAAATAAAAAAGTTCATGTCAATGGTAAGTCACATATTGGTTCCTTCAAGCAATATACAGCGTGTCCCAGAAAAAACGAAACCGGGTTTCCATGCAACTTTTTACTATCGAAATCATACATTTTCTCCATGAGATATACATCAATGAAAAGATAAACTCTTCTTCTTTCATTTGATGTACAACTCAATGTTCATTGTTCATGCATGACTGAGTTAGAACAATGGAAAGTGGTGCTATCAAATTTTCATTCGCACGCGCAAATGGTGACTTTAAGCGAATTTTTCAGACTTATAGCGTTACGTTTTCGAAAAACAAAGTTCATTATCCAAATATTCGTATGTTCTTCTGTCATATGAGACCTTACGCGTTAGATATGAATAACGCATGCTTGAGAAAAATCTGTATGAAAGCATGCTTCATTTCTACCAATTCTATACGAATAAGCGAAAAAAACAAGCATTCAGCTCTCCCGTCTAATGGGCTCATCTGCACTATTGAATTCACACAAAACAACCGCAGTGCTACAGTGAATGTTGGGGGGGGGGGGCATTTACAGAGAATGCTGTATGAGACGGACAGCCCTTTGTTGTCATTTATTTAGAATAAGCTATGAGACACGATTATTTATAATAATTGAAGACTAATATCGCGAGTATTCTCAGGCTGCACGCAGTCCAATGGCTACGGGAAATCAACATTACAACAATGATACACATTTTGATGATTTTATACCTCAAACTTATTAACTGTTTTCATTCCTCCCTATACATTTCCCTCACGCGTGGTTAGTCCTTCATCACTGACAGGGTTTGAAGTTTTTGAAGGGGTTGGCGAAGCAGATAGAGAGGGTATATCACTTTATTTATTACTGAACTTGCGCTTCTAACATTTCAAAGGTGCATTTGCAGGGCAGAAAGTTGCCCTTTTTTTTGGGGGGGGGGGGGGGGGGCTCGGAAGGGTTTTTTTTTCGGTCCGTTACTCCCACCCTACCTTCCCAAACATTCCGCTGATGAACACCCTTTGCTCTGTAGTTAGCTGAATGGTCAGGCAAGCTCAAGATCACGTGCTAATTTAGGACCCTATTCACAACCGAATCGTCTGTAACATTCCCTTTTACCCCCTCCCTTCATGTTTGTGGAAATTCATTGAAGCATGAAGGCCATTGTTATCTGCCAAGTTGGGCAGGAGTCGGGAAAGCTAACTGCTCCTTTTTACTATCTATCTATCTGCGTAAAATGTAAGGATATTTTCAAATTAAGTTTTCTCGAACAGGCGTTGATCATTTTTTACGCATGGGATAGTCATATGAAAGGAAAAAGAATGGATATTAAAGCTATGATTCTTTCTTTTGCAAAAGATTGCTGGAAACGTCTGAAAAATTCATTCAAAGTTGCCATTTGCTCGTGTAAATGAAATTTTAGTAGCACCACTGTCTATTGTTCTAACTCAGTCATGCATGAATTATGAACAACGTGTTGTGCATGGAATGAAAGAAGAGAAGTGTATATTTCAATCCAGGTACAACTCATAAAGCAAATATGTGATTATGATCGCAAAGAATTGCAATGAAACTCGGTTTCATTTTTTTCTGGGACACGCTGTATTTCTTTAGCAATTTACTGATTAAACCTCGTTCTCTAATCATGAACAAATGGTTTAGACTGTAGTTTACTTTGTGAGTATTTGTAGTATTAAAGAAAGACCATTTCTGTTTCAATAGCTTACAAGGAGAATATGCTCACAACGTGGAATTGTGGGGAATCTAGAAAGTCACTCCCTTGGGCTCTGAAAAGAAAACGCAATCGCTTCAAATCTTTAGTTATACATCACATAAGGTACATTGTACATGTACCTCAGGTACAGTGTGCCCTGGTTAAAAATGCCCCTGTAATCCAGGTATTGTTTCATATATATTTTAGGTTTTCTACGATGCAAGCATAAGCTGAAATAAGATTGGCATTTCCACTTACCAATAGATGGACCACTCTCTGAATGTCTGCTGACGTTACGTGGTAGTCTCAGCCAATCAAAATCGTCTTGAAAAGCCTGACTCCACCCACAAAGATTGGAGCCAAAGTTGTCGAAATCGCATGTCCATTGCGATGGGTCTGTAGAAACAGAATGGTATCACTCAACATACGATATAGATATTTTCAATGCTCAATAAGCTATACCAACGCCTTGCATTCATTTTTAGTCGTTTGTTATACATGTATGGTTTAGTGGTCCAAGCAGTTTTTCTTATAAAGAAGTAGGCATTATTTGACTGCGTAATGTATAAAAGATTCTAGTAAGTTAGACCCTTTCTGTTATACCAGTAGGTCTAAGTACTTCAAGGCAATTTGTTGGTGTCGTTGATGTTTTGTCATTTTTAGAGTTACTAAAACCACTTTAACAACACGGAGACAATATCTCACGGGTACATACAGAAAACAGAATCTTTTGTATAATGGCCTTTGGTGTCAGCTCGAGCTTTCTGTAGCTGTGGAATCAGCGATTGCAAAAGCAGGCGTGAATCTATAGTCAGGGGATGGCTGTCAATATAAGATGATCCCGTTTATCGCGAACAAGTTGGTAAAACCTTTTACAATATCTAACCTTTTAGATACGAGACCACACAAATATCTCTGGCAGAGGAGAAGATCCGAGGACCGACGTATCGAACCTCTCCTGAGGTGTCGTTCATGACTGCAATGACGTCAAGGGGTATTTCCGTCAAGTATATATCTCCATTGTGCCAGGCGATTCCATAGAAACCACTCCTAGTCAGCAACACGGTCCTTTCGCCACTCAATAAATCAAACGATTCAATCTTATGGGTACCATCGTCGTTCCAGTACATTTTGGTGCCTGCATAGAAGCGGACATGAAATTTGAGGGGCATTGGGGGCGATAAATATTGACAGCACCCTCCACAATAAACAACAGTTCTCTTTCATTATCCTTCTGCTGAAATCAAATTAAAGAAACTTTTTTTTACTGATCATCATAGGAACACTTCTATGCAGTGGATACAGATCGGGGGGGGGGGCATAAAGCTGTTCGTAAAGTTACGAGCAACTTACGAGCGACTGGTGATCAGTTCTTGAGCTGAATTATGGAAATTCGTATAAGTATAGCACATCAGAACTGATCACCAGTCACTCGTAAGTTGCTCGTAACTTTACGAAGAGCTTTATGAAACAGGGCCCTGGTTTGTAAGCAGGAGATGCAGGGTTTCTCTCTCTTTGATCATTCTTGGCCGGCAAGCATGGGTGATGTTCGTTATTCCGGAGGTTCGAAACACACGAATTCAGTAAATTAGAAGTTCGTTAATTCGAAAATGACATAAAGTTCGTGAATGCAAAAATGAAATTTACCTATGTTCATTAATCCAAAATGACAAGAGGGGGACCTTCGGAACTACTCAACTTTATTTCGTTTTAAGATTAACGAGACTTCGGAATGACAAACCTGATTTTGTTTCCGGATAAACGACCCTTCGGAATAATGAACTGTATACCGTAAATATTTACCCATTGCAGCATTTAGGAAATAATTGCAGGTTATTCTAGGAGAAATCTTCGAGATAAACACATAGTCTGAGAGCTGGCTGCTGGTCAATTTACCCCATCAAGCCCATAAGGTTTGACCCCTGAGAGTTGCTGGGGCCACCCTCCTCATTAAAAAAATGCCCGTCAGCCTGGTCCTTGAGGGCGGGTTCAGCCCCCAGGGACCCCCCGAAAAGGCCCTCCGGCGGGTGTAATTTACCCCATAGAGCCCATGGACCAAACTTGGCCTATATGAATGTCCTATGGGTGTACATAATCAAAATATAAAAACTGACAAAATATCTGGTCGGGAAAGGGGTTGCCAGACCGCTTGTTTGCAGGCATAAAACCTTGTTTTTGGTCAAGGAGTCTGCGCCAAGACTACACTGTCCCATAGGCCCTGTGCTGTAGCGTCTCCCAACAGGCTGACGGACAGTGCCAGTTAGTGCATGTAGTAGTCTTGGCGCAGACTCCTTTACGCCCAACAAGGGTTTGTGCCTGCAAACTACCCATTATACCCTGGGACCCAGGGTAGTTTGCATGCACAAATTGACCACACACACACCCACCCCCCCCCCCCACACACACACACCCACACACCCACGCACACACACACACACACACACACACACACACACACACACACACACACACATTCACACATGACTCTATGTATACTAAGAATACCGTAACACAAAACATGACCAGTGGTTTCTCCATACAGCCATGATACCTTGCACATACCTATAATTATTATGTTCATAACTTTTGAATGTTTTACATCGATACTATCAGTGAACCTTCAAGCAGGAACACTGAAGAGATTTTGAAATTTGTGTGAAATTGTATTCTGTTTTACTGGCCACACAACCTGCTTACCCTTTATTATGTATCCACCATATAAGACAAATATTTGGAAAATGCTGAAATAAACCCTTTGTTGTGAGTAGACTTCAGTTTCTCAAATCATGCATTATACTGTATGATAGACTAAAATGTGAAATTATGTTTTATATTATATGAAATAAATTCATGCCAAATACTGGTCAGTTCAGGAATCATAAGACTGCAACTGAAACATGTGCAATGCTTATCATAGGCTTACATTATACGTAATTTATGTAAGCTTTAGTCTTCCATAGAGTGTGATGCATGGTTTGATGTGTAATTGCCATGGATTTGAATGGCAACTAAATCATAAATATGAACTAGGACCTGCATTGTAACTGTATATGGTATGTGACACCCTGGAAGTATACACCCTGCAAGTATTATCTTTTTTTTTGGGGGGGGGGGGGGGAGGGGGGTAGACAAAGTATCTCAATGAGGAGTTGACAAAAATTCTAATATAAAAGAGAACACAACATGTAAATGCTCTCAACGTGCATGCTATTGTTAAAGAAAAGAAATTAAGCTAACATTTCATTTAGCTGGTAATTTCATGTTTCACGTTGTGTGTATATGTCCCGGGTTAACGGCAATCATATACTATGATGCGCTCTTTGCAGTGTGTGACACCGTAGGTTAAGTTTTGTTTGTGTGGGGCTGGGGAACTGAAGATGAAGTACAGTGTATCTCCAGAAATAAGGAGTTGACAAAACTGCTGATATAAAGAGACCACAAGACCAAGTTAATACTTTCAGCCTATATGCTATATAAAAAGAGAGCTATTATGTTTCAACTTGGTGTGTACTGGTCACGGTCATTGGCAGTGTTTGCAGTATGTGACACCATTTGTGTGGGGCTGGGAACTATTATAAATAAAATATATCTCCAGAAATAAGAAGATGACCAAAAAAAAAAAAAGCGCTGAAGAGATGAAGAGAACACAAGATCAAAGTAAATGCTCTTGGCCTGTTTATTTCCATTACAGAAAGTTAGCATTCTATTGTGAAGCTTGTTATTTGAGGTTCCAAGGAAGAAATACAATATGTATAGAGAACACCGTAATTACATGTTCATTAGTATTATAGATATGCAGATATTTGCCCAAAACTATGAGGTGACATGCACTACTGAGTATGAAAATTGATTAATATCATTTCCAAAACCATTAAGCTCCTTCCTTATGTTATGCAGTTTATTCTGATTTGGAATTTATTAGAGTCAAATAAAGGAAATGTTGGCATGGATGCTGTAATCCTTGCCTATTTTATACATCAAAGGGTGGTTTTTATCAGCCAAAAACACAAAAAGTTATTAGTTTGAGGTTTTCAAAGGAATCTTATATTAGGATTTAGACTTGTTATTTGTATCTAAAAGAGGATATCAAGCAGGAGAAAAAGAAGTAATCCAAGCTACATCCCACTTGTTGACGTATAAACTTTATTAAAGTTATGTTTAATGCACCGTTGATGAAAATGTTTACTTAAATGTGTTATACAACTGGCCTTTAGCGCTGTTGTGGTTGGTCTTAAACTGAAGTTTACTCACAACAAAGGTTTTTCAGCATTTTCTGAAAAGCTCTATTTGAGTCTCATAAGGTGAATACATCATACAAAAAGAGTAGGCTGTGTGGCCAATAAAACCTAATACAACTTCACACAAATTTCAAATTTCTTCAGTGTTCCTTAAAGGTGTATTGATAGTATCCATGTAAAACATTCAAAAGGTATGAACATCTTATAGGTTTGACATTTATTATGTGCAAGGTATTATGGCTGCATTAATGAGAAACCTATTAATTGTAACATGTTTAGTGTTATGGTATATACAGTTGTACATAGAGTCATGTGTAAACATATGTGTGTGTATGTGTGTGTGTGCGTGTGCGTGTGTGTGTGTGTGTGTGTGTGTGTGTGTGTGTGTGTGTGTGTGTGTGTGTGTATGTGTGTGTGTATGGGGGGTGGGTGTGTGTGTGGTCAATTTATGCATGCAAACTACCCTGGGTCCCAGGGTATAACGGGTAGTTTGCAGGCAATAACCCTTGTTGCGCGTAAAGGAGTCTGCGCCAAGACTACTACATGCGCTAACTGGCACTGTCTGTCAGCCTGTTGGGAGACGCTACAGTACAGGGCCCATGGGACAGTGTAGTCTTGGCGCAGACTCCTTGACCAAAAACAAGGTTTTATGCCTGCAAACAAGCGGTCTGGCAACCCCTTTCCCGACCAGATATTTTGTCAGTTTTTATATTTTGATTATGTACACCCATAGGACATTCATATAGGCCAAGTTTGGTCCATGGGCTCCATGGGGTAAATTACACCCGCCGGAGGGCCTTTTCGGGGGGTCCCTGGGGGCCGAACCCGCCCTCAGGGACCAGGCTGACGGGCATTTTTTTAATGAGGAGGGTGGCCCCAGCAACTCTGAGGGGTCAAACCTTTTGGGCTTAATGGGGTAAATTTACCAGCAGCCAGCTCTCAGACTAACACGTCTATGTAGGCGGGCAGCGCCGTCTGTGACCCTGCCCCGTTTATCAAAATGTCCATCTCCCTGTTTCTATGCAGCTACAGGTTTGTGTTTGCACTAATGTGTGTGTGTGTGTGTGTGTGTGTGTGTGTGTGTGTGTGTGTGTGTGTGTGTGTACATGTATTGGTACTTAACATGTGACCTCTAACAAAGAGAACAAACCGTCACCACTTGGAATTCAATAGGTCATCAGTTGTCAACAATCAATGCGGTTTATTCCGTCAATGGAAGTTGTGAGGTAATTCAATAGATTTTTTTTCCCGAGTCATCGGTTTGAATGCCGATACAAGTTTGTGTGTGTGTGTGTGAGTGTGTGTTTGTGCATTTGCGCAAGCGCATATATGACATAATTAACTCATATTCATTCAAATGATTTTTATTCAATGGCAAAACATAAAATATCCCCTTTAAAAGGCCCTTGAAGAGTTGTTTGATAGGAACACAATGTTGTACACACCTTCATAGTTAAAGGCGAGACCACAAATGGCAATGATTTCAGTTTCAACAACGTTCTCGGGTTCAGCGTTGAGGGCGTCTATGCTCATCCTTTGAATGGCTCCTGGATTTTGGACTCCCAGTAAAGTTCTCTGGAAGATGGCAAACCAAGATTTACTTACTTTTACGGTACTCAGAATCACCCGTAGTTCTCCCTCAATGTCCATATTTTTCTCCTTTCCTATTAAAATGTATATTTGGCCAAAAAAAAAAAATATTTTGGATATGTGAAAATGAGACACATTTCAGTAATCCATTGCACCATCTTTCAAAGAAAATGTGTCATTAATTAGTGAAATAATGCATCTCAAAGTTTCCAAACACTCTGTGTCTGGGAGATTCAGGAACCGCTGTGGTTCCGTAACCCAGTGCAAACAACAGGCATGACAGGGTTTGCTGTAGTCTTGCCTCCCAGCCCCATTGTGTTTAGAAACTTTCAGATGCATTATTTCACTAATTAATGACCCATTTTCTCTGAAAGTTGGTGCAATCAACTCCTGAGATGTGTTTCTTTCACATATCAAACATAATTTCTTGGACAAAGATACACTTTAAGACATCTCCGAGGTTGTTTATTGAATCCCAACCGGGCATTATGCCCCTTTCACACTTCGCCGGATATGGCAAGTGCATTAAAAACGAATGTCGATTTCTGGCATCCGTTGATATCCGTTAGAATGCATTTCAAGTCCTTCTTATTCTTTGGATGGACGTTTATCTTCCGGTCATTCCCGTACGTATTATCATGTGTCTGTATTGAATTTGTCGTTTTCCACGCGTTTCCATCCGCTAGGCTTCTTGTAGAGTCCGTTGCTGCAAGAAATGGAACGAATGGAAACGGCTGTATACAGCACATCAATCGCGCACGCAGTGTTCTCCGACGTTCGATGTACGTCTCATGCGTCACCCATTTGTTCCTCGTGCATTCCGTCCTGCGGGTATGCGGTTATTATTCGTTTCTCATGCGTTTGCGCGCGTTCCACTGTCCTGTACACAATCGCCCAAGGTGCGTTTTGTTAGACCGTGTATGTACGTTCCTCTAAAACAGAAAATTAACACTTTGTCTACCGGATTGACAATTTGAACAGCGGATGAACAAAATCTCGCCCGTTTCTTTTACGGTGGGCATATCCGGCAAAGTTTGACAGGGGTTTTAGTCCTAAAATTCTACCGACGACCAGGTTCCCCTTCGTAGCTATATTGTTGAATTTTTATTTTGTGTAATCACGCTTAACTAGAATTAAGGAATGTGGCTTCAGGTGCATGATTTTAAACTACAGTACGTGTCAAAGGAATAGCTTTTAGGGTTGATACATGAAAATTTCATCAAGTTTTAAAGTTGGCGTGTCTGACTGCATAAATCAAGAATGGCAGAAGTGAAGTTTTAATCTGTTCAAGAGCTTCCAAAGATTTTTTTACGCTCTTAACAAATAGTATACGAATAAAACACATGTGTGAGTACATTGATGGAGATGCAGCGCACCCGAGGGCATTTACAACAGTGCACCATGCTCGAGGCGAAGCCGAGTGCATGTTGTATGACATTGTAAATACCCGCATTATTTGGTTAATACATGGTTTTACGAACCGTTTTTCATTTACCTCTATTGGGGAGATGCCAGTCAGCTGCTTGAAAAAAAAAATTGTTCAAGAGCCAACAGTTTATTGCCACTTGGTCTACTGTCTGATGGTCCTTTTCCCAGTTCGTCCAACACCACGACGGCTAAACTCATTTGGTCTACTATCAATTCCATCTAATGTCCGTTTTGTCTAATCCTAACTTGGTCTAATGCCCAGTTTGGTTAATTTTCAACCAAAACTATACAATCCGTTTGATATAAAACATGACGTGTCTGTATTGACTACGTTATATTACGTTATGATTCCAAAGTCAGTCTTTTCCCCATTCTTGTCTTGCTGCTGTCCCAATCTCGTTTCATGTCTGTATATTTGTTTGTACGTCTGTTGTTTGTATGTATCTTTTTTTCTTTTTCTTCGTCTTGACTCTTTGTTGGCTTATTTTTTTTGTATTATCCCAATTTTTTTGTTAAACACTTTTTGTTGATGTGTTGATTCCGTTTTTTTTTTTGTAAACAGTGGTCAAGAATTCCATTGTTTTTGTTGTTTTTTTTTCAAGAGGTGTCCACACTCTAATACAGGCATTGTCTTTTCAGTGGGTTCCTCCGTTTCTCACACAGTTCATATTCATGTTTCGCTTCATTACTTCATTCTCATGACAATTAATTAATGTATCGTTACTGTAAGTTTTCAATTACTGTTGTTTACTCTGTTCAATTGGCATCGATTTGTTTTCATGATTCCTGTTACTAAAGAAAGTGAGAAGTATATTATGTTAGTGTAAAAAAAACCGGAAATGAATTTGAATTGAATAAAATTGAACGTTTCATAGAATGTACTATAATTGCCGTATTTGTACCTGTAATGAACATGTCTACTCTTTCGAAATCAATGGGGAAAAGAAATTAAATGAAACTAAGACCAGGCATCAAGGACGCAGAGCTATGTTTATACATTGATATGTGTTGCATCTTTGTCACATTGTCCACTTTCTATTCACATGATGATTGAATATATGTCAACTATGCCACAGTGCCGCCCCCCCCCCCCCCCCGGAAGAGATAAAGGAATGAAGAACAGTTGATAGAAGTACACTCATTAATATTGTGAGAGCAAGGATTCTTAGAAGCTGGAGATTCAAGTGGCTATAATCATTCAAACAGCTTTCAGTTTCCTATGGATGGCCAAAAAGAATCCCACAGGTACATTTTTGCCTTTGATGGTCGGAGATTAAAGCCGCCATTTTTCCTGTGCAATGTGAAGAATAATTTTCAACTCTGACATAATGTCGAATTCATTTTCTTTTCTTATCTAGATGAAATGACACTTCCCTGATCGTAAACAAATAAAGCAAAAGTCATTTCCGTCAAGAAATATATGAAAAAGTTTAAATCAAAAGACTAGTAGTGTGTTGCGAAAGTGTTTTAATTGTACTCTTCTGAGAAGGTTTATTTTATCACTTGCCTGCTTAATTTCGTCAACAAATAAAACTCAAAGGATAATTTCTTTGAATTATAGTCCTTTATTAATCAGTAGATAATTCAGATTAGTGCCGAGATAGGCCCTGCCGAGCAATTAATCTGCACTAATTGCTCTTTGTGCAATTTCTATTCGCACTTCCCCGTGCCTCAATCTGTGTTAATCACCGTTATGTATCGCACACCTTTTATGAACATGGGAATAAAGATAATTCATCACTATCATAAACAGATATCTTCTTGAGAAAATGGCTGGTCATTATATGCAGAGAGAAATAAATCAATTGTCTTTCAATCTGTCGCGATTCATAGGGAATATTAGACAGTTGTATCTCCACCTCTTTAACCGCCTTGCCGAGAGTGATGACCTTAAATCAATATACAGCCACTTGGGACGAAACCAAATCCTGACATAACTATGAATAACATAAGGCAAAGAATTGTCAATTAATATGAGCACTTCCGTGAGTTTTCGATAGACTGTGAAATCTATGCGTTATGACCTGACTGTATTGAGAGTCACATATTGAGAGTATTGAGACCCAGAAGCAAGCACACCTACATTATAATACACACAGACATAACGATGATTTAAGGCCTATATACTAACCGGTACGTGTCAATGTCAATGTATGTGTCAATTCTTTTGTTCTGTTTACCGCTTTCAATTTGAACTTTTACAATTATGAAGTCTTAATTGCTTTCTATTTGATAAGGTAATTCAGGTAAAAGCTACATCATAGTAAATCATTTACTGAAGTGGAATCTTGCCGTAAATAAGCCTAATCACGTTTTAGAAGCGACCAGAAGGATGACTCATAATCGCATTCACAAGACAAAAAGAAAAATTATTATGGCTTTAATCAGTTCGTGTTGTACTGGACAGCACTTTTACACGAGCAAGTTATCCGTCATATACTCTTGCGATTGCTACAATTATAGTTTCGAATATGAAATAATCAAGGCCCGATTAAACAGGAGCCGCGTTGATACGTTGTAAAGAGTCTGGGCTCTTTAGCACAATTCCATAACATAATAACATACACAAATATAAACAGACACACACACACTTTAGGCTGTATCTTATAGATTACATACATACATATATATATATATATATATATATATATGTATATAAATATACTATTATATATATATAATATATATATAATATATATATATATATATATATATATATATATGAATAGTTTGTTTGCAAAAACCGATAAGTCCATATTTGTCAAATGGAGATATTTGCGATTAAAGGTCAAGAAAAAAAGGGAATAATTTTTGCTTCTTTTGACCATAACTTCAAAAAATATACCTTTATTGTAGTGACCAATATATCATTCAAAAGGTATTATTTTGTACTTTATGACAGAGACTGTACTTCAAAATCTTCAAAAATGGACTTATCGGTTTTTGCAAACAAACTCTTCATATATATATATATATATATATATATATATATATATATACAATTATGTATATAGGCTGTCCATGACGTAACGTACCAAATTCCTTAATCACATTGATTCAAGCACTCTTTTACGCTCAGTGACCTAGCCTGATCCTGGATGTTCAGCAATAGCACGCGGCAACTGAACTTTACATCTGAAAATCTCATATCTTTATCTTTATCATAATTATATGGTTATCATGGGTCACAATTTCCAATAAGTCGAATGATGTGACTTCTACGATTTTTTTTTAAAGAACTACTACCCCCATTTCCTTATTGACTGGTGTTTCCTGCCTGTCAAAAAATTTCTTAAAGCATTTTGTTTGGTATTGGTCAAGCCTCCGCCTGACGTCATTACTTCCTATCCACGGAAACAAGGAATTCTTTAAAATTGTTCTTTTTGTCCACAATCCAGACAGTATGAGGCATACCACCGGGGATGCCCTTTCCTCATATTTTGACGTCACATAGGGTCTACTCATTTTGGAAACGTTTAAAGGACAAGTCAACCTTCATATACATGTGGATTGAGTGAATGCAACAATATTAGTAGAACACAGAGAAAGTTTTCATTTCAGGGAAGAAGTATTTAGGCCAAATTCGATCATTAGTGACGATACATTGAAAGAAAAGCTTATACAATGAAACTGAAACGAAAAGATTTACAGCTGCCTGCACCATCATTATATTTATTACTTTTTTCGTTATTACGTGTTTCAAAAGACATTACCATACTTTATAAGAAACGCTAATGTTTTGAATTTTGTTCTCTGTTATATCGATAGTCTTTAGTAAAGCCACGACGGATGAGACCACTGTGGGTTATCCATCAGGTTAGTATGGACCTATGAAAGATAAGTTTCACCTGTCATCTAACAATGATGTCTGTTCCAATTTCAAATGTGACCGTGCACCACAAAACGAACATAAAGTCGCACACACTGATTTTGTGCGAGGACTGAAAATAAGTGAAATGGGTCCGATCTTGACTTTTTCATATTTTCTGAAAGAACAGGTCTTTTTTACATTATACTAAAATTTGATATCATAAAACGGGCAGGAAAGTGTGTTTTTTAGCAGTATATCTCGAACATTTTTGGTAGAATAGTGAGATTAGGTGTGTCTTTAGAGTCCCTTTTTCATTTCTGAAAAACGTTGTACACACTCTTCACTTTCAACTCTAATAACTTTTGAAAGAATAGTGCTACTGCTTTGAAAGTTGCCATTAATAATGGACAGAATGTGTTAATGAGGCATGCCTAGTTTCAGTTTAATCTGATAATCTCTTCATTGTTGTTACTTTGGTGGTTTACTTCCTGTTTTTGTCCATTCATCGCACAGCCAGCACGCTTTGGTAAAGATTGAGCGCTTGAATAAACACTGTGCTTCAGAGCCTCTTTTCTCAATTCACACTTTATCTGAGTTCGTGCTTTCTTTCCAATATTTAGGAGAGTCTATTTGATTTGAGTTATACATCATTTTAAAGCTTAAAGTCTGCTTCTTCAGAATATGGTCTTAACTAAAATTTCATGTCTGGCGACTTTTTGTTTCTTTTATGGAGCAGGGTCACAAATGAAAGCTAAACAAACAGGTGTAAGCTTTTTATGAAGAAAAACCTCAAATTCATTCCACATAATTATAACTTTATGCAAATATCAGGAATTTTCCCAAATCATTGTGTAGTAGAATTAGGGAAATTATATCTGATTCCCTAAAACTCACGACAAGGGAAATTTCATGTTATTAGGAATGAAGATCGGTTGTATGTATAGAGCTATTAAAGATAAGTTTCACCTGTAATCTAACAATGAGGTCTGTTCCAATTTCAAATGAAAGCTAAACAAACAGGTGTAAGCTTTTTTTTAAAGAAAAACCTGAAATTCATTCCACATGATTATAACTTTATGCAAATATTAGGAATTTTCCAAAATCATTGTGTAGAAGAATTAGGGAAATTATGTCTGATTCCCTAAAACTCACGTCAAGGGAAATTTCATGGTATTTCGAGTGAGGATCGGTTATTTGCGCTGACGTTCAAGTAAAAAGTAAAGAAGTAAAGATTTTAATATGGTTTTTTTTTTTGTAATCCGGACGCCTTAGTCATTGTTAGAAGTTTTTTTTTTTTTTTTTTTTTTTTACTAGTGACTCCTATTAGTATTAATTTTGCTTGCTTAATAGAGATTGTCCTAGATAGTAACTTGTGATTCATGAATCTTATACTTTTGTGATTTTCAGTTCTTAACGACGTTTTCAAATACGAGATTGTTTGTAGAGTAACTGCAGAATGAAGGTCTATTTGTACATGATTTTTGTTCCGAAACAATGCAATGCGAAATTGTAATACCAAATTGCGTCCTCGTTTTTTTCTAGCCTCATGGTAGGGTAATTAGTTTTTTAATTGTGATTTCTACGTTGTGATCTGTATAATATGAAAGTTGTTTAGTATCATATATTGACGACGAGATATTGCTCTATACAAATACCGCACAAAATCTAAAGTAAGAACTCGCTGACAGGATTTCTTTTTTGTGAAAACTATAAATGTCTCCAGCAAAAGGTGATGTGATGACAGGTAGAGGCCTCACATGCACACGCACGAGAGCGGAATGGAAGCAGGGAAGAATAAAATTTATGGGACTCATTCCTTGATGCTTCATATCTGTGAAGGCGGAGAATACTCTCTAATAAATGGATATTGCAGACTTGTTAATGACTCATGTATACGTCATTTTCCTCCCGTTGTATTGGCGGCAGATACGTGTAAGAGATAACATGATAATGGTATGTATTATAGCGTCACTGATTAAATTAATTTGCATGGGTATATACACCATGTACGTAAATTATTTATATTTTATGAATATGACTCTGTATGTGTGTATGTATGTATGTATGTATGTATACATTTTAACTTGATTCTTTCCCCCACACATATTACAAAAAAAGAGAAAACGTTGGATATAATGTTATTTGTATATATTGTTATCATTTCTTTAGATATACGTTTTACAAGCTTTGCTTCTTACTAGAGCACTCTTTTCCATCGCTCTATATATTCTTAGTTTCTATTGCAAAGCGTGCATTGTTTTCCCCATATATGACTATCCGTGCATATCCGTATTATATTTCTTTTTTTTTAATTGCTGAATAACATGAATTCGCAAATATAAACTTTATATTATGAATTACTTTTTTGTTGATGGAAATGAATTAAACTGAAATGAATTGAATTAACCCTAACTAGGCAGGGGGGGGGCCCTCTGAGCCCCCCCCCCCCTCGACGTTTCGCGCGATGTATCGCTAACGTGAAAAGCTAACGCCGCGACGTTTCATGACTTTTTTCTTTCGAGTCTCCCGCATCTTTTGACACCAAATTTGCGATGTCCGGACGCGCGGTTCCGAAGTTGCGCATAAATATGTACGTGCATGTCAGACCAATAATTGCTCAAAAACGTGAATTCGTGTACAATTTCAATGCAAACTGTGCTTACAGGCAAATTTCATAAAAGCATGATAATTTTGGGGTTTTATTTATTAAAATCAATTAATAACATATTTTCTTGTTCGGAACAATGTCACGGACAAGTTTCATCGAAAAAACAATGAAAAACATAAAGTCAAAAAAACAAAGAAATACATAAGATATTCACAAAACAATAAAATACAAAAGAAATTTTTTCAGATTGCTCAATTTTTTTTCTCTTATATTTGCTCAGGACACTAAAAAAAAATATTTACACAAAAAATGTGCCCATTTTGAGCTTTATTTAGTGATTTATACCATATTGTCTGATTTCATGCATCATTATGCCCAAATTAGCATAATTAAGCATAAATGAATTTTTTTTTTTATTTAACTTCGTGGTAGTTTAGATTACATCATAGGCAATGTGTGTGCAAATTTTCGTCGCGATCGTGCGGTCGACGGCCGAGATCTGGAGGGGGGGGGGCCTGGGAGCCCCCCCCCCCCCCCCCCCCCCCCCGCTCTATGATCTACTTAAATAGCCCGGCCTAGTTAGGGTTAAACCTTCTATAAAAGAAGGCGTCTTGTTTTAAAAAAAAAGAGACAGAGGGAAACATGATAAGCACTATCCCAATAATACAATATCAACGATACAATTATTATCAACCCCCCCCAAAAAAAAAAAAAAAACAACAATCAAAACAATCAAAATAATATCAACAACAGTTATCAAACAATAGCAATTTTTGGTGATACTTTTCCAGAGACATCTTCATAATCAAATATACCTTCGTCAATACCAGCCTGATATGTGTACAGGCAATTGTAGATAATGTTCTGAAGTCGCTGTTTCAGTATTTCATCCTCTTTTGTTTGTTTGTTTGCAGATTCTTCCTATATAGGTTGCTTTCACCTCACTTGCTTTCTAGAGAAATATAACTTCCTCAATGAGAGCATGACAACCGCAGCCTGTGTTAGAGAATGCGAAAAGAGGAGACACCGGCATGCTGGCCGGCCTTATGGCAACAGGTGTAGCTGTGGCTCTGTGCTGTGCAGTAGACTGGACGGACAAATGGAAAATGATCTATGTGGTATACCATGTTCAGGAGATTCTCAAACCTTTTGCGGAGGCGCAGTTGCCATCAACGTGTACACGGGTAAGTAACGATAAAATCGTGTTCCTGTACTTTAAGATAATGTAGACTTTGCCGTATAAATTTGACCATTTTGTACAAGATAATATTAACATAATTACCCATATATGTATATCTATATTTATACGTATATATACATAAACATTTAACTAATTGTTCTCGCATCAAAGAACTTGGATTTTGATGAACTTTGATACCGGGAAACTCTTAATGACATATTCAATTCAATTCAATTCATGCTTTATTTCATTTTTCGAAAAGAACATAAACATTTCACTTTCTTTGGTAACAGAGAATAAGGTTGCATAGTCAAGACAAAGTAAATTGAGAAAAATAAAATCGAAGAACCTTGGAATAAGAAATACGTTGTAATGAAACTTGACTGAAGTGATAAAGACGACATAATGCGTAAGACATCGAAAAATGGAGGGACCCACTAAAAAGACAATGCTTGTAGAATGTGGGCCCCTCAAGTACAGAATGTCAATAGAAATTGAACTGATGCAAAAAGGGGAAGAAAGACTGGGAATAAAGTAAACAAGAAAGAAAGTCTGGAAGCCCTCTAGGAAGATAGAGTATCAAACAGACATACATACTCAGGCGAGTAAACAGAAAACGAAACTGGGACGGCGAAACTAATAAAGGGGGACTCATAGACAAGACAGAACGAGACAAGACAGAACGAGACAAGACTAATATAACAGGAAGACAATACAACGGACAGAAAGACAGAGCAGATCCAGTGATCCTCGACAGAATTCATTGAAAAAAATGATGGGATGCGTGAAAAGGATACCATTATATAGAAAAGTATAGAGAAATAGATGCAGAAATAATATAAATGAAATCAAACCTACTCTGTAGGTGTCTCAGGACAAGAGAGACGAGAAAATACGGTATATCACTTGTAAGCCAAGTTCTTCGAAAAGGAATTGAAATAAGCCAACAGGCTAATTCAATTCTGTGGGATCATAAAATTGCAATAGAGAAAACTTTAATCTTCTTTTAAATGAATATATAGAGGGGGAATCTTTTATATCATTATTCAGGGAATTCCAGTAAGTTGGGCCAGTGTAAATAAGTGTGTTCTTAGCAAACATCGTTCGTAAAAGAGGTAAATGAAATTCATTGGAGCGTCGAGTGGGATACTCATGGAATGATTGATTTCTTTGAAACATAGAAGCAAAAATGGGCGGGAGTGAGTCGTTGCTGTACACGTACATAAATTGCCCCAAATTATATAAAAACAAATCTTTAATTTTTAATAGCTTATTGGAGGAAAATAACAAATTTGAGTGGGAGGGTATGGAAGGATAACAGATGATACGGAGAGCTTTCTTTTGTAGGAGAAACACTCTATCCAGTAGATTCTGATGAGTGTTACCCCATACTAAAACACCATAATTAAGATAAGGCAATATCAATGAAGAATATAACATAAGTAATGATTTTTGTGGAATATACAAATTCATTCTATTTATAACGCCTATATTACGCGAGATTGTGTTGGATATATAATCAATATGTAACTTCCAGGAAAGTTTGTCGTCAACAATAATTCCAAGAAATTTAAGATGTGAAACTCTTTCCAACTGAATATCATTCAAAACTATAGCTGTACTCAGAGTATCAACAGTATTACTGAAAATCATGTATTTCGTTTTTTGGGCATTCAAGGATAATTTGTTGGCTCTTACCCAATTACTCACTTTTTGTAATTCAGAATTAACTTTTTGAACAAGAAAATTAGCATCATTGTGGGCAAAAAATACATTGGTATCGTCAGCAAAATGGATGAAAGAAAGTACTTCAGATGCCTGACAAAAATCATTAATATAAACAATAAATAACAGTGGCCCTAATAAACTTCCCTGCGGAACACCACAATTTACTTCTCTTATCACTGAACAATTATCTTTGATTATAACAAACTGTCTTCTATTTTCCAAATAACTCTTGAACCACTCCAAGGCCTTCCCACGTATTCCGTAATGTTGCTCTATGTTTAGAGGTGAAATCAATCATAAATTATTTTACTCTTCAACTTCTCTTTTGCATCTCATCTTTTTTCCATCTTATTTGACAGTTTACAAAATGATTGTCTAACATTCTCTTTTTGCTTGTATTACTTTGATTAAAAAAAATGCATGATATTTTGTGCTGCTTCTACTTTTCTGTAATGGTATTATCTCTATGTCTACCCGCTCTATACTATCACTTTCTATCAAAAAATGTACTTCTAGTATTACCTGCATTCACTTTTCCAAGATTTTGCCTATGCAGCTATATGTGACTTTGAATACATGCACGTGCATTCTTTCCCCTTTTGATTGTCTCAATACATGCAGACTCATCTTATGCTATTATCTAAAATAGGATGTAATATAAATGATTATGTTAATAATATAAATACATTATCTTTACTATAATTATGAATTAAAAATTCCGAGCATATTTGCCGTTGATAGGTCTGCGTAAATTAAGTATTCCGTATATTCTATAATTCTAGGCAACGTTTATGTATTGATAAACATCCGATATTAATCTCTACATATATGTTATTTTTTTCATTATAATGGTCATCATCATTATCATTATGAATTCTTTGGATTTCCAGTCCGCACTGCTAAAGGAAAATATCAGGTCAGTGATCTGATTATAATAATATGTTAATTAGCTGAAATAATACTTAACACTTCAGGGATGTCCCTGGTACTAGATCTAATACCACTGCTATTTTGAATTTCGTTCTTTCTTTGATATTCATTACGTTGTGGCAGCAAAAGAGGGGAAACCTTGTATGATCTAAGTTTACACTTAAAATTCCATATCCATGTATAATATCATTCGTAACCGTTGGTAAGGTTGGAAGCTATTCAACACAGAAGGTGTTTTTAAACGTTTGTTTTTTGTTTTTTTTTAATAATCAGTATTCTCTATGAACGTAGCTTCCACTTTGGCTACATCCCTAGCAGAGTAATTTTCGATTTTCCCCTGTGTTTAATCCACAGTAATTGGCAAAGGCACAACAGAGGGGACGTCTTTGGATTACCCAACAGGTTAGCACAGACTTTGGTAATAAAATTTACAAAAACGAAAGAAATAAATCTCAACATAGCTGATCTGTTGCTGACTGTCGAAGTATAGTGTTAGTTTGCACTCACTGTAAAAGTGAATATTTTCGCGCGAATAATTTTTCGCGCTTGGCCGGGCAAGAAGAGTTTCGCGCGTTTTTAATTCCGCGGAATCACGATATCACGCACATCAACATACGGCAAGCAAAAATATTCGCGTGCTTTTACTTCGCGCTAGTTTCTGGTTGCGAGAAATGCGCGAAAATTTCCACTTTTACAGCTTCCATCTATTCTGATAGCAAGATTATAAGATCTTTGGATGCAGAGATTTTGATGGATGATCTTACATTTCTAAGAAAAACAAAACCTAAAAATGACAAATGACCTAATAAAACTAATGTATGGAATGAACACTTATGTATCAACTATGCGACTTTCAATAAAAAAAAATACGGTTTTGTATAATTTTGAAGTAGTTTAATACTTTCTTTAAGTTTAAATGCAATAAAAACATACGTGAAGTTAAGTTTTCTAAACATTTCATTGACAGGGAATATCAAAAGTGAGTGGAGAACATTATAAAAAGCTTGAAGTTTGAATCTTCAAGCCGGTAAAACCTCTGAAACTTTACCAGAGAGGTGAATAGTATTTTGTTTAATAATGAATGTCCTTTACTTTTAGTGACTCTGATCAGTCCTTTATAGCCCCACATTGTAAATGTCTTTGTTGTATCACTCACATGAAAGGTGTCTCGGTAAAATGATATTTGTTAAGGTGACATTTTTACGTGTTTGACTCCATCGTCATTTCATTAGTTATCAAATTTGTTGCGGTATTTGTTGTTTTACAACTTGAAATATGTTTATATTGTTGAATTGACCCCTTGACTGACAAATCATAATTATTTGACTAATTGTTCGTTTTCTTTCTATATCGTTCACTATTTATCTCTTTGTCCATATGTATAATCTTCTGCTAATCACTTACTTCTAATCACTTGAGTTATATGATAGTGTATAATTATTATAAGGTGGAGTCAAAAGGGGCCTGAGCTTTCGATCCTAGCAGAATCTTCGTCAGAGGCAAAATGACAAACAGGCAGGGAAAGCAATCACATATAAGGACTTCACACAACAAGAACAGACAGGGACAGGCTGGGTACACAAAACAAAGAAAACAAAGGAGAGGGTGGGAAGTCATGGGCAAGGAGCCCAACAGGTAAAGGGAGGGGGATTAGAGCGAGCAGGAGGGTGGACAGACAAAAGGCAGAGGAGAGCGGACAGACAAAAGGCGGAGGAGGGTCAGTAATGATCATGAGGATCATTTTTCATTTTTTAATTTCATTTTGTTCTTTCTTTGCGCTTTTTTCATTTGCAGATCCTTTTTTCCCCAATTTATTCCTTCCTATAGCCCGAGTCTTTTTTATACAGCCTTTTCCGCCTACACATACACACACTAGGTTTGTTTGTTTATACATACTTGTGCTTATTTTGCCCTGCCTGCTTATCTACATACATGTATACAATTTTCTCTCCCCTAGTTTTCACATGTGCTTTATTTTATTTCTTTTATCTATCTATCTGTATATATATATATATATATTAATTATTTTTTTCATTACTGTTATTCCATTGTCACTTTTGCCATTACTATATGTGTATATACTTTGATATGTTTGATTACTTCCTTTTGTTGCCTCCTCCTGGTACACCTTTAGGGCTCCCTGTTTGTTCAGCCCCCCCCCCCCCTTCCCTTGCTGTTGCTTTTTTCACTCTTTCCCTTTCCATATCCTTCTGGTGTTCCTTATCTTCTTTGATGTTGCCTCCCTATTCATCCTTTCCTTCAATGGTTGCCTCCTTGATCCTCATGATCATTACTGACCCTCCTCCGCCTTTTGTCTGTCCGCTCTCCTCTGCCTTTTGTCTGTCCACCCTCCTGCTCGCTCTAATCCCCCTCCCTTTACCTGTTGGGCTCCTTGCCCATGACTTCCCACCCTCTCCTTTGTTTTCTTTGTTTTGTGTACCCAGCCTGTCCCTGTCTGTTCTTGTTGTGTGAAGTCCTTATATGTGATTGCTTTCCCTGCCTGTTTGTCATTTTGCCTCTGACGAAGATTCTGCTAGGATCGAAAGCTCAGGCCCCTTTTGACTCCATTTTACTTCATTGGCTCGCCTTCATTGGATAAGCAGTTTTCAGCAGCTTTTTTTTTTTTGCTACATTATTATAAGGTGGTACAATCATTGTATATACATTCTTTCATGTTATACTTTACGCACCTTAATTTCTGTTATCAAAAAGTGATGTTCATATCTTTTTTGTCGAAAAATGAAATAAAACATTGAATTGAATTGAATTGAATAATATGATTACATATATACATACATGTATATATCTATATACGTATATAATCAATGTAGAAAATGTATGAAATAGAGTTCCTTTCCAAAAAGTAGTAATCCACATTAAATGGCAAGGAGAGAAAAACCTGGATTTTCATTTCACTTTCTTTCAATATTTTCACGTAATGACCACCCCATAATGGGATGAAGAATGTTATGTGTTTCTGAACATAAAGAACTCGATATTTCTTTTCTATTTCTGTAATTTAGCACCTTTAGGAACAAAAATCGTAGCACAATGGTGTACTATGCGAAAATGTTGTTGACGTGCCTAGTTTCTGCGACATTGTATATTTTTCTGCGATGATTTTTTTTTCTCTACACATTCTCTTCCTGTTTCCTCCATGCGTTAAAATAATTTGTATGCTATGAAATGAATAGTATCGCAGCCTATAAATCCAGACCGCCCGGCCTGACTCTGGGGTCAAACATCCACACGGTCAAGCATCCACATCCGTGATTCTAATTGGTTCCTACTGGCTTATCAACATTTGGAACAAAAACAGAAACCGATTTAGCACCTTTTGGAGCCAAACACAATTTTTATTACCTGATTTCTCCACTTATTTCCTCGTAAAGAAATAAAAACACTTTGAAGAGTAACTGTTTCTGTATGGGATTCTAAAATGAAGGACAATTCTGTCAAAAAGTCAAATTTGACGAAAATTTGACGAAAAATTGACTTATCACCTTTTGGAACGTAATTCTACATATCTATATACCAGTAGATCTTTTATCTCTGGAATATTTTTTTTCATGTTTTTTATGTGTCTTATATATAACATCTATATCGGTTGCTTTCATGTCAACTGTTTTCGGAGATGGTACGTCTTCGCTGATGAAAGCATGACAGTCACCACGTGTTCAAGAGAATGCAAATTAGGAGGCTATCCTTATGCTGGTCTTATTCATGGTGACTCGTGTAACTGTGGCGTGCTGCTATGCAATGAACTGGACCTGACACATAACTCTGTGTGCGGTGTGCCGTGCCGAGGAAACCTACAGAGTAGCTGCGGGGGAATCTTTTTTATCAGTGTGTATGGCGGTAAGACTTTCATTTCTTCTTTCTTTCAGGCTTAAAGAATATGTTTTCTTTTTATCAATTTTTTGTTTGTTTAAAAGGAATTTAGGTGTGATAGTCTACGGTATTGATGTGCTTGAAATATTACAACCTTGATGCGATGTATACGTTTGTCATTCTGCATTACAATGTTTGTATTTTAACCTGTATGTGTGGACCCCTCTGAAAACCAGCCTTTCGCTGACGAGGGTGTTCCACCCCATGAGTGGAAAATTGAATGGAATTGAACTAAATTGAATAACCGTGCTAATTGTCCACAGTCTTACATCTGTGGAGGGTGCAGCAACTATAAGTTCCGCAATCTACCGTTCAACTGGTTAGAACCCTGAAATGTATTTTTCTTATTATTATCATTAAGATAAGACTGCGGGGTTTTTTTTTTTTTTGTCCTTCTTTGTAAAGTTTTTTTTTCTCCTTTCAAAGATCCATCGAATGAGATCGAAGCTTCCAGCACCTGGACCATGTCTTCAAGTTCTCAAGCAAATTCAGACGAGCCAACATCCCTTGTGAGATCTGTGAAACCAAGCAGTGGTATCGCCCGAGAAGGTAGCAATACACTTGGCACTGCACTCAGTGCCTCTGTAGTATCGTTATCCCTTACTCTTCTGGTATTTTCCGTGATATATGTCTGTTCAAAGAGGCGGAAAGACCACGGCAACTCGGTGAGTAGACGGGAAGCAGTGGACGAGAACGTCGTTAATGCCCAGCTGGCCGCACATACATATCAGGCCTTCCACGCAGGGCCAAAACAGTGGATGAAGGGGGCAATGTTCCAGGACCAGAAAGGGTTCCATCCAGACCAGCTTCCTCGGCGTGCAGAATGCCAGCAACACTAGTCAATTCCCCTTCAAAACTCTGCCAGGAACCCGTTTATCACCACTAGGCCTACATAGAAATGAGATCCATTAATGTGACGGACCCGACTTCTTCTTCTACATGACTCAAAAGTTTAGGGTCAAAGAAAGAATGGGAATTTTCCTTTTATTCTTTTGTAGTTTTGTAGAACATTTTTTTTATTTTATATATAGAATAGTTTGATTAGGTACTAGGTGTTTCAAAAAACATTTCCCACTTTTGATCAATAATAGTCCAAAAACTATTCATTCGATAAAACTGTCATTAATATGGGTAATAGCTGAAAAGTGTACAATTTTGTTGGAGGTAATTTAGATGAGAAAGCATGAATCAGTTTCATTAAATCTAAGATTGATTTTGAAGTAAGGTTTCAGATTTTGGTCAAATTTTAACCCTCTGTACAAAAATGAACTTTGCACATGAACCAATGATGTGTATGTGAGTGTGTGCTGACAATGGCCCTGAACAATGGACATGCCTGAACCACCTGTTGACTAGGCGTCAGTCTCGCGCTCCCAGGCACATGAATGCTTAATCAATAATTCATGTGGATTGCCCTGGGCAGTGCTAGTCTGAATTCATGCACGGTAAAGGGTAAAATGCATGCACATGGAAAAAGTAAGCACATGCTTCCATGTGCTCGCAAACACCACATTTCATTCCAGCTGGCAATCATTTTCAAATTTTGCTTCACATATCACTAAATCTGGGATATAAATAAGCATAATTGATCTAAAGTTCTTCATTTTAATACAACTGTCTACTAATAGTCGGACAAATTTTTCGCTTTTTCGATAAAAAGAGATCATTTTTGGTGAAGAGTTCAGCAGCATTTTTCATTAGGGCGATTTCTTTCACAGCAGATTTATTTAAGGTTCCATATACACAAGCAAGTGTATACTCTAATTGATTTTCTTTGCTTCCTGTCACCATGTTTACGATAGAACAGAAGGTATTCATTGTAATTTCGTTTTTCAGAAGTAGGGAGAGCACTGTCGAGACCCAACGACAGTATCGGCAGGTGTTTGACTTTACACAGATACTGCCAGAGGCTGAATAAAGACTAGTTGTGATAGTGGAATTTCTCATGAATTAATAATGAAGCATTCACACCCTGGCCATTGTTCAGGACCGTTGTCAGGGTGTTAACCACACACTCCCATACACATCCATTGACCCCTGTGCAAAGTGAAAGTTTTATACAGAGGGTTGAAAATAGAGCAAAATGTGGAACCAAACTGTGATATTAATCATGGATTTCATGAAACTGATTTATGTTTTCAGATTTAAAACACCTACAACAAAATTGTACACTATTCAGCTATCACTCATATTAATGACAGTGTCATCTGATATATAGTTTATGAATTATTAAGAATCAAAAGTGGGAAGTGTTTTTTGAAACACCTAGTATGTCTTTGCGAGGCCACTTTTCATTTCTTAAAAGCTTTTTATACACTCATCACTTTCAACTTTCATATAACTTATGAAGGGATATTGGTTCTTAATTGGTATTAGTCATGAAGTAATGTGCTTAATGAGTGCAAAAAATGTTTGTTTAATCATGTTAATCTCATAATTCATTCATTGAGGTTTGCTACAGGATTTATATCCTGTTTTCATACGTGGTCTTTTTTTTTTTTTTTGGGGGGGGGGGGGGGGGGACCCGGGATGGGGTCCAATTCATTGCACAGAGTAGAGCATGGTGGCCCATACACGTCGAAGCCTCTTTTCTGTGTAGACACCTTTTCAGAGTTTGTATTTTCTTTCCATTTTCTATAAGAAATGAACAAAAAAGGTCCATTTGTGTTTAGTTATTCGTTAAAATTTCAAGCTTAGAGTTCGCTCTTTCAAAATAATGCCCTCAACGTAACATCCAAGTCTTCTTTTCTTGGGACCTACCCCCACAGGCAGCTGCTTTTAAGTGCAGGTTCCCCGGAACCTGGCGTGCTCAAGATTTATTCCAAGTCATTCTGTATCCTGAAATGTTATTTAAAGTCTATATACACAGCATTTTTTTTTTCAAATATGTTTTACTAGTAATTGATCTATAGATGTATGTTTCAAACGTAAATTGTGTGAAAACTTTAAGGCACAGTTTACCATTGGGGGTAGTGATTTCAAAAATGTTCGAGATATCACATTTAATGCATATTTGTGGTTCACTTGTATCACAAAAAACACCCTATATGTAATAACATGTAAAATCTTTGCAAAAAAGCCTAAAATATTAAGATATATCACTATTTTTCCCAATAGACCATAACTGTAGACGGTTTAGTCTAGAACCATTTTGGTATACCTATTGTTCACATTTTGTGTATTAAACTATACTTACCATTATACTGATTCAAATTTTTACATTGGATGGTTCTATTCCTAGCTCACAATTTAGAACTCTTTTGAAGCTCCGTGTTTCTATGTCAAGCGGCGTATGCTTTCACCCACCATGTTGCATGCAACATTCTTTAATCAATACGACAAAAGCTGAATATTTTTATAATCATATCGCTTACACAGATGACTTGCTTTAAGAGAAGTATGTAAAATTAGTATTTGCATTAGAAGCATTACAAATATCACAGCAGACCTCAAATACGCACAATTTCAGGTGTAACTTTATAGATGTTAGTCAATTGCTTTTTATGAACTGTCATGTTATTTATTTCATAAAAACGACACAAAGAACAGTATATGGCAAACTGGTTTGAATCCATGCACATATACAATATATGGTGATGCAAAGAGAAAGAAAAAATTAAAATGATATGCAAAATAGAACTGAAAAGAAGAGAAAGGACAATTTACGGTAGAAAGACGAAGTAGGAAAAAACTAGAAATGTCGCTATGGCGACTGGTATGCCTCCGCCATAATGCATGATTCTCCTAATAGGTCTATAGTACATGTGGACAATGTGTGATTACATTTTCACAAAATTGGCAAAATATTAAAATGACATGTTTGACACAAATGTATTTAATGTTTATCTTCCTTGACCTATGTTTATTGGATGAATAGGAGAGCATGTATTTGGGGATTTAAGAACTTTAACTTGACTTTGACCATTTCATAAGTTTATGCACTGAGTAATTTTCAAGGTATGGAGAAAAAGCGCAATTTCTGTATTGAACAGTAAATTGTTATCATTTTCATCTGGCCTTTGATTTATAAGAGAATCACTGTCAGGCAGAACATACATAAATTCAGCATGTTCTAAGTTTCAAGATAACTTGAGCCACTTCCGAGATATGGAGAAAGAATTAAGTTCAGCACTTTCACTTGATCTTTGACCTTTTGACCTTTGACCTTCTTGGCAAAAAAAAATCCCAGAGAATCTCTATTGGGTTATACATGCATACATCAAGTTTTAAAAAAAAAGTCCTGCTGGCATTGCATAAATATAAGGAAAATAGTAAAATTTTGAAGTATTGCCCTTGACCTTTGACCCATGACCTTTGACGCCATGAACCTTAAATTCCCTAGATAACCACTGCCAGTCAGTAGATGCATATACATACTATGTTCCATGAAGATACCTTGAACAATTTCCAAGATACAGAGAAAAAAGTGAAAATTTAACATTTTACTTGACCTTTTGACCTTTGACCTTTTGACCTCATGACACCAAACTTTCACCAGAGAATCTTAATTGGGTAGTACATGTATACACTAAGTTTCCAGAAAATATCTTCAGGCATTGCATAGATATGGGGGAAATAGTAAATTCTAAGCACTTGACCTTGACCTTTTGACCTTTGACCTTGAGCATGTGCACCCAAAAGTTGATAGGCACAACTTCACCCCCTAATACACATACATGCCAAGTTTCATTAGGATACCTCAAAAGGTTTTGGTAGTTACCCTGTCCACAAAATTCATTACGGACGGACGGAAGGACGGACGGACGGACGGACGGACAACCCGAAAACATAATGCCTCCGGCACCACTTCGTGGCGGAGGCATAAAAACTTAGATTAACTGACACGACATTGATAAAGCGCAGTCCTTTTCTTCTACAAATTTTTGCTTTGTTTAAATCATTCCATTATATTGCCTGTTTTCAAAGGAACCGAAAATCATCATTGGGAAGGCTCCGTATTTGGTCACATCAATATACCGGCTTAGGGAAATATATCACGCAGTAATCACCACACGGTTTTCAAGAATACAAGGATTTTGGAGGGCTTTAGGTTGTTGCTTCTGCTTTATTATTTGTCGCAAACGGCTTATGTGAAAGACGAAAGGCGATTACTGATGCGCGCTTTGTTCAAAGGTGTCAACATCTAGAGAACAATATGAAGGATTATTGTTATGCATAATGTTTGCATACTGAAATCTTCTGTCTTCTTAGAGCTTTAGCTACAGTAGCAAGACCCGTCGCCTCAAAGAAATAGACATCAAAATGTGTCCTTGTTTACTGTTTGTATAAACACTGACATCCCTGTGCAATCCCTTTATTCGTTGTGGGATTATCGTAGGATATCAATTGATCCTATTATTGCGCATTATGCAAGTGTAACAAGACATAAAGGGACCTGAAAATATAATATTGTAGCCAATGATTCAACGAAATTACATAGTCAACCTTGCGTACATGTTTGTTACATTAAAATTGAAAAAAAAAAACGTGTTTGTTCAGAGAATATGAGACGTATATGAAACTCGATGATTTCACATCTTTAATGAAGGGATTACTTAACGATTATATCATTTTCGAAGCACAAGGAGAGTTCTTGCATCGCATAACAGATTATTCTCTCCTAAACTTTTCGGCTTTAGCAGGGAAAATCCGTCGATGACGAAGCATTCGGCTCCCCCAAACATGTTTTAGATGTACGCCTGTGGCCAATCAGTTGAGAGTGGGAGGTGGCACTCGAGTTTGATCTACCAATACATGGTTGGGTCTGGTCAGTTGCTGTTACCATATATTATTTCACAGAGGAATTCATTATGAAATGTCGCGAAACGGTTATCAATGTTTGAAGCTTTGGGTTCCGCTGATGTAAATAGGCAGCCGTATGTTATAAAACTAGGTGTGAACATTTTAGCTACTAGTACCTCCCGACTCGTTATCGCGAATGACAATACATAGGCCTACTTCCGATATCTCAAACATGGAAAACAGTCGCATTCGCGTCCAAGAGCTCTCGCAGCTTCTGTGCGTGAAAGTGCCATGGATTCTCGTCTTCTCTTCACTCGTTTTACCATGTCTAGCCAATGTCCAGTGTCCATCGCCATGCAGTTGCTCTAGTGATGGGCTCCAAAGCAATTGTGGGTGGAAATCTCTCGAAATTATTCCAGGTATGAGTTCGACTATGCTGAAGTCTTTGCAACTCAATGGAAACCGAATACGCGAAGTTGAAGACAACACGTTCGTAAACGTGACAAACCTCCGACTTCTTAACCTCGAATTCAACATGATCTGCACAATCGGTCGGAATGCTTTTGCTGGTTTAACTTTTCTGGAAGAGTTATATCTCCAGAATAACCATATTGGAGACCTATCGTCAATTCACAGCTTGCCCTCTTTGCAAACACTTACCCTGCAATCAAATTACCTCACCGTCATTCACAACACTGACTTTCACTTTACATCTTTAGCAAGGAAACTAAGTGTGACTTTAACTTACAATCACCTTCAAGGTCTGGAAAACATTTCTAGCGTCGAAGTGCTGCGTGCAGATTCCACTGGGCTTAGAATCTTCGATCTCGAAAAATCTAAGTGTGCGCCCTACGTGAAATTGGTGACGCTGAAAAATAATTTGATTAGATTTCTTCCGAATATGGCAAACATGGTGTCCCTTGAATATCTATTGCTTGATCAAAATCTGATTCATGATGTCACTTCGTACCTACCACCTTCCCTTTCATCGTGGCAAATAAGTGAAAACCAGCTCTCCACCATTCCGAAAATTCCAAGTTCCTCGAATGTAAGATATGTGGACCTGAGTGGAAATTCGTTAAATTCCACTCGAAGCATTTCAAGTTTCAGTCTATTGCAAACACTGCCTTTACGTAATACAGACATTAGGGAACTCAATTTCTTAACGACAGTACGGCCATTTTTACAAGTTCTAGACTTGTCAAAATGCAAGCTAGACGGAGTTGTCCAGGTTAACACATCGATAACACCAAATATGTTGACTTTGCTGCTGTCAGAAAACAAATTTCACGTGTTGAATTTATAGGTGCCGATGATTTTGGTCTTGTATCTTTTTCAGTCGATAGCAACATGGTTAAAGATCTTTCTTTCTTGAGTCACCTGAAGAGCGTAAAGTATTTGAATGCTAAAAACAATCTAATTGACGAATTTTACATTTCCAATTACAGTTCTCCGCTGATACATCTACATTTAGCAAACAACAAATTGACCGCTTTGGAAAATGATGTCAGGTTAACTGACCTTTTGCTAGCCAACTTTGAAAATAACTCAATTTCGTATATCAAGGACAACTTTTGGAATGGATTCCCTTCCCTTTGGAGGTTATATCTCGGAGGGAACAAATTACTCCGGGTAATAGCTATTCCAAATTCTTTGCAAATACTTGATATGTCTGATAACTTGATTGAAGTTGTTGTAGACGAAGGGAAACACCAGCTACAATTACAAATTTTACGTTGTCAGGAAACAGAATACGCAGATTCGAAATTTCTAACTACCCATCACTGTCTGAATTAGATTTACGCAAAAATGACATCGACGAAAAAGAGAGCATCTCTTTGAAAAATGTATCACAAATCAGAATATTCTATCTGAGTGGAAATCGCATTGTTTCCTTGGGTCCCAATGCTTCTATTATTATGCCATCCTATCGATTTGAAATCGCTGATAAACTTAATTTCTAGAATTGGTAAAATTTCTGCGGAAGTATTTGTAGGATCGAGAAATTTCATCTACGCCTTACCACCGTCATTCTTTCAAAACCTCATAGAGGCAAACCTTTCCTACAACCTTATTCGGCATCTTGATTGGAGTCATTTTGGGGTTGAACAAACCTGTCAATTACGAAAAACTCTGCATGGATGCAAATAAACTGTCCTATATCTCTCGTGAAACATTCAACTCTTGCACTTTCTTTAGAATTCTATATATTTCTAACAACTCGCTTACGCAATTTTCAGGATATCACAATCTGGCGCAACATTTCAGTATATTGAATATGTCTAATCTTATCTTAAATGTGTCTTTACGGGACTTTAATCACAGCGCCTCTTTGCGTGGTTTGTATATGAATAACGTAACAAACGTTAATCAAAATATGATAGATGCAGCGCCATTGCCACTGTCGCTGCCTTCCTGCATTAATCTTGAATTGAGTCACTCAAATCTAGATCGTGTACCAGCATTAGATGCCCCTTTGCTAGTACGTCTTGAGTTATCTAAAAACAAGATTCGGTCTATAACTCCACTAATGTCGAGCAGACTTTCGCGCCTTTCGACCTTTTATATAAGTAAGAACTATCTTGTCAGTATCCCATCAAGAGCCTTCGTTAACTGCTGTAACTCACTTGACGAGATCGACATGTCTGACAACCACATCAGATTCATCGCCCATGCTGCATTCTACGGGATCATTCAGGCGACCCTACGACTTGATGGCAATGATCTGCTGACAATGTCACCTTCTGGTCTAAGCCCTTTCCTCACGTTGCGTCTGGACCAGAACCCATGGAGTTGCGACTGCGCGATAGTCCCCTTACGAGCCTGGGCTCTGGATCGCAAACCTCGCGAAATGGACCCTGTGACGTGCGAGACTCCACCGAGGTTTGCCGGCGGCGACTTAACGCTTCTGCCTGTATCCAATTTATGTCCCGCACTTCCGGCAGATATGAATATCGACATTCGAGATGGATCTAACACCGCTCCTTCACTTGGAGATGCCATCTTCGATCAACATTTAATCTATACTGCTTTATCACAGACGTTTCATGTGTTCATGATCCTTTTCTGTTGCAAGTGTTTAACATAAAACAATTTGAACCGAATGACCAGCTTTAGTAATACTATAAGGTATATACCGTCGAATCGTGAAAACGGTTTGAATGATCTTTGAAACTGCAAACTTTCGTGCCTCCATCCCTCAACACTTCTTTCATTAGTCTTTTGTGCAGTTTATTTTACCAGGCCTATTGATATTTGGAGAGTTTTACCGCAATTTTATTCAAAGTCCAGATATTTGTGATAAAGCTGCTAAAAACAGAGAATAGAAAATAAAACACAGGATGATTTAATCATAACTTCAAGAATATTTCTTCTTATGTCACAAGTGAGGTATTACGGAAAGGTTTTGTTTTGCTCTATCTGATGACGGACTTACTTTAAAATGGTTAAAAATGACGCTTAGATCATTTTGCAACATTTTTTTTTTTCATTTGCACTTTTTATCTGATGGGGCATTCGATTTGCCTATTAGTGCCGCCTTATACGTGCGGAGGAATGAGAATAGGAATTGAGAGTGGAGTTGGGATTTTCGTTCGTTCGTTCCTACTTATTCTTCTTCTCAAAGCAAATCGAAACACAATTACATAGTTATGAAAAAAAATAAACAAAACTTAACTATTAAAAATAACAGAGGAGCAATACAAAAGTGCCGCCTATCATTGAATCTGCCTATACTACATTATGTCCGTATGATTGTTATTTAGCATTTATGGCTGCATACAAATTACAAGGGAGTACATTTGATTCAACAAGGAAGCAGGAGACTGTCAGCATAAGCTCGGCTTGACTGGTTTAACAGCCTCATCATGTAGCTCAGGCTTGCCTCTCACAAAAGGTGTAAAAAGATCGGTGTTAGATTGGTAACACCGATCAAGTGTCAATAGAGTACCACACCCACAGGTGTAGAAAGTATTTTGTGATGGTGTTGAAAAGTGTTCACCTGGCACTTCGTGGCGTTAATTTGACACTGTAGTTGGTGATATTTTTGGCATGCGCTGGTGTTAATACAACAATGACACCGCTTGGTGTTGATTCATATTGCTTTTCAAAAATCAAGTAGTTGTTGTCGTAGTAGTAGTAGTATAAGTAGTAGTGGTGGTGGTGGTGGTAGCAGTAGTAGTTGTAGTAGTAATAGTATAAAAGTGTCTTCATAGTGTTTTGAAAAGTCGGTTGTTCTTGAAGCTTAAAACCCCTCCTTGGCGGACATAGGAAAAAACGAAATAACATCGCCAAAAATGCATTCATGTGAAAACATTTTGGAACACTACTTTCATATTAAGTGGAGTGGTATTTCTATTTTTGAATACGTCGGCAAATGAAATAAGTTTGCGAAAGAATATAAAATGAAAATACATGTGTAAAGTGTACCGGTCAGAAGTTATTACTGCAAAACAGTAAACTTAATCGTGAAGTTGAAAATGTGTTTGGTATACAAACGATGAAAGAAATGACCTTCGATGCTCGTGTATAGAATGGCTTCGCATCATTCCTATCCTTAAGATGTTCTGTTGGAAGTCATATAACTGTGATAAGAAACAACGTATTTTCATCGCCGTTTGACTGCTATTAGACAATCCTGTGTACGTGGTTAGGCTGCTCGAGTTCTATCACTTTGTTTAACATGAATATTTCATACATCAATTTCTTTCCCACGTCTGAATTAAACTGCTATGTAGTACAAGTCCGCAACAGAGCGGCAGAGCTCTTTTTGCTCACTGACAGATAAAAAGAGAGAGAGAGAGAGAGTTTTTGCCCGTGTGAGTTTGATAAATGCGAGTCGTTCTATATACACTTGCAACTTTTTAAGGTACTTTATCATAATGCTTTAAATAGTTGGGAGGAGGAGGGTTTACGCCCTTAGACTCAAAACCGTTTTAGTTGCCAATAGCGAGCTTTAGATCTACGACGCAAACGCTAAGACAACCTTACGCTAATAATGGTGGGGGGTGTTCTGCACATGCGCGCGACATCTGTCTCCAGTTGCAGTTTCACTAAGTTTTATTTCTCCACTTGTACATAACAGAAAATAAGTATAACAATGTCGAACATATTATTCACAAGTTATGAAAATATAAACAAAATGTCGCATTACAAATACATGTATATATAATCATATGAAATAATACATAAATATTATCACAGTTCTTTAAGTGTACAGGTGGAGGAGACCGTTATCGATAAGCAAAACGCTTGACTTGGACAACGACTTCTGAACATAGCATGCCTTGTAACATTTTTTTATAATTTATTTAACTAAAGGAAGGAACGAAACAATTATACACACGTAGAACAAATAATGTAAATCTTTAAAGCATTTTAAATGTCATTTGACCAAAAAAGGACAACACAAGGTGGAACGTATAAAGAACAAAACCAAAATAAAACAAAACGAAACCCGAGAATAAGGTACCCAAATAGAAAGAGTATAGAGGAAAGAGAGAAGAGAAAAAAAAAATCGATGAGATACAGTGTTCAGGAGTTGGGAACTATATAAAACAAAGGCGTGATTTCTACATTGAGAGAAGAACGTTTTTTTATAAGATGATTTAAAACATTGTAGAGAAGAACTGCGTTTAAGGTCATCATTCAGTGAGTTCCAGACATCTGGACCATGATGTCTATGGGGTTTTGAGCTGTGATGAGTTTAGGCTTTTCCAAATGATAATCTGGTGCATGAGGGTAGGATATGAATGAATACTATAATGTGAAATATACATATCTTTGAATAATTCATGGAGCTGATAAAGTAGTATATACATAAATATTGCTGTTTGCCAAGTATGTATATATCAGAAATTCTAGGAGTCTTTAGATCATAAAACAAAGATTCAATGTGTGCTAAGTAGTGTGAACCGGTAATAAGTCTTACAGCACGTTTTTGTAATAATTGTCCAACCCGGGAGGCTGCGTCGTCTTAACGTTCATGTCGCAGATCTTAAGCTCACTTTTGTTTTCCCTAAACGGCGACGGAAAAAGATAACAAATCATGGAAATTAATAAAGAAAAATAAAGCATACATTCAATTATTGAACAGTTGACGATTTAAATAACAAAGTTGCTTTTAACCAAATAGAAGGAATGAAATGAAATACAGCACTTCAGCAAATACAATAATGGGGATCTAATTAGGCAACCACCTTTGTGATTTTCACCACAGGCTCGACAGAAGAGGAATTTTAAAAGCAGCGCCGCTCGAAAACGTGGCACATGCTTTATTTCCCTATGTTAATATGCCGCGCACGCCTTTAGCATTTAGTGAACTGATGTGCCCCGAATTAATGATTCCGATCAATTTGTGTGTTTTTTTTTCTATTCATATCGAATCCCTTCCCTCAAACAATTTCTTTTTCTTGATAATTATGGGCTATCCCATATTCAAGGCCACTCTCTTAAATTACTGCATCAAGTTCGTTAAAGGGGAAATCCGAAAATATAAGTTAGTCTACCAAAAAAAAAAGAAGAGTAAAATCTTCCAAATTCAACTGTAAGAATTTGACTGAAATCGGATGAAAAATAAGGAAGTTATGACATTTTGAAGTTTTGCTTATTTCTGCAAAACAGTTATTGTACAGTGGGTATGAATACGCAAATGAGTGAGCGAACCATGTCATAACGTCATGAGTTGCAATTGATCGTGTGCAAAAATGGCAAAATTTCCACGATTCTGTCATTGAAGTCTGAAATATGATGTTATTCCTGGTTGAATAACTTCAGAATAGTGATCAGTTAGATATATCACCATTTGAGCTTCGGGCATTTAATTGCGTTTTGATTAAAAACTAGAAATGTCAATATTTTCATGTACAAACGATATGGCAAGTTGTAAGGGGTTGACTGACATTTACTTTGCTACAGTATCTGCATATTCACATTGACCGTTCACGAACTGTTTCCTGAAAAATTAGCGAAAAAATCAAAATGTCATAATTTCCTTATTTTTCACCCAATTTCAATCATAATTTTACCGTTGAGCTCGTTATATTTGACTCTTTCTTACAGGACTAACTTGTATTTGTACTGGATTTCCCCTTTAAGCTGGTCCTCGGCCTCCTTGGTATCAAAACTGGGGGAAGGGGACGGGAGATCAAGTGTCCCCCCCCCCCCCTCCTCATTTCATGAAAAGAAAACGAACAAGATCCTTTTTTTTTCATTAATCAGCGTGCTTTTATTGTTATAACTGGTGTAAGTAAATTTACAATTTGGCTTGTACTATATCTATACTTTATTCTGAAAGTGTTTCTCTTTTCTTTTTGTTTGACATATTACATAAGACACAAGGTCAGAAAATTCTTCGACGAAGGGGCAAATATTATGCTTGAAAGGGAAATTGCGTATTTTCTTCTTACCGAAACCTTCCAACAAGAAAAAGTAAATACCCCCCCCCCCCTCCTTTTTTTTTTTTTAATCTGAGTCAGTGATCTGCTCCTTTTAGGCCGGGGTGTTGGGTCGATACTCAGAAAAAATGTCTTGTCCTAACTGATATAATATTTTTCTTTTGAATGTGGAATTCCTCTTCTTTCCTTTTATGTCTTTCCCTTATCAGGTAATATTTGAAAGAAACAAAGTTGGTGTACTCTTTCTCGAAGGGGTGAATTCACTGCTCAAACAAGGCATTATATATAGAACATCACTGTTGTGTTCACGAATTACTTTGTAACATAGAAAAAAATATCGAGTTATATGTATTTTTTGTGCTCAAGATATACAGAATAAAATACATTTGAACTTCTGTGTGCGTATCTCTCTCTCTCTCTATCTCTCTGTTTTGTTGGGTGGTTGTTGCTGTGGTTGTTTGCCACTGACTGGGGTGTGTTACGTAAGGAATAAACAAAGTTGGTATCCCATTTGACTAAGGTACACTTGCTGCGTTTATCACTGCCAACGTACATGTAATACACACCCATATACACATCCATAACTTTTGCGAATTCCACTCTTTAGGCACAATTTCAAGTGTGAGCTGGCCGTTTTCATTTGATGGGACTATACAAGGCCAGACACCTCACCAGAACGCATCCGCCTTCTCTGACAGAATATGTGCATTCGAATTCAATTAATAAGCCAAAAAATGTTACAAGACAGAACTTTCATTCAGAGGGAAAAAATCTTGATATAATTTTATGACCTCTTACAGATGTTGAGCATTTCATCGTGATATACCTTACACGTAATACAAAATATCACTGACGTTGACTGATATTACCTTGCTATGTTAACCTTCTTATGAAATTAACAAGAGATCTTTTAGATTATACATTTCTATAGGCTAAATTTTATCTTTTGATACCGTTTTCGCAGTTCCATCTTATATTGAGAGTCAAGTTTACCGTACTCTTTGTCAAAACAACAATTAAAGGAGTTATAAACAAGTGGCTAAACCATAACTTGTATAATGAATTGCAAGTGTCTCTACACAGCATATCGCGCAATTAGTCAGATTTGGCCAAGACATAAACATAAATACATACATTGTAAGCCACCCTGAACAGCGAGAAACAATAACACATTTCGCTAAACATTGTCCTTCATCCGGAGACTCGTGATGAAAGGGGCGCACGTCACGAGACCGACACCCACGAGTCGTACAGCCCACGAGTCATACAGTCCATATGTCATACAGCCCATAGAACTTACACAGCTCATGAGTCATACAGCCCATGAGTTCGACGCTAAGCCAACAAAGCCCATGAGACCGACACATTAAGTCCCGTGTGGTATCTGTCGAACTCTCGAGCTTTATTTGCCTAGTGTCGAGCTCATGGGCTGTATGACTCGTGAGCTATATGACCTACGGACCTGTTTTCAATGTCGAACTCGTTATGGCCTACTTCTTTTTCATCCTAAGCTATTTCAAAGAGACGTAAGGAGCATAAAGAAACATTTCGATAGAAACAGAATATGGAGACTATGTCAAGAGAGCGCGTATTTACGCATATCTAATTGAAGGGGCGGTGGCATTCCGCTCTCTATAACACCGTGTATCATATATAACCACTCCTGAATTTACGCATCATCTTCATGATTACATTGGTCGCCACTCGTCATTCAAACTTAGACCACACTTCACGTGACAGCATAAGTATATAGAAGCGGTCAAATCATGGAGTGAAACAATGTCCGAACATATTAATTAATTAACACTGAAATTTAGGTAAATCTAAAGGCAAAACGGTGCAAAAATGAGCATCCAAAAATTACCGTACTCTAGCCTTTGCGAATTTTCTGACGCCTACAGATATTTACATGTCACACATCCCATGAGGATCGGGTACATAATTTTATGACGAAAACACAAGCAAATGACAATTTTGAATCACTGCTATTTTACTAAAGTAGTCCTTAGACTGATGTATGATTTATCTATTATCATCCAAAACTATGATTGTATTGGTACAAATCTTCAAAGACAAGAATCACGCGTTCATGACCTCAAAGGTCTGTAGATTTAGAAGAATGAGTGGTAGGATGTAAAATTATTGCTCAAGAAAATGTAATCAATCCGCCCATACTAGGTTCTTGTTTTCATTTCTTACTGTCGACTGCGATTAAAAAAAAAAAAAAAAAACAATTTTCACATAATGTGACACGATGTACCCTTTAATAACTCCATCAAATGTAGTGTTGTGTTAATGAACGTTGCCTAACTAAATCCTGACGCAGCATTTTTCGTAACAAGAGAATGTACACTACGAATTTAGAAATAGTTCTCTTTAACTTATACAATCGTTTCAACCGAGGCTAATTTTAATATAGAGACTGGTCATACGATCGATTCATCTATTTCAGATCATAAATCATGCGTAAGGATGAAAGATCCAAATTTATCAATGAATACACCGATGAGATTACAATTTTATTCTTGACGACCTTATAGGGTCTATGTCTGATAAATTTCAAGTTGACTATTCTATCAGAAACACCACAAGTCTCATTCACCACTTCAATGGTCTGCGCACACGGTTACACATGGCAAACAGTTATATGCTATGAAAAGAGAAAAATCTCGTATTTACGATACAAAATATTTACATGGAGAATGTTGTTAGAATGAATAATTACGTGAAAGACTAAATTACAAACTCATTATTTTTTTTAATTTGTGTTTTTGTTATTGGTTTTTTTTTATTCGTCATGCATTTGAAAATCATCATACAGGTTAGTCAGAAACAGAAAAAATGACACTTCCTAAGATTAAGCTACCACAATGTTAAATCTGTTATTCCTTTGTCTGACATGAAATAATGATAACGAGATTACATTGATCTGCTGTTCAAAGATAGTGATAATATGCCACGTAGGAGGCTTAGGTATTATGGCTACAAAAGTGTTTATGGTTGTTGTTGGTTTTTTTTTCTGATTTTTTTATTTCTTGCTTTGCTTTTGAAAGACTTAAAAGAAACCCTTTTTTTTTTAATTTTACATAAGAACTTGCATATCGAGACCAAGACAGGAATGGCAGTGCCACAAAAGAAAAGTATATCAGAGGTAATAAAAAAAAAAACAACAAATGAACTCGTAGAATTGAAATCGTTACTCATAACTGCCTCTCTGTAAAGTTATAATGGTAATGCATGCACATAGATTTATCATAATAAATTTAGCATTCCTAATGCATTTGATGGCTGACGAAAAAAAAAAAAATAAATAAGCATACAGACCAAGAACCGTATACAGGTGTATACTAGAGTAACGATCATGACTAATAATTATGTGTTGCCCATATTAGGGACATCATTATACTAGTACATAAGCATCATGGTATAAGGGAGCGTTCCCCTAACATTTTCTTGAACGTAGACACTGTTTGCCATTACCATGACCAGATGACACGCGGAAAATTGTCTAATGTCTCCGCCCTGTAATGCCACGCTAGTGAAGTCGGTACTGATATTATGTTAACTAGCTTTACTTCCCTCAGGCTTTAGTGCCGATAGCTGTATTCATTTGATAAGGATATATATTTGCTTATTCTAGTCATGCTTTATACACTAATTGCATAGCGATGGCATTCATGAAGTCGGCTGTCTGTTACAGTAGGGGTATATTGATTTCTATACACATGTATATGAATGTGTAATTATGTATTATGCATGGATAAATGCATAAATACAATCAAACTAGCCTTATACAGGCCACCCGTCTATGGCGGCCACCTGCCGTGTAAGGCCATTAAAAACAATTCCAGGAAAGAAAATCCATGTTCAAGAACCTAGCTATCTATAGCTGTCACTTGGTCGTAGTGGTCACCTGTCTATAACGGCCACTTTTTCGTCCCCCTTGAGTGACCGCTATTGACAGGTCTGATTTTACATAAACGTTTATGATGTGACCTTCACGACCTTGTACACTTGTGTTTTCCACACTTGGATTTCCGATGTATTCCTTTCCTTTTCATTTCAGAAGTTTGATAGATGGCAGTATTGAATGACATACTTTTCGTATCAATTATACGTTTTAAATCGTTTCATTAGATGTAATGGACATTATCGATTTAGACACAAATGGATAAACGTAAATAGTGCAAACTGTTACAGATGTTTTAACTCTCCCCCATTCCACACAACCCTCCCCACCCTAACCCCACCCCAATCCCCTTCCAGTTTAAGTGAATTTAGGCGTTATCGAAAGGCTGTACTTTGGCACTTCTTGGGCGTCTTTTAGGTTTCTTGTCCGCGCCTTTAATAGCTGCCAGGAGAGCCTCCGTTTTTCGCTCTTGTTCCTCGTCCGTTGGTCTGGAAATGAACATAAAAAAAGTCCATCACCACCAGAATGAATGAAGAGTTTGTTCGCAAAAACCAGTAAGTCAATTTTTGAAGATTTTGAAGTATATACGGTCTCTGTCATAAAGTACAAAATAATACCTTTTAAATGATATATTGGTCACTACATATAGAGGTACATTTTAGAAGTTATGGTTAAAAGAAGCAAAAATTTTCTTATTATTCTCTTTATTTTTCTTGACTTTTAATCGCAAATATCTCCATTTGGCAAATATGGACTTATCGGTTTTTGCGAACAAACTCTTCAAATTATAAAGAAAGATAACAGCCAAGCTTATTCCTAGAAACCTCAACCATTTAAGATGAATCTTCACTATTACAGTATCAAAATGAAAATATGCTAAATAGTGATTGCTGTCTTGTAATGGTGATTATTGTTATTGGATGAGCTGTGATATGAATCACCTTGCCTAAATTGTTTATGTATTGGTGACCAACCACAGTATTATCTGAAACAACGTTAAGTCCTATAATGTCGGAAATGTCGATTTTGACTTTCGTGAGACTTCTTCTGTTATATGAATCTAATTCTATTCTATCAACCATTCTATATGGGATTTCACTTATTCATTCTCCACTAGAAGTTGAGATTTAAACAGAATCAAGGCAATCTTTAAATGTAGAGTTTAAAAATATTAATGATGATAATAACAACGTGAAAATACTAATAGTTACACTGTAAAAACGTCGGTGTTAGATTTAACACCACGGGTGTTAAATCTAACACCGATCAAACTTCAAAAAAGGACCACACCCACAGGTGTTAAAAATGCACTGTGATGGTGTTGAAAAGTGTTCACCTGACACTCTGTGGTGTTAATTTGACACTGTACCTGGTGTTATTTTGATACTGTACTGGTGTTAATTCAAAAATGACACCACATGGTGTTGATTTGATATTTGTTGGTGTTAATATCAATGGTTTAACACCCGTCCAGCTTCAATAAGAGACCACACCAATGTAAAATTCTTGATCGTCTTGTTTAAATTAAAAATCAACAAGAAGTGCAGTTACTAAGAAACTCTTCAAAAAACAGTAAAAATTTGGAAATTTGGAAATGACACCCGGAGGTGTTAATTCAACACCATAAATGAGCACCGAAAATTTAACACCAGCTCGGTGTTCACTATTTAACACCGGACTTTTTGCAGTGTACGTATAAAAAGGAGGCATTGATATCATTAGTTTGATTAGCAAACTCTAATTTTGATCACGTATCTGATGTTTCTCTGTTCAGAGAGGAGACGGAAGTCTTGAAGGCACGATTTGATTTAATCAGGAATCATTCTCCCATGCACTGTTATCAAACATTCGCATGTATCAAAATATCATGAGAGTTGGAATAGTATGGACATACTTTCCCAAACACATTTTTTTCTCCAAACTATTTACGTTGATGTGGTTAACAATTTACTTTATTATAGTCAAGATGCGTTTTAGTAGCCGCAATGGCATAGATTACTTATCAAAATGCTTTAAAGGTAACCTAGGAAAACATCCCAACAAACTACATTGAAAATATCCAATACTAAAGCAAAAAGCAAAAATTTGACCCCCCCCCCAAAAAAAAAAAAGATCATATAAAACAATCCAAAATTTCAGTGGCAGGTGAAAATATGTAGGCCCTACTAAAGACGATTCATTTTGCTACCATCTAATACAGGGAGAAGGTCAAGGCCTGTGTGAGTGCAGAAATGTAACTGTCATCGTTGGTCGTGATAACCAACTGTCTGGGCACATTTAATTGTGGTGTTCATTTATTCGTCCCCTCCCCCCCCCCCCCCCCTCCCCATAATTGCATGCACCCGGTACTGTTCAAAAAGGCAAGAAGTAAAACAAATGTCGATTTGACCTGACGCATGAGGTCGTCGTGCAAGAAACACGACTCCTTTAGAATCTAAATCACTTCTCACTATACCTTATCTTAATACACTGTCGTAATGTAATGTAATAGAGTTCCACCTAAATGAGCATATGAAAGACTCACTTTCTCCAGAGATAGTAGCAGGCCACGATGGTAGGTATACCGGCACCAAGGACGACGATGAAGACAGGGAACAGATAAGTGTATTCTAAGATACACGAAGAAATACGAGATCTTATTTAAAGGGATGGTACAGTTTCGGTTGAGATTGGGCTGCAGGTTTCCAACGGTTTTTGATGATGATTCTTTGAGATGATAAGAAACCTCTTATATATAATTCTAAGAGGAATTCAAAGTTTAGTTGATGAAAATTGGCTTTGGAATCGCTGAGGTATCCAAAACAAAGACATCTTAATAAAAGGTGGAACCCCCCTTTTATTAGGATAGCATTGTTTTACTTTGTGTTTGGATATCTCAGCTATTTCAAAACTGATTTTCATCGAATGAACTTTGAATTCCTTTTGGAATTGTACACTCTTTAACATTTCATAAGGTGGTCACCATCTAGGCCTATCCCTTTTCACTTCTATTTAATTCCTATGTATTTCATTCCATCTGATGAAAACATTAGGACATAGGTAAAGATACATAAATTCCAATTGACAACACAGTGTAACAGAATGTGGAGAAAATCAAATAAAAAAAGCAAGAAAATCGAATCTTACGAATAGCTTCTGTCATAACATTAAAAAACATACTATTTATTATAAAGAGAAATTCAACAAACTCACCTTAAAAAGAAAATCAACTCGTTATCTTGAATACAAAGGTTTAATCTAATTTAATTTATCATTTAAATCTTCGCTTAGAATATCTAAAGATGGACTCTTTTTTAGTTCCTGAGGTAAGCTACTTCAAATTCGTGGTCCTCTATACACACGAGTAAAAACCAACATCTGTTTAGCTAAGTGGTAAATTATAATGCGAAGGATTTCTCAAACAATATAACGTTAAAAGTCAGAAACAAATATTCTGAATACAAACTGGAAAAGGAATAAAAATCATCAAAAAAAGTAACTTTAACACCCTGTTGATAAACATTTAAATGTTGATTATATATATACACAATATGTAATAAACATGCATATTATACATTGTCAGATTGGTCATTTTTGTCGATCTGATAAAATATCGTGTAGTCCGTCGAATTCCTTGAGTCCAGAACCAACCTCACTGTCATGATAAACGAATATCAACGAAAAAATAAGTAGCAACTTACTAACAATAAGTCTCTTTGTGAACGACATCTTAGTGGGCGTAACCCCAACGCGACCCTCGTTATCTGATGCTTGGCCGTCCTTTCCATTATTCACGGCATTTGATTCTGACAAACAAGAGGAAAATTATTCAAAAAAAATAGTAAAGGAAACATTTCACGACATTTCGTTAACAAAATGACTGATTTCGTAACGAAATAGGCCACGCGTCACTTGGCGCTCCATACAAATTGTCCATGGTTTAAACCATGGCTTCAATTGTACCACCTTCGTGAATTCGGGCCTTTAAGTTCAGAGCATTTGTGTGTGTGTGTGTGTGTGTGTGTGTGTGTGTGTCTGTGTCTGTGTCAATGTGTGTATGTCTGTGTGCGTCTGATCTTACCCTAGATTTTCATTGATGATTCTTCTTCCCTGATTTTTCTCTTTTTTATATAAAATACAATGCAATGATTAGGATGACATTTCCCGTACATGCCATAAAAGACGTGTATGACTACTCTCTCTTGTCTATTTGAACGTCGGACAAGGCTACTCAAAGTTAAATTAAAGTGGCATTCCAGACAATTTTCATACTTTCACATCATGTAGTACATAAATCAACAGCTCCATATATAGATTTGTGGAATTTATTGTGGTCCTTGAGCAGAGAAAGCCATACTCTGAAAAATCTTAAACAAATTACACAGAACGGTGTTGATGACATAGGAGCCTCACATATATCAGAAATCTAGCAATGCAATTTTATTACAATACCGCTTGCTTTAACATGTTCACCTGTGTGAAATCTACGCATGCCTTCTTCTTGTGCTCTGTTTGCTTGAGCCCAAGCTCATGCATTCTTATGGTGAGACTGACATGTCATCATCCATGTTCGTTGCTATTTGTTTTACATTTTGAAAACATTCTTATTCCTTACACAATTCACTATAAATTCTGAAACTCTGTGCTCGGTATAACTAATTCATAGTTGTTCAAATGTCAAAGTCTAAAAATAATCCGGAGGTCTCTTTTAATCCTCTTGGTGAGGTTGTTCTTTTTAATACGCGGTGATGTAACGACTAGGCCTACTTCATCCCATTAATTATAATAATATGAGGGATTTATCATGACTAAAGTAAGTGAATGCAAGCATTGTACAAGACCGGTGTACTAACCGGATGACACCGACGACGGCATGGTGTTCATGGGGCCCATGTCTCTGTCTGTACTTGGTGTAACACCTGACACGTTGCTCGCCGTTCTGGTGTCGGGCGGTGCAGTTTGGGTGTTGACGGGACGATCTGTGCGCCGGGGTAAGGTGTTGATGTCACCATGAGTTAACTTGGTGTCAGCATCAGTAAATGCACTGTCAGGCCGTCTGGTGCTGGCTTCATGGTCAGCGGAGTTTCCCGAAGTAGGCCTACTGTCGCCGCCACTGGAGGCAGACTGATCAGATGATTCGCTGGATTCAGATTCTGGTGCGGTAGTGTGTTGAGGAATAGGATGAGTCTTAACACTTGTTTTCTTGAAGGTAATTGATGGTGCGGTAGTGGGCAAAAACAAATGTGTAGAAGGTGGTGCGGTAGCAGAAGGAGTGATAGTGTCTTTGCGGTTAATATGGGGTGCAATAGTTGTTTTCTCAGATGATGACGTTGGTGCATTAGCAGGGGATGATATGCTGGTGGAGGGTGGTGCGGTGCTATGCGTTGAGAAAATACTTACCTCCCTGGAACTCTGAAAATCAGATGGATCTTTTGATTCTAGCAGTGGGTATGTCATGTCGTGACCGCTCCAAGGATGCTGGGTGAGTTTAGGAGGGCCTGTTGTAGCATGAAGCACGCCCTCTTCTGTGGTTTCAAATGAGTTCTTGCTGGGCACATCCACGCCAGCTGTGGTGCGTGTCGTTAAAGCGTGTTTAGTGGTTAGTAAGCCATGCATGCCAGTTGGTGGTATGGGGCCACCATGTGAGGTGTTGTGTGCGGTGCCATTATGGGTGCCGTGTGCTACAAAATTGAGCGCAAGTGCAGGTTACACACAAACCATAAACAAAACAAAACAAATGTTCCAGCTACACTCAATATCTCTGGAGATGTAGTTCACTTGTAAAATTGTCAAGATATTCTAGTATGCTGTGCATTTCATGCATATACAAATGTATATGGATAAAAGCAATGTATAAAACATTTTTGTTGGGTACATGATTGGATAGGAGAAAAACTACACAAAAGAAAGAACAGCTATAATATGATCATAAGGCAAAAATAAAGAAACATACATATAAAAAAGTGCTCTCTTTCCATCGATATCAACATGATTCCCATAATGATTCAGAGTTCAGCAGCTAAAATGTAAGCTGAAGACAAAGCAAAATTTCTGCAAATGCAGCATTTTTTTCGAATAATACATTGAACATAATCATTGATATTCAGCTTACTGTAAACACATAGCAACGTAAAGAAAAAAAAAATCTTAACAGAACAAGTCGAACAAATAGACTTTTCATGGGCTTTTAAGTCCCAAAGCGAACAAAAATAGAAAATGATAATTGATCTATATAGACAGGATTATAATCACGATTAGCAGCATTTACAAGGTACCTTAAAGGAATCGTACAGTTCTGGTTGAGACCTAATTTCAGGTTTCTAACATTTTTAGGTGAGATAATGAGAAATCTCATATGAAATATGAAAGAGCATGCAACTTTATGAGGAATTCAATGTTTATTTGATAAAAATTGGTTTTGAAATGGCCAAGATATCCAAAAAAGAACGATTCTAGTAAAGTGTGGGACCCACACTTTGTAACGATCGCTTTGTTTTACTTTGTTTTTGGATGTTTCAGTTATTCCAAACCCGATTTTCATCAAATAAACTTTGAATTCCTCTTAAAACGGTAGGCTCTGTACTATATCATAAGCGTTTTCTTGGTATCTTGCAAAAATTTAAAAGCCTAATTGTCATCTCAACCAAAACTGTACTATCCCTTTAATGACGTAAAGTGATATTTAACTAGAAAATGTCGCTATAGTGACTGGTATGCCTCCGCCATGATGTATGGTTCTCCCCAGAGGTCTATATACTACGTCTTGACAATGCGCGTTGACAGTTTCATATAAAAGGCTAATAAAATGACATACTAGTAGGTTTGATAGGATGAATGGCTATAATATTCCGGAGAGCAAGTATTTGAGGAATTGGGGGATTTTTACTTGACTTTTGACCCTTTTATAAGTTTATGCATCGAGTTATCTAGAAGATATGGAGAAACTAGATATATCGCTACGGCGACTGATATGCCTCCGCCATAATGCATGGTTCTCCTAATAGGTCTATAGTACAATGTATTGACAATGTGTGATGACAATTTCACACAATTGGCAAGATATTAAAATGACAGGTTTGCCACAAATGTGCTGAATGTTCACTTTCCTATAGAACTAGGTTCAATTGGATGAATGATTAAAATGTCAGAGTGCAGGTATTTGGGGAACTGATGATTTTTACTTGACTTTTTACCCTTTTATAAGTTTATGCATTGAGTAATTTTCAAGGTATTGAGAAAAAGTATAATTTCAGTATCAAATGGGAAAATAGCATTATCTAAACCTTGGTTTTGACTTTTGACCTCACAGTTCCAAAGAGAATCACTGTTAGGTTGAACATGCATAAATATGTAAGTTTCATGATGATACCTTGAGTTACTTTTGAGATATGGAGGAAAAAGTGCAATTCAACACTTTCACTTGACCTTTGACCTTTTGACCTTTGACCTTTTGGCAAGAAACTTCCCACAGAATACATATCGGGTAATACATGCATACATCAAGTTAAAAAAAAAAACCTTCAGGCATTGCATGAATATAAGGAAAGTAGTGATATTTTGAGGAGTTAACCTTGACCTTTGACCCCCTGACCTTTGAACCATGACCCCCAACTTCCCTAGATAATCACTGCCCATTGGAACAAGCATATATAGTTCCATGAAGATACCTTGAACCATTTGCGAGATATGGCGAAAAGCATGAATTTTCAACCTTTTTCTTCACAAAATAACCTGTGACCTTTGACCTTTGACCCCGTGACCCAAAAATCTAAACAAAGTATTATCCCCCCAGGATATACCCTCATACCAAGTTTGATGTAAAACCACCACACGGTTCTTGAGATATCGACAAAAACAAAACGGGACGGACGGACGGACGGACGGACGTACGGACGGACAGACGGACGGACGGACGACCCGAAAACATAATGCCTCCGGCCACTTCGTTGGCGGAGGCATAAAAAGTGTGATTTCAGAATTTGAGGCATTGTTTACTATCGGGAGCAGTGATTTAAAAATGTTAGAGTTATCACATTTGATGCATAATAGGTCTATGATTTATGTAGGTCTCTACATGGGCCTGTGCTTTCGGAGTGGTTGTAGGAAAATCCGTAAGAGTAATAATGATGTGGTAATAGATACAGGTTTGCAAACATGAAAGAAATATAACATGAGACATTGCGAGAAGTGCAAGGGGTGCGGGTAGAACAGGCCGAGGAACTTCTGCAGTGCCGTGTTGAAATTGAGGTGCGTTATACTGTTACTGCATGTGATTAGGTAAATAGTTATAATGAATACACTTATTTTCAGCTAACAGGGTAAGGTGTCATACGCCAAGTTTCATTTTAAAGAGCTTGCATCCCAACTCTTACCTTGTACCCGACATGCGTACCGAACCCGAAAGTCCGGGCAGTGCGCCGTGGTTCCTTGCGCATTCAAATTGATATCTGAGCAGACAATGCCCCCAGTGTTGCACAAGGGAGAGCCCTGTCCTTCGGGTGTGCTGAGGTCGAGCATGTACCATTGCTCAGCATCCGTACTACCTCCGGCAGGTGTTGTGGTACACTCGGCATAGACTGGATTTTGGCACAGCGGATTGTCGGGATCTTGAGTCTGTGAATCAGAAATATGCTGTCAAAATAGGACCTGTGTGTAATCTCACTCGCACTGAAACATACATCAATATATATATATATATATATATATATATATATATATATATATACATATATATATATATATATATATATATATATATATATATATATTATATGTATATATATATTATATATATACATATATATACATATATATGTATATATATATATATATATATAAGCGGTTTGTTTGTTTTTTTTTTGTTTTTTTTTGTTTTTTTTGTTTTGGTTTTGTTTTGGTTTTGTTTTGTTTTTTTTTTTTTTGGGGGGGGGGGGTTTACGGACGTTGATACCCTGCATTAAATCTAAATATGCAATCTTTAGCCTATATTTGTCCTATAGCCCGGGAACCTATAAGCCCAGCCGTATAGTGAAGTAATGATTAGAATATAGCCACAGTCATGACTAACTATAGGTTATAATCTTGATTTATGATTCCAGATGTCTTTGATTAACAATAAAGTCTTTCAACGTGATTTACTTGCCTCAATTTCGAACGATTAGCTTGATGCTGATATCAAGCCTGGCAGCGAATATTGGAATACTAAACTTTTGTGCGACCTTACACACACGCACACACACACACACACACACACACACACACACACACACAAACACACACAAACATACCTACAACGCACAAATATAATCCGTAATAGAACGATGAATCAACAGAATCACTGAAAATGCTTTCTGACAGCAAGATTCTGTTTCTGGTAATTTCACAGCTAAGAAAAGGCCAGCTCACATTTCCAAAATGAGCATTTGCAGATAAAGGGCTTTGCAGACATTCTCTTGAAACTGGCTTGTAACTCAGATTTTTAAAAGTGTGGTTAGATTTTCACAAAAACTTAGTTCTACACGTATTCATTTATTTACATAAACTATAGGCTCATACTGGCATGTGGGTGTAATCTTTTCAACTAAATTAAGTAAAGTCATTCATGCGGCTCTTCGAATGTAAATTTCTTCCTGCGTGGCTGCATGTTTCCAACTGCTCTTCTAGATAAAGACCATTAGGTAGTGTGATTATAGTATACATTTCCGTTGAAAACCGGACATTTTCCTAAGTCATCGATACAGTACTTACATACAACCAACTGATGCATGCGAGACTGAAAATATGCGATCTGTTGAAGTGTGAACATACTGAAAAAGAAGTGTATGGACTAGCGTTCTTTTCGCTAACTGTCACTGCCGGTCGATGTTATTTTGTTGTTGTTCTTGTTTTGTTGTTGTTTTGTTTTGTTTTGGTTTTGGTTTTTTTTTTGTTTTTGTAAGGGAGTGTATTTTTCAGAGGACCGAATGAGCAATAATTCCTCAAGCTACAGTTTTTCTTTCAGTATAACCTATGTTTAGAAAAATCTCTGGTTTAAAAGTCATTGCATATCATTGTTACAACTATATGAACTGACTTATTCAATTTCTTACTTCTTCGAGGTGTTTTTGTTTGGTCTCTGTTTCACCGTCGTCCGAAAAGTCGTCAACGTTGAACCAGTCTGTCCAGTAGAACCTCGTGTCTTCATCCACTTGGAGGAAATGGAGAAACGTATTTCAGGTATTAGATTCAGTCATACAAAAATATCGTGTCCATTAACTCTTACAAGACTTCTTTTCTTCTAAAAAAAATAGAAAGAAAAAAAAATAGGTCATGTTGTTTCTATGAGGCTTTCTACCTGAGACAAGAAGCTAATGCACAGTTTTTCTATTTTATACAGGTACCCGCCCCCCCCCCATGAGATAAAGAGGGTTTGTTTGTTTGTTTGTTTGTTATTTTTGTTTTTTTTATGACGCCATCCAACAATAATAGACGAGGTTCCGTGACGTCAACCGAGACAACCGGGGTAAGGCCAAATCTAGCGCGCGGTGCGTGTACCGCATACTCAGTATACCGGCCTGCCTATAAATCATGGTCTCGGGATGAAACGCTTGACGCGCTTACCCACTGACACTATGGACCCCTGTTACGGCACATTTGGTAAATTGCACATTTTGGTAAATTACCAAAATTTGCAGTTACCATAATGTGCCGTAACTATGTTACGTCACATTTTCGTAAATTTACCAAATTGTGCAGGACATTGGCCGCACATTTTGGTAACTTTCTACTCCTCCACAATCATCACAAAAACAAATTAAAGTGCAGTTGGATTTTGTCCCCACCGAATGAGTTCCGCAGCCTAAAGGCCGTGTCACACCTTTCCGGGCAAGCTACGCAGGCTTCTTGCGAGTAAGGTTTTTCCAGCACGCAGGAGAATTATCTCGCCCGTAGTTGCCTGGAGCTGCGCACGCAAGTCCGATTTACCCGCAGCAAAGTTTTGAGCAGCACCTCGCAGGCAACTCCCACGCAAGTACTTCGCAGGCCCCGTATGCGGTCAGCACGGCCAATATAATGACATTCTGTCATTTCTGTTGGACTTCTGTTGGCTATTCCTTCACATGAATTTCTGAGTTGTCAGCCCCCACACGCCTGGCACGCAGGTCACACAGAATACCCACAAGAAGAACATAGGTAGCACGCATCCAGCAAGTAAGACACATGCACAACTCGCCCAAATCCTTGTCCACCTTCAGAAATTGTCCGGTGTGCTGGAAAATCCTCACACGCAACAAGCCCGCGTAGCTTGCCCGGAAAGCTGTGTCAATAAGGCCTTAACATGGTTACGGGTAAAAAGGATTTGCGTGGGCACCTCCGGGCGACCACGGGTGAGATACGTGCTAGGTACTGTTACGTGCAGGTCATCTGTGGGGACCTCCGGGTAGTAAAAATTGTTCTTCGCAAGTCGCACGCAAGGCTTGCCCGGAAAGATGTGACATGGCCTGTAAGGCCGTGTCTTAAGGCCGTGTCACACCTTTCCGGGCAAGCTACGCGGGCTTGTTGCGAGAAGGGATTTTTCAGCACGCAGGAAAATTTTCTGCAGGCGGACAAGAATGTTTACGACTTTCGCACTTGTGAATTATTTGCTAGACGCGTGCTACTTACCTTCTACTTGCGTGTATTCCGTTTGACCTGCGTGAGATTTTTAAAACCGATCCGTTTTCTGTTACGAGCGACTTGTACCTGTGTACGAGTACCTGTGCTGTACGAGTACCTGTGTTGGAGTTGTACGAGTTGGAGTTGTCTGCAAGGTGCTGCCGGTAAGGGTCTCCGACTGTTTTTTTTTTTTTCTGCCTGTACCCCCGCAACTCACTCGGAACATATTTTGAACATGTTCAAGGCCTTGTCATACCGTATCTGGGGAAGTTTGACTTGCGGGGAAACAAATTTGCTACCCAGAACTCTCCGTATATATAGTTGGTCCGCACCTGACAGTACCTAGCGCGTATCGCGCCTGTATTTGCCCGGAGGTGCGCACGCAAGTCCGATTTACTCGCAGCTAAGTTTACAGCATGACCAAGACTTTTTCCGGGTGAGTCGTGGGAATTGCCCGCAGAGGTACACGCAGAACGCCAGTAGGAGGCCCTTTGCGGCATGCACCTCGCAGGTAACTCCCACGCATGTATTTCGCGGTCCCCGTATGCGGCCAAATTAATGACATTCTGTGGTACTTCTGTCATTCCTTCAGAGGAATTCCTTCACTGAGTTGTCAGCCCCACGCACCTGGCACGCAGGTCACACAGCATACCCGCACGAAAAGCAATCGCAAAAGCTTACTCGAGCCTTCAGCTCGGGTGAGCTAAATAAGTGTCTTGCCTGTCTTTACTGCAGGACCATATCACCTGAACTCCTTGACCGTGTTATAAATCTCAAGCCCATCCATGGGTTTTTAGTTCAGATACCAAAATGTGCAGATTGTCTAAAATGTGCAGTCAAATCCACTTTTAACTGCACATTTTGGTAACAGTTGATCCCGTCAGGTATAGGTGCACTATAGGCACATTTTGGTAAATTACCAAAATGTGCAGTTACCAAAATGTGCCGACACTAGTAATGGCACATTTTGGTAATTTACCAAAATGTGCCGATTTACCAAAATGTGCCGCAACACACCCCCCCCCCATACGTAGTCATGTTAATAATGTTGTTGCCAAATACTTTTGGTTGTTGCCCCTCAGCGAGTCAGCATGCTTGGTGACGTCACTGCAACCTCGTCTTGCCTCCAGAAATCAACTGACCCGGGTTAAAATCCCGAGACTTCCTGAGCAATGTTGTGTGTAATTTTACCATCCCCTTTAGTTAGAGGCAAAACACTCTGGCCATACAATGCAGGTTCCGTGTGCGAGAGAGCGTATCCGGGCAATTACCCCCAGAGGGCAATTACCCCCGGCTAAATACGGGTTGGTGGTAAGATTTGAGCAAAGATTAGGGTTAGGGTTAGGTTTAGGGTTGGGTGTTTGGGTTAGGGTTAGGATTAGGTTCAGGATTAGGATTATGATTAGGGCCAGGGGAAGGGTCCGGGGTAATTACCCAAGGGGTAATGGCCCTAGACCCTCCCTGCTTTCTAAAGGGTGTAAATTTTGTTAATTTAATTTTGTTTGTTTGCTTGTTTGTTTGTTTTTTCCATCTGGATGTAAGGTGGGACCACTTAACCAGGTTAAACACCTTGCTCTTTGCAATAGATGAATGAAGCATGATCTTCCACGTGCATGAGTTGTGTCTCTCTCACGGGTTTAGGGCAATTACCCCCTGGGCGAAACTAAATTAACAAAATTTACGCCCTTCAGAAATCAGGAGGAATAACATAACGTCTATTAGTAACAAGGTGAGGAAATGTGTACTTTCTAGAAATAAAAAAGGAGAATTTTGCTAAACAATTCAGAAAATTCACTTGAATTGGCGTCTTATACAGCCGTAACGTGGTACACAGATGAGGCAGAAAGCACAAAAGAGACAATCATGGCACAGTGATATATATTTTTGTTGTTGTTGTTGTTGCTTTGTTTCGTTTTGTTGAAGAACAATAACGAGTGATAGTTTTGACATTGTTCATATTGTTGATAATCATTACAATGACGATGTACGCCATAACGTGCGTAGGCCTACATGTACAACGGTAATTTAGGTACCAATAACAATAAAAAATCAAAATCAAAAGAATATTAATGATAAAGGTAGTTACATGACGGTGTGTAGTAGGGTGGTCATTACAAAACTGTCAGTAAGGTAAAAAATGAAGCAAAACAAAACAAAAAACACCTGGATGGTTATGCGTATCCTGCCGTCAGGGCAATCATGGTATTAATGAACGCACAAAGAATTAGAGATAGACTTGTCTTCATCATTAAAATGTTTCTTGGTTTGATTATACTTACAGTTGATGGCGTACGTCAAAGGTACGTCGATTGATTCAAGGGCGTAAACACTGAGTGGGCGAGCCGAGGCAAGTTCACAGGTGTAATGCTGTGGCAAGTCATTATCAGGGCGATTCTGATATCGCCATCCGTATATCTTCATCCATGCTGTTGTCAGAAACACAGAAAAAGGGTGCAAAGAGACATAATGTGATGAGAAATATTTCGTTCATAGGCCTGTATTTCTTTGTATGATTATTGTTTTTTTTCTTTCTTGGAGCGCTGTGGCATAGTGGATAAGACTCCCGACTCCCAATTGGAGGGCCCGAGTTCGCTTTCCGCCCAGAGTGTTTAAAGACGTCCTTGGACATAAAGTTTTTGCCCATCATGTCCCTCTCGACCCAGATGTATAAAATGGGTAAATGGCAACATTGGGTGATAATAATTATAATGGTGGGCCCTCTGGTAGAGCAGTGGCAACACCGAAGGGTTTTGCCTGAGAAGACCTTATTATCATTATCATTATCAGTAGTAGTAGTAATAATAATAGTAATAGCATTATTATTATCATTATTATCGTTATTATGTAATCTAAGTTTTATCGCTGCCATTATCGCAAATCAAGTGACGTTTCACGGCCAGCATGCCGACAGAACTCAACATAGGGAAAAATGTGGACCGCAAAAATAACAGGACTGGCAGCTTATGTTTTATTCCAGGTCCCCTCCCTTGAAATTGCCTCGGGTCTAACAGACTTGAGAAGGGAGGAGGTGGGGGGGGGGGGGAGGGACCACGGGCCGGGTTTGGAAAAACAGCGACAGCAAACAACTGTTTAAATTGAGGATATTTCCGAGTATAGAAGAGACAAATTGCTGTATGTTGTGGTTGTCGTATTTATCATCACCCTTAAATCGGTTGTTTACGTTAACCTCGTACACAGCAAAATAGTTTTGTTGCAGCTGGTTCTTAAGTGCGATCTTGTAAAGGCCTGTGAAATGAGAGGTGTTTATTTTTGGAAACTTTCGAGAGAAAAAAAAAGAGAAGTACCGAAATTATAGATCCCAAAGCTTTCAGCTGACATGTTGACAGAACTAGTTGTAATAATCAAAAAATTACCATCATATTAATATTATCTATGTACATTCCTTTTACTGTAGCGATTGAGTGACGTTTGAAGACAGGTGCGCTGGTACACTCGAAAAGAAAAGAAAAAACACACACATATATACACGCACACACACACACACACACACACACACACACACACACACACGTTATAATTCCGTACACTGACCCGTGACTCGTACAACGTTGCTTCGGCTCACGTGGGTCCAGATGTAAAATTCCTCTTCGGACACCGGATGGAACCGCTCGTTGTCGAAACTGTACAAGAAGCGGACGTCGTCACTTCCTTCGGGTTGAGGGGCAACGAAGAGACAGGTGAGGTGAACGTGTCTCTCCTCCTTACCATTGCTCACGTCCTCACCATTGGAGGCAAACCGATAGGACGTCCCTCCTGCACGCAACAGCGTGTACGGCACACCTATCAATTAAAGGTCAGGCAAGGATACGTAATATCAATAATAATCATTATGATGACAATGACAATGATAATAGTTATGGCAATTTTATGTTTGTTAGTTATTGTTGTTACTATCATCATTACCATTATTATTATTAACACTATAATGATCATCATTAGTATTATAATGGTATACTTTATGGTAAGTAGCCTCTTTACTGTTAATACCGATCCATCAGAGGGCCCTGCCAATATTCGATGTACATGAATTACCCTACAACGTGCCTACCGTTGCTAGGTTCCCGTTTATATTTACATACTCTAACAGAAGAGGATGTTGCTAAATCGTATCATCAAATAGACTTTAATTTCCACTTAGAATTATACGCTCTTTAAACTTTACAAAGTGATTTCTAATTATCTTGTAAAAAAATACAAGCTGAATCCCTATCTCAACCAAAACCACCCTCCAAAGAATGTGGTAAATATCCCTTGTGTAAATCATACACAAAAGTTGATACTGCAAGTTTGTGCACATCATAAACATCTATTACTCCGAGACTAATAAATAATGTCCCGGAACTTGTAGATACTTTATTGTCACCCACTTGTTCAACTGACAATTTTGTATTATGTGGATATGGAAAATAAACAACAGACACGGGTCTCGCGCTTGCTTTATGGTAATACAAGTTCAACTTCAACCTTTTCTTTCATACGGGCCTTAAGAACTCAAGTGTGATTATAGTTTACATATTGAACTGTCAAAATATGGAGATCAAACTAAATTTGAAAAAAAAAAGGACACGTCTTGCACTTTCCTTACAGACGAAATAAAACCCTCAAAATGGTTATGGTATAACCCAACGAAAACCGCATATTATTGAGACTTATTCTACATAGAAGATACTACATGTTTTAATTGAAAATTTCCCTCGATAAAAGTAGAAATTAGCTCATTAAATACCAATAACTCACTGTCATAACTACTCTTGATTGTGTCTTCATCAAGAGCTGTGTAGTGTATTTTCAGGTCACTCATTGCGATCGTTTCAGCCGCATCGCTTTCAGTATCCGTAGACAAGATCTTGAAGGAAGTATTGGTATCTCGGAAACTCTCGACGGTAAGCGGCATTGGGGTCGGTGCAGTCGAATTCGTCTTCACCCGGAGGCCATTCATAAAGATCAGCAGTTCCTGCCCCTGGTTCCTAGATGTCACGTCGTAGTGCGTCCATTCGGCATTCACGGTCGATGTCAACACGGCAGACGTGGTCGTCGCGTCTCTCTGCCAGACAAGCTTCCCGCCCCTTAATGTCACTTGAAGAATCGGGGAGAGAAAGACGTAGAAAAGGTCGCTGGAGGTGGAAGGCGCCGCGCCCTTAACCCGCAACCAGAACGAAACGGTGAAGCCCCCAGCGCAGCTGCAGGCGGCATCCGTGAGACAGCTCCGAAGGTGGGGTTGCATGTCCACGCTGGTGTCGCCATTTGGTGTGGCCTTCAGGGCACACATCCGGTGAACGCGATATGGCCCTCTCACCTTGCCCAGATCACCCCTGAAATGTTTAAAGGGGAAGTCCGGACGATTATCAGCCGTTTCGTGTGTAAAGAACAATATTTCATGAACCTATTACCCTTTTCCCGACGAGAAAAGACCATCAGATACATTTACTATGATTTTTTTTTTAAATAAGGTAATTCTTCATGTTCGAATCCGTCGCGAGCTGCCCTTCGTACTATCTGTCCCAGGATGCATTGCGCGTGACGTATCGGGCGCAGTTTCCTCAGCTGAGAGCACCGCGAGCGAAGCCCAGCTACGCATCGATCTCCCATTGCACTGCTGACTGCGGGCGGTATCTGCATGTGTGCCTTGTCGGCGCTACTGCAGGAGACCGTACACCGATTTAGGAGTGCTGTTGCCAAACGCTGTATTCCTTTATTCAAATAATCTTCGTTATATGTCTATATAAAATCTTCAAAGATTAATGTAAAATAGTTGCAATGCTAATACATTTTCATTTAAATTGAAATATGTATGTATTATAATACTGCCGTACTTATTAGTGTCCACCCCATCACTTACAATGCATTAGCTGTTGTCGGGCTGTGCAGGCATACATTTACGTCTGCTGCTGCCAAGTGCTATCACAATCCGCGATCGTTTTTTTCGACTTCTGAGTGTGAACAATCTGAAATCAGTCTGTCAATGTCAGAATTATTGCCTCTTTTGTTGTCCGAGACTGTTGAAAAGTGTGTCTGACGGTGATAAAATACGACAGTATACATGAAACTTGAACCGAGGAAGAAACGCCAGCGCCAGCTTGGTACCGCCGCCGCGCCGCGCCGGTAACTACGACCAGCAGCCCAATACACACAGCGTAATCGGACTGCGTGTTGTAGCATTCAGGATCATGTAAAGGTAGTATCGTGGATAGATATCAATTTAAAATCGAAATATTTCTTCAATTTGAAGACTTACTAGTAAAGTTGAAGTA